>NW_027202938.1:2362500-2923049 GCF_024711535.1 Dipodomys merriami
TTGTTCACCCTTTGGCCATATTTCTGTGCTTTCCCTTCCATTCAAATCTGATAAAATTATATATAAGACAAGTGGTACAAAAATCAAATACAATGTCAAAAGGCAATAAATAAAGAAAAAACAAAAGAATTGCAAACATTACAGTAAAACAATCCTCTTGTTTCCATTTCTTGGAGTTCATTTCAATAAGCATCATTTTATATGATCATATGCACATAGCTATTAAGCCCTTATGATAATCTCCTAAGAATATCCTCCTTTGATCTTACTGTGTATGTTTAGAGTGGTGTTTAATTAATCATGTTCAAGTGTAATTATTTATCTTTTACTAGCCACTGGGTTTACTTGTAGATTTATATGCACATTCTAATTATTACAGATAACGGAAACCATGTCAGGCTGCACTAAATACACCAGCACAACTGTGTTCATTCCAGGATTGTTTATCATAGACAAGATATGGATTCAACCCAGAGGCCCCTCAGTGGATGAATGGATTGAGAAAATATGGTATATATACACATGGAACTCTATGCTTTCACTAGAAAGAATAGCATTGCCTCATTCATAAGGAAATAGAAAGATGTGGAAAAAAAATTATACTAAGTGAAATAAGCCAGACCAAAGAAACATAGGCTGAATGTTTATCCTCATCTATAATAATTAGAATTTGCTTATAAACCTACAAGTAAACCCAATGGTTTGTTTCTTTGTAAGAGAGTCTGCTTATCTAGATCAAGCTGGCCCTTGAACTATCATCTTCCTGGCTGTTCTTCTCATGCAGTCACCAGGCTCAGGTTTAGAATGATATTTTAAAAACGCCTTCCATAATTCTTAGGATACCAACTTCACATTTTTGTGTTTTTTATCATAGGAACCTATATACCCAGCCTCATTTCCCTAAGCAATAAGGAGCCTTTATTTATCTAAGTTTACATACAAACAGCACCCACCACAATGCTTAATACATACTAAGCAGCTAATAAACATCTGTTGAATGAACAAACAATTGCATTGTAATAACTTGTGAATAATCTTGCATTATTAATTTTTCCTTCATATTTGATTTTATGAAATTCTTATAAATATATATGGAGGCAATGAAATATCACTCATTTCTTTGGAACCGATAGCTGAATGCCATGGAAATAATAGAGGTTAAGGACAATGTAATTTATTGATATGAATAATTGTTTCCTTTTTAAAAAGTTGAAGTTCATAATCTTTCAGTTGATAGGTTTTCATTATTTTATGTAAGATTAGAAATAAACAAGGGAAAATATATTATTATTCTGCCAAGTGGAAAGAATAGGAAATGTGTCTGATTCTATACAATTTGCACAGATTAATTATAAAGAGATTATGTATATGATAAAGAGAAACTGACAAACCTTTAGCTAGAAGGACAAATGCTCATGCATCATGTTTGATAATTCTAGTGTCACATTCTCAAATATTGTATACATTTCTTTTCAGATATAATTTATATTTACAAAGGAAAGCCAAAGGACTAGGCAATGTGGTATACATGTTCAATCTCTGCTGCTTGGGAAACAGAGACAGGAGGATCAAAAACATATCTCAAAAACAAAGTGGTCTGTTGGCTCATGCTTGCGGTATCTGGGAGGGAGTGTCAAGGTCTGAGGCCAGGCCCAGTACAGTTTAGTGAATTCCTCTCTGAAAAATAAATTCAAGTCAAAAGGATTCAGGGTATGGCATAAGGGTCAGGACTTATCTGCTTAGCAAGCCATAAGTTTACTCTCCAGTACTCCCCTTCAAAAATCTAAAACACAAGTTCAAAACTTATAATAACTAAAAGCCATAACACTTCTAAATACTATTGATTAGTGTGGAAAGTAGTTCCTCATATACAAATATTTCTATATATTAGAAATTTACCTGTAAAGAGTAAAAAGAGCTTTAGGGATTCAAAGGAAGAGATAGAATGGTAGAACGTTATCATATATGATACATATTGACCTCACAGACACAAGAATTCTATGAACAGTTTCCACAGGGCTTCTACCTGTATTGCTTATGGGTAGAAAATGTTTTCCAAACTGGAGACAGGTAGATAAAGTTTACAATTAAAGACATCCAGAAGATGAGAGGCCAGGAAATGTAAGAGTAGATTATGAAAATTTTGTCCTTGAACAAAATTCTTGAACAGGATTCATCTTCTGGGTCCTTAAAGGCATATTTCTATAAGGATTAATTACCTTTGAGTTTCTATAGAATATTGTTCAGTTATAAATACATTCTGGTTTCTTCAGAATAGCCAATCTGTTGAGGTTTTAAAAGTCAAAAGGCAGGAAGGCAAAGAAGTAGGCAGGGAGGGAGGCAGGAACACAAATGGAAGGAAGGAAGGAAGGAAGGAAGGAAGGAAGGAAGGAAGGAAGGAAGGAAGGAAGGAAGGAAGGAGGGAAGGAAGGAGGGAAGGAAGGAGGGAAGGAAGGAAGGAGGGAAGGAAGGAAGGAAGGGATGGAGGGAGGGAGAGAGAGAGGGAGGAAGGAAGGAAGGAAGGAAGGAAGGAAGGAAGGAAGGAAGAAAGGAAGGGAGGGAGGGAGGGAGGGAGGGAAGGAGGGAAGAAGGGAGAAAGAGGAAGGAAGGATAAAGGAGTAGGAGGAAGGAAGGGAGTAGGAAGGAGTAGGAGGGAGGGATGAGGATCCTTCATGAAATGAGTCTTTGCAATGACTACAAATAGTTTTCTTTAAATAGTCAGACAGCAGGCTATTTTATACTTTTTCCTTAGAGTACTAAAAGGTATTTTAGGAAAGTAGTGAATCATGATTTAATACTCAATTGCTTTTCAAGCAAAATAAGAAATTCCACTAGGATGTTAGTCATGATTGCATTTTCCCTATAATTTAAACTCTAAGTGGTAGGCAGAAGCAATACCATTTATTTTGGTTCTCTTCACATAAAAACTCTACATAATAAGTTTAACTGAATGACAGAAGGGTAGATTCTTACATTCCGTTTCTTTATACATGTATCTTCCATGGAGGAGGAAAGGTTGTTCGGTTATAAATACCATTTTCATGGAGAAAATTCCACTTGTTAAACTTTTAGTACTATTTGCAAATTTCTGAATTTTTTTTAACAAAACAGGGCTCATTCTTTTTCCTGGAAAATTGATATTTGATTCTTTAAACACTGATTCTATTGTTAAGGATATGGGACTGTTGGAAGAGAGCAAGGGAAGGAGCAATACAGTCCAAAAGGAAATGTACTCTTTAACTGACTAATGGAACTGTAACCTCTCTGTACATCACCTTTATAATAACAATAAAAAGTTTAAAAAATGAGAATGATTGTTCAAATACTTTATAATGGTGAATACTTTTTCTTACTTTTTGTTCAAAGATGTTAAATAAACCACGACAGCGTCTGTCCATGAAAAGTAAAATACCGTCTTTTAATTATGAAGATTTCTCAAGGAGACGAGAAATAGGATGGTATGACAAAACTAGACAAGACTACACATTCATGATTCTTCTTAGGTGCTCAATTTTTGGTGATTGTCCTCAGTCAGTGAGTAACTAAGGACTCTAGGAACAACTAAGGCTCTACTAACAAGATCTGAAAGGCAAGGTCATTCTAAGGAGATTGGAATGGACTATGGTTAGAAAAGCTGAATTTTATTATAGAATAGAAGGGATGGTTAGGTAAGAGTAGTCATTTTTTGTATCTTTTAAGAAAATCCATCTCTCACAAACTAGTTCTTATACAGAATCTAGAAACCTGTGGAAGATGGTTTGACCAACCCAGGCTATGAGAATGGAAAGTGGATAATACAGGAGTCAGAAGTTATTTGTGTTGATCAAAATGACCAGAATCCCACATCCTCCTGGCACCTGGAGAATTTACTTATTCAGGCAATGCCTCAAATTCTTTTTGCTTTGCATGCTGGATCTTTTACCTCTACCTACATTTATCACTCAGTGCCTTCCAGGCCAGAGAAGCAGTCTGGGAAAAGGAGAGAAATAATGCCAATGGTTTAGAAATGGCTGTGTGCAAGAGTGTCCCACTCATGAGCTGACCTTGCAATTCAGGAACTTGAGTTCTTTCTCCAGAATGAGACTGTCCTCTTGTGCCAAATTCACATGCCAGTAGTGGGAAAATTTGCACCCGGAAACCCTAGCAAATTCCAGAAAGATAGTTCTATTATGACATCACTATAGATAGTGGAAGTCTATCCTTAGCTTACAAATTCTTCATTCTGATTTCTGCTATTAGACAGATCCTTTCTAATATTTTAAAAAAAGTGATCAGCCGGGCACCAGTGGCTCACACCTATAATCCTAGCTACTCAAGAGACTGAGATCTCAGAATCAAAGTTCAAAGTCAGACTGGGAAGGAAAGTCCATGAGACTCTTATCTCCAATTAACCACCAGAAAACCAGAAGTTGCACTGTGGCTCAAGTGGTAGAGCACTTGCCTTGAGCTGAAGAGCAGAGGGACAGTGCCCAGACCCAGAGTTCAAGTCCCATGATCAACCAAAAAAAAAAAGAAAAAAGAAAAAAGAATCATTAAAACCCCAAATATTCAGGCATGTCTTGGTTCTTTACATGATGATGGTAATTTGTATAAACCACACAAAGTTATATAAAATGATATTTCAGTCAGTTTAGAAAGTCCTTATTAAATTTTTGTAATTGATAAAAAAAATTGAGTATATACAACTCTATTCATACTCCGTGGAATATCCTTACACTTATGAGCCTTTTCTTATTTAAATATTTATTCTTTTTTTCCTCCAGAGCTGAGGACTGAACTCAGGGCCTTGTGCTCACCAGGTAGGTGCTCTTCAGCTGAGCTAACCCCCCAGCCCCTAAATATTTATTCTTTATTCCCAAGTAGCTTAAAATATATATTGTATTTGCTTTTGATTCAGGAGCTGATGTTTTCAGTGTTTCCTTATGAGGAATCTTCTGAGTCTGGGGACTGACTGTGTCTTTTCTTTATTCCTCTTTATTCTTGTTCATTGTACAGTGGCTGTTTCATGCATGATGATCATCACTACAGAAAATATTTTACATGAGTAACAAAAGAGAAAAATGTCCCAACCCTTTATCTGCTATTGTTTTCATTTACTTCTGGCACTGGTAAGACATTACCTTTTGAGCACAGACAAGATGCATTTAGATACGCTTTTCTATCTCTCCACAAGATAAAACACACACCACATAACAATCAGTACTGTAATTTTCTGCTGAATTGAAATATTTTAGAATTTGATGGGCTCAACAGATATACACACATAGAAAAGACAGATGTCAAAGAACAGGGAACCGTTTAACTATCGTATCTTCAATCTTCTGGGGCCCATGCTATCAGTGCTACTTCCTCAAATTGTTTCTCAGGAAGTGACTTATACATAGCTTTAGGATGATTATTTCTGTGTGTGTGTGCCAGTACTAGGGCTTGAATTCTGGGCCTCCATGCTCTTTTTCTCACAGCTGGTACTCTACCACTTAGCCATGCCTCCAGTTCTATTTTTTTTCTGGTTAACTGGAGATAACAGTTTTCCAGATTTGTCTTATGGAAATGGCTTTGAACGTAGATTCTCAGATCTCACTCAGCCTTGTGATTAGGCAGTGTAGGTGTGAGCCCCTGGTGCTTGGTTTTAGAATTATTTTTAAAATGGGGCTTACATATGGTAAAATGATTTATGAGGTCTACTTGTTTCACATAAAACCAAAGTTATGAAATAATTTAGAATGCAAAACTTTCATAATCTTCTTTACTTTCACAAACTCCTGTGTTTCACAAAACCCACCACAATGATAAAAGAGTAAGTTATTTTTGGTGAAAGGCAAGGGAGTAAACTATGCTGGTGAGTATAGGAAATCCATGTGTTAATTGACCCAACTGCACAGCAACATTTCTCTGGTTGATGAAAATATTGGTTTTCTCCCAAATCAAGATGTGTGGTTCTTTCTGTTAATGTCATTGCCAAGGGAAAGTTCAAATAAGACACAAATGAGACAAAATGTGAATTGTGGATTGTTACTAATTTTGTTCTGAACTGGGGCTAGGTAATGTGGTTTCTAGTCCAGGCTTCCCTAAGGATGAAGATAAATCATCTCTTCTTGAAGGATGTTTAGTTTGTTTATACATATAAAAAGAGGTTGAATGAAGCCAGAGGTTTTTATCCTTGCACTTTGGAATATACCTGGGTTTAAGAAAATAAGTCCCAGGCCTTATCCTTAAAAATGCTGATCTGAGATGAAGAAACTGACCTTCAGAAATTCTTCAGTTGATTTTAATATTCAACCTCAGTTGAAATTGATTGAATCTTTAGTGCCTAGTAGGGAATGATACTGAATTCGGAAACAAGACCTATTTCAAGTCACACCCCCTTCCCACATGCTCACAAGGCAGTTTATTCATTAATATGGACTCTCACTTTTGATTATAGTTTCCTACATGAGTGAGACCTAGCTTTCAGTGAGCATATGTAGACCTGGTACCATGAATGTGTATCAGAAAAATAACAGGAAAGCTAGAGAGGAAAGAAAAAGACATATACACATAGTCAGAATATTAGCTTTCTGAAAGCAATATTCTATCTGTTCAATCATAATGAATAGAAATGCTTTTGGATACTACATTTACATACAACAATTTAGAATGTAAGTTTTATAAACTCTTTTGCTTTCTATCATATAGTGGGATGAAAAAGCTCATGGCTAAAAATGGTGAGGGCTGATCCAACTAAGAGATAAAAATCTCTTTCAATGAAGAAGCTGCTTAATGCTTATTTGTTGAAAGAATGGAACTTTTTCCCATCTAATTGCAGTCTGTCTAAAAGGGTTTTCTCAGCAAAATATTGGTAGCTTTTGCTTTGCTAGAAGGATGATGTCCAGAGCCCAACAGTGTGTCACCATGGTCTCCACAAATTCAGGCCAGAAGAACTACTCATGTTTTGGCCAAAGGGAAGAGAGTTGGTATACAGAGTGGGCTTCAACATAGGTTTCTTCTTTAACTATATTACCAGCATGCAAGAAGTTAATAAAGAAGAAGAGAAACTTATGAGTAAGCTTAAAGAAACCATGAAAGGAGGCTGAGTTAGTATTGAGCATTTTCTGCTGGGAAAAGCTGTACCTTAAAGAAAAGGCATAGGGCCACGTTTTCAGTCTATGTGGCTACCTCTATCTGTGTGTGTGTGTGTGTGTGTGTGTGTGTGTGTGTGTGTGTGTGTGTGTGTGTGTGTGTGTGTGTGTGTGTGTGTGTGTGTGTGTGTGTGTGTGTGTGTGTGTGTGTGTGTGTGTGTGTGTTCAGTCTCTACATATCTGTGTCTTTCCCTGGGTCTTTTTCTTTATTTCTGAAAATTCCATTGTTCCCTATGTCTGTCTTCAGTCAGTTCTCTTCTATATCCAGTTCTGTTGAGCAATAAGTAAAATCCAATCAAGATGCCCAGTTTCAAATGTGTAATTGTCACATGTGCAGTTCTGTTTTAAACATGTCTTAGTTGCTCCACTGTTAGACTGGAGGGCTGCTCAAGAGCATAGATCATGTCTTTCCCATTTTGAGCACTCTATTACACTGAAAATTAGGAAATGCAGGCCATCAGAGATTTAATTAAGATTATCGGAAAAGTTATAGGCAAGCTTTCAACTGCAAATGTCCTATTTGTGAGCATTTCTGCTTCTCCGTGTGACTGTCATTTGCATGGATTTCAATGTACATGTGAAAGAATACTCTTTGATTTTGTTTCTGTCATAAATAACTTTCTGTGAACAGGATGCATTGGAACAAGCCCGCTACTTTCTATCCTGTTCATATGGAGAATGACTACATGTTTTCTTTCGCGGTTCTCTGTTCAGGACACAGACTGAAGCTGTAGTTCAAAAGTAGGATGGTAGAACTTTACTCCTATTTACTACCTGTGGGTTTGCTTTTTGGTTTTTTCAGTTCGTAAGGCTTCATCTAATCTATGCGGACCATGGCAAGGACAGGAATAACCTCCCATAGACTAGAGACTAAGGTTGTACATGAAATACTGTCAAATTCTTAGATCCTCCTTTCTGTTTGAAGATTTTCTATATGGAGTAAGTGAATGCATACTGATTAAATTATAGAAAATAGAATCCATTCATTCACTCATATAACCAATAAATAGTTATTATGTGCCTTCTTTTTAAAGCCACGATTATACAAAATTATTAATTTGCCAACTACCTATTGGTTGATGTCAGTGTAAGTGGTTTTGTCTACTTCTGTAGCTTTGGGTAAATTCTGTAGCTTTTACACACAGATGCACACACACACACACACACACACACACACACACACACGTGTGTGTGCACATGTACACTCTGCTCCTCATTCTACTAACCGATGAGTCCTTCTCACTCTTCACTGTTGTTCAATGGAGGTGCTCCCTTTTTACACGGACAGTCTTAGTCCTTGAATTAATTATGATGCCAAACTATCTGCTGTATGATACGAAACAGTCTTCTGTAGTCTTCTAACCTCAGGCGGAAGGGTGGCTCTCCACACCATAATGTTTGCTCTATTACAGTCAGTTGCCTTTCTCACATTCATATATGACTAATTCATGAAGCACTAATTGGCTCTAGTTTCATGACTGCTTGACTTTTTTTTTGTTTTTGTTTTTTTATTGTGAAAATACCATACAGAGGAGTTATAATTACATGAACAAGTACACCTCTTACCAAGCATTGTTGCCTCCTCCTTTGTTTCCCCTTACCATCCCTTCCCATCTCCCGCTCCCACCCCACACCAAAGTTGTAAAGTTCGTTTTTTGACATAATGTCTTGTATATCTCATTGCTTCAATGGGTCCACCTGTATCCATATTTAAACAATTTGTTTTTTCACTTCCCCTCCCAAATTATACCAACATCAAATACAGGGGTTATTCTGTGGGGAAGGGACATACATATTTATAAGATGATTTTTTTGTGACTGCTTGACTTTTACGCATGTATTTATTTAGGCAGTGCCAGGGTTTGAATTCAGCTGACACTATACCATTTGAGCCACACCTCCAGCTTGGATGGCTATTTTGGTGATGGACTCATGAGTACTGTTCTACCTGAGTTGACTCTGAACTATGATTCTCTGGATCTCAGCTTCCCATGTACTGAAGATTACAGGTGTGAGCCAGCATTACACAGCTTCAACTTACTTTTAATCTCCTTCTGAAAATATCTCAAGGTAATAAAAGGATACTATATACTTCAATATTAAAATCTAAGCTGTCAGATGCAGGGTAGGAGGAGGGGAGAATAGATACTCGCCATATAGCCAATGTACACAAGAAAAAAATGTTTTTTTTAAAAAATCAGGAATTGTTAACTTGAAATAACCCTGTTACTAAACACAAGGCTAGTATTGCTCTTCTAGTTTAAGCTCTTCACCAAAAAGAGAGAGAGAGTAGATGCACAAATGGATTTTTGTAATTTAAAGTGTAAAAAACCCCACTATGTAATCTGGACTTGCTTCTCTATATAATTATAGTCATTTTCTAAAGTGTCTAGTATGAAAACATAGACCCATAACTGTAGTTTTCAGTAATTTCTCATGAAAACAGCATCTCAGAGTTTACAATCTATTATGCTGGTCTTTGTACTGTATACCCCAAAACTACTTAAACTGTTTGCTGTGGGTGAGTATTGATAACACCAGAGATAAAAGACAAGGATGGGCTGGGTTCACTGAGAGCACTATTTCAAAAAGTGTCACCTATGGGGCTTGCCATGTTACCCAAGGAACAATGAGAGAGGAGGGCAATTGCCCAGAGCAGTTTTGATATCAATGGGTTATGCAATCAAAGTAATGAATCACCACTGAAAAGACAGGAACAGGATTTAGAAAGAGATTTTGAAAAAGCTCTTTCAGATGGAAACATAGAATTCCATTGTGTATATATACCACATTTTCTTGATGCATTCATCTACTGAGAGTTATCTGGGTTGGTTCCATATCTTAGCTATGGTAAATAATGCAGAATAAACATGGTTGTGCTGGTAGCTTTAGTATGGCCTTGTTTGTGATCATTTGAATAAATGCCCAGAAGTGGGATTGCTGGGTTATATGGGAGCGCTATGTTTAGTGTTTTGAGGAACCTCCACACTGTTTTCCAGAGTATTTGACAAGTTTACACTCCCACCAACAGTGTAGTAGTGTCCCCTTTTGGCCATATCCCCTCCAGCATCTGTTATTATTAGATTTCTTGATAATGGCCATTCTAACTGGGGTGAGGTGGAATCTCAATGTGGTTTTCATTTGCATTTCTTTTATGGCCAGAGAGGTTGAGCATTTCTTCATGTGTCTATTGGCTATCAGAAAAAATTGCATCACCCCATCCGCAAGGAAATGGAAAGATTTGGAAAAATTCATATTAAGTGAAGAAAGCCAGATCCAAAGAAACAAAGATCCCATGGTTTACCTCATTTGTAATAACTAGTATATGTCTAGGGCAGTCCAACCAGATGAGCAGAATAGCTCAATAGCTAGGTATATATGACCACATAAGATGATGCTAATCAAAATGAACTCCAAGGTATGGAAATAAGAGGTTTTTCTTTGTTGTTGTTGTTGTTTTTAACTATGTGATTTCTTTTTTCTTTTGTGTTTTTTTTGAAACTATGGTTTATTCCTGTTGTCACTGTATTTCATTTTGATAACCTGGGTTATTATATATACATTTATCTGAATTAGGGAAGGGAAGAAGAACAACAAAATGGTGAGACAAAAGACAGAGGGCAAACCAATGTAATGGCGATACTCGCAAGACAATTGGAAATGACCTGTACAACTTGAGAGAGGGGAATTTGGGGGAGGGAAAATGGGAGAAAAATGAGGGAGGGGTAACAAGTTCAACAAGAAATGTACTTAAAAAAATTTTTTTTTGTCAGTCGTGGGCCTGAACTCTGGGCCTGGGCACTGTCCCTCAGCTCTTGAGCTCAAGGCTAGCACTCTACCACTTGAGTCACAGGGACACTTCCAGCTTTTTCTGCTTATGTGGTGCTGAGGAATCAAACCCATGGCCTCATGCACGCAAGGCAAGCGCTCTACCACAGAGCCACCTTCCCAGACCCAGGAAATGTACTTATTACCTTACATATGCAACTGTAACCCCTCTGTGTATCACCTTGACAATAAAATTAATTTTTTAATAAAATTCTTTCATTCTTTTTTTTTCTTTTTCTTTTTCCTTGGGGGGAAGGACTGTGGGGCTTGAACCCAAGGCCTGGGTTTTGTCCCTGAGTCTCTTTGTGCTTAAGGTTAGTACTCTACCACTTGAGCCATCGTGCCATTTCCAGTTTTTGAGTGGTTCATTAATGTAAGAGTCTCATGGTGACTTCTCTTCCCCGGGCTGCTACACCATGATACTTAGAACTCAGCCTTCTGAAAAGCTAGGATTACAGGTGGGAGCCACTGGTGCATGGCCACTGTTTCACTCTTTAAGCTATGCCTATATATGTAAAGAAAGATTGGAATTCTTTTTAGAGTACAAAGAGAACATCTTATCTCTCATTCTTAACAAGACCCTTTCTCTTCAACTTCAACAGAAAAAGAATTGCTTTTTTTTTAAAGTTACCCTCTTTGATAAATCTTTCTTAGGTAGTTTAGTTAGTTTCATGCTTTAATCAGATTACGAATAGATAAACACTGTTAACTGTTTCCTTTTTTTTGCCCCTCCCCTCCTCCATTCCCTGCCTTTGTAATACTTCCTTGCAATACTTCTACAATCAAAGTTCTCCCTTTTATCTCCTTTCATTATGCATTCTTTCGATAACCACCTATACTTTTTAAAAAAACTGGTAAGTGCTGAGAAAAATAACTGCCATTCGACTTTTTGATCATAAAAGTTTAGACTCTTATCAGTTGAAGTTGTAATGCAGAAATTTATCTACCTTGTAATAAGAACTCAGGTAATATTCCTTTACTATATTGGTGTTTGCAAACCACATCTTTGTTGGCAGTCTTAGAAGCACAGGTAATTTTCTATAAGATTTTGAAAACCCATGTTGGAATGTGGCCAACTTAATCATACTAGGAGATTGGGAAGTTTAGTGGCATTGTGTATGTGTATGTGTAATTCAGAGGCATTGGAATAAGATGAAGAGTTGCTGCATAGTTGTATGACAAGATCCAAGAGGAGTAAACACAAACAATTCCCCCCAAAATCAAAATGTGAACTTGAAAAGATTACATTCTCCTGACATTCTCCATTTTACCAGCCTATTCGGTTACATCAATGTATGAGTTACAATTATTTTGCCTGTGTTTAGTAACGTGCCTCTTCATCTACATCTAGGAGATAAAGCTTGGGCAAAACAATCCACCTGGCTCTCCTCCACATGCTTGACATTAAGTGGCAAGTCAGGACCCTCATCTACAATAGCACCTGAGTATGCAGCCAGTATACTAGTAAAGATCGCCACACTGGAACACCACAGGTGAGAAAAATACATGACAACAGATGCAGTTTATGGAGCTGATGTAAGCACAGCCACAAGCTGTGAGGACAGACAGTCCTGCAAGGATGTGGAAATACAATTGCAGTGACACTGTGGAGATCAGTGAACTGCTGGGAAGCCAGCAAGCCTGATTGATTGCTCTGGCACGTAGCAATCAGGGGCAGTGGCCTCATTTCCAAGACAAAAATCTAAAGAAAACCTAGTATGAAGAGCAGACTCCCAGAATTCTGGGCTCTGACCACACTAGCAGAAGCCAAGATAAACATGACAAGTATTAGAAAGGAAAGGAAAGCTCTGTGCGGTGTGCAAGCCAGATATCCAGTGAAATACTATGTTTCAAATTGATATAAAAGTAGAAGCATTTGAGGAAAGAGTCCAGAAGGACATCTCATGACTCATAGAAACAAACCTTTGAGAAAGAAAGAGATCACACCTTCAATTTTGTATGCAGGCAAAGGGATATCTACTTTTTGGAAACTGTTCTAGCCTAGAAATTCTTAGCAGCTATACCCCGCTGTCCAAGGGTATACATACATAATGTTTGATTTATGTTCTATTTGATAGCATCTTTAATAAGCTGTCTTAATATAACTTTATAGGCAGAGTGCTCATGTGCATAGCCATGAATTATTTCCATGATTGCAAGCAGAGGCAAACATGTCACAGAGTAATTCTGAATGAACTAAATTATCAGGAGAATTATTGAACCCATGTGGGCTCACCTATGAGTTTTGTAACTCATCAAGGTAACATCTCTGCTTAAGCCACTGTGTTTTTGTGAGGATTGAAGTGTTAATAGAGGTGTGCTTTGTAATCCATGGAGCACTACACACCTATTTTGAAAGGTTTAAAGTATAATCGAGAGGACTTCAATAACAATGCTTACAGCAGACTTTACCACATTGACTCTTCTCAGCTCCAAAAGACAATAATATGATTTGCCTATCTCTTAAACCAAATGAAAAGTCACTTAACAATAGTTTAGGTAGCATTTATACAGCAATGTTTCCATTAAGAGAACAAAAGCACTAAAAATTCCCTCCTCCTCTTGCTATCTTAATAGTTCAAGGAAAACCATCTTGGTACTCAAAGGCAAATTCTGTGTTGGTTCCTTTGTTTAGACCTTACACAACTTCTAAACAGTAAAGCTGGGCATCATTTACCATCTTGTAGTTACTGATAAAGTGCTCCTCTTTTTTCTCTCTTACTCACGTCATGAAGAGAACCCTTAGAACAGATTTCTCTTCCCATCAATTTGTCACCTTATACAAACAAACAAGCAAGCCAAAGCCCAACAACTTCGATAAAGCAAAATCTGTTCCTCCTATTGTGACAATAGGAAAAAGAATAGGGAGAGTACATAAGAGAAGCATTTGCTGTTTCTTAATTCCACTTTCTTCTTAAGCTTTATTGTGTTTCCTTTGTCATCATGGTGGAATTTGATAAAGCGCTCTAATTTTCATCTTTCAGAATATCCTAGGGTGGTCAGGGAAGTCCTTCCCCTTATTAGTTGTGCAAGAGACCTCACCAGTCTGTCATCTGGCACTGGTGTCAGTTTGTATTGGGACACCAGCCCTTGAAGCAGTGAGAGTGAACCAAATGGCCCACCTTATTTTTCACTCTTTCCTTAGTGACGAAACCCAAAAACTATTATCACGAAAAATGAGATGGACAATGAATGCAAAAGAAAAGTCAAAAGTATCAACAATGAGTATACCTGATATTGGATTCTAGTCCACAGAACCAGGGTGACTGGCAGAAACACAACTTGGAGAAAAACATTTGCGTTTCACAGCTCATAAGTTACAGATTTGGCGATTTCCTAGCACCAGGGTCTGTTTCTCATGAATACAAAGGAGGTAGGTCTCATGTGTTTAAAAGTCTGTTGTTTCAAAGCAAATTTAAGCAATTCCTTGGGGGTTAAGTGCTCTGTTTTCTAGTCATTATTCAGCTTTGCCAGAGCCCTTGGGTACTGCTACCTCTCAGCTTAGCATTTTTATTCTTTATTTAATATCTTAGGTTTTATTTCCCTCTTTGGTATACTGGATAACTTAGTCTATGTAAGCTCAGGCATGAGTACCACATAGAAGTGTTAGAAAATTCAATTTATCATTAATGTTTGAAACCAACAGAATGTTTTTTTTTTACTATTGAATGTAAAAACTATGACTTGTCGTGGTTATTAAACAATTAAAGATAAAGTATTCACCATGGGCTCTACCAATGATACATACACATGAAAGGCAAGCTTCTTAGTAACTAGATCTAAAATATATCACTGAAAATAGAAGGTCAAACTAATTTCTGACTGGTGAATAAGATGATAAAGAATTCCTAAAGTGAGAATATGTATGTATCTCTAAAGAAGAAGCAAACACTATAACTGACTATAGAAAGTTTTGTAAATAATGTAAAATAATGATGCATGGTCATCAGACCACTGGACATTACTTCATTAATCAGTTTGTTTTTTCAACTTCTGTTACTGTTTTGAACAGTACAGTGATGTACAGAGGGGTTACAGTTACATACATAATGAGTATATTTCATATCAAACATTGTTACCCCCTCCCCACATTTTCTCCCTTACCCTAACTCCTCCTCCCCAAGTTATAAAGTTCATTTCCAGCATATTAGTTGTTTTTAATGCACTGTGTGAAGTTATTTCTTTTTTCTTTCATTTTTTTCCTTTGGTTTATCTCTGTTGTCACTGTATTTGATTTTGGTACCTCTTGTCTTGTATATAGTTATCTGATTTGTAGAAGGGAAGGGGAAACCACAAAATAGTGAGACAAAGGACAAAGGGTGAACCAATGCAACAGTGAAATAACACTTCACTGGTTAATTGGAGATACAAGTCTGACAGACTTTACTGCCCAGGCTGGCTTTGAACCATGATCCTCAGATCTCAGCCACTTGAGAAGCTAGGATTACAGACTCGATCCACTTGCACCTGGCCTTACCAGTATCTTTTATTACAGTACTGTGAAAAACAAAAAAAAATGTCCTGTAAGTGCATTATCATCTATTTCAGCCTAACAGCGGAGCTGTCAGCCTGAAGGCATTGATTATTCAACCTTTTGACTATGTTTTCTGTGTACATGCTACTGAAGACATCTATTATACTTTTGGTGGTCCCTGCTAACAACAAGTTTTCTACTAGCTTTTCAGAACTTTGCCTAGACCAAACTTTTAGCCAGTGAAACAAAGAATTTCCCATGATTTTCTTTTTAGTTAAAAAATGTGATACATACCTAAAACAGTGAATATGTGAAATTTCATGTGTATGCCTCCTTCATCAATATGCTTTTAGCACACATATAATAATTAATAACTAATATGTAGGCCTACAGAAACTTCTTACATGTTTCTCTTACTCTATCCATCTTCTATTACTTACACTTCCATTGTATCAACAAATAGAAATATTGCTTTACTCAATCATGCATTCAAAGTTACTAGAAATAATTTGTATGAATGTAAATGAAGAATGACTGAGAACAAAAGTCCTGGCATTTTTTTCTTGGCCTAAGAATGGAACACTGTTATAGTGATACCCTATGCAGTGCCAAAACACTCATTCCCTTAATTGTAAGGCAGGTTGGCTACAGACAGCTTAGAACTGTGTCCTTTCTTTAATGTGGCCTGTGGCTGAAGAGAATCGACACTGAAGGGTCTATCTAATGACTGGCCGTGGAAGCCTGGCCTCCATAGTCCTCAATTTGGGACAACTCCCCAGAGGAAACATTTAGGTCAAAACTCCCTTGGCAGTTTGGAACCTCTGGTGAAATAGTGTTGCTGGTTGAGCTTCTTCTGTCAAATGTTCCTTTCCTCATTTGCATAGCTATATTGGTAAACATTTCCCCAAATGCCATGCACATAAATTCCCTAGGAGTCTGTTTCTGGGGAATTTTCTGGGTATTGCAGAGGTTTAAAACAAAGAAGATGAATGCAAAAATAAATAAATAAATATAAATCTAGAATATTTGTATATCCACATCCTTTTTATGCTTTGTAATCATTCAATCTTTCAGTGGGGCACATAAATATTATTTATATAAGACCTTCTACATAAGGTTACTATATGGATGCCACTTATTGTATAAGATTGAATTTTAAAGAATAATTTAATTTCTTAAGAATTTTCAAAACATGTTTTTGGCAATAAATTCAAACTTGCTTGCATCTCATTCTGTCATATGTATTTGGTAATACATATGACAGAATGAGATGCAAGCAAGTTAGAGACCTACTAAAAATTTAAAGTCTTTGAAATAAAATAAAATTTGGGCATATATTTTCTTAAATTTTACAATTTATTGGCTAAAATGTGAAGTAGATAAAAATATCCATAGATAAGAAAAACATTTCTCTAAATAATTTATGTTGCTAATTTTGACATAAAGAAAGAAACATTCTGTCTTCCCTTAGGTTAAAATTTTTTAAATTTTTAAAAAATTTAGGTATTAATCTTCAAACTCTATTTTTATCAGGGGAAGCCAGAAAGGACAGCCATATTTGCTTAGCATCTCTGAGTCGATCTCACTGGTAGCTGCACTCTTCTTTTAAGAATTCTTACTCATAATTCACAGATAGGGATTTAGAAGTCTTACAGAGGTAGAAACTGTTCTCTAGTATTTTGAGTGAGCAAACGGAGCAAGGAATATAAGAAAATCTACCAAGTAACTACTTAGACAAATATGAGGAACATAAGAAAAGCACCTGTGAAATGGAGTTTTCAGCACTAACACCTGTATTTCAAGAATTTTTTTCCATGACATTCTGATTCTTTAATTGACACTACAAAGGGCGCTGATAAATGAAAAGAAGTATGCAAAGACAAATGTGGGTGTTTTTGATATTAAACAGCATAATGAGAGTGGCTTTAAAACTATATTTAACAGGGAATTATTTTCTCCAGATGAAGTCAGACACAGAAGCCCAAAATGTCAGACAAAAGAAGACTATTTCTGTTGAACACTGAAAGTATGGAGTTAGGGTTATGATAGTGCTTATGCTGTAAGACCTCAGATACCTCTAAGCAATTTGTGGGGATCCATGGTGTGGTACACTAGCACCTACTGACTTTGGGAAGCTTGCTGACAGCGAGCACCAAGGGCCAAGATTATATTAATTCTGTTGCTGCTTCTTAGGATCAATTCTCTCATTCCTTCCCTTTTCTCAAATAGTTCAAATTCCCAGCACAAGGTTTGGATGGCATTGATTCCTTTCTTGTTTCCAGGAGGGACCTGACTGGCTTAATCCAGACAGCATATCTCATCTCTAGCTCATACTAATTAGTTCAGAGTTGATTTGATAGATTGGTATCTGAAAATACATAACCTCAGGAGTTGCTCATTGTTATGCTCAGACAGTAATCCACAGGGCTCATGACAAAAGTGAACACTGAACAAATGGCTCCAAGAACCAAAGACAAGTCATCATAATGAACTCATTTCAGTCACTTGGTTCAAGAGTCATCTGAAGCTAGAAATCTCTCAATTTCATGTCAAGCTGTTGCCTTAACTTTTCAAGCCAACTATCAATTGGGTTTTCTAGTGTAACAGTAAAACACTATAACTGATATCAACTATATTCCAGAGTATGTAGCACACAGTGAGTAGCTCAATATTTTTTGACTTTAAGCATATGAGCTATAGCTTCTAATCTTATGCTTGTCCCTAAGCAACAACTTATTTAATCACTCCAAGTCGTATTTCTTTTATTTGTAAAACAATAGAGCTATTCAGATTCATCTAAAAGACTCCATCCCCTATTCTAACATGTCTCTTTGTGCCTTTGTACAGATTATCATTTTTTGCATCTCAGCCAACCTGCTGGGATATTTGAGTCTAGGCACTGATTCAATTCTGTTAAGGACAACCCACTGCGAATATTCATCATCTGAGGGTTAAGGTAGTACGGTTCTTCCTTCAGCTGACTACCTGGGAATAAAATTATGGTGACCCTCAGAAGAGAAACAACACTCGAAGATTGGAAATGTAGAACTTATGGGATAGAAAGTAGGGTTAACATGGTTTGTTCAATAGTTTGTGAACATTTGTGAAGGGAGATGAAGGCAAGTTCTTGGATGGTTGCAAAAGAAAACTGCGTTACTTGAGGATAATTGAGGTGGTACTTAGAATTGTTAATCAAAAATTTAGGATGCTTCTGAGAACTTAGTCAAAATCCATTTTAAAAGGGAAAGGAGTTGGGCCTATGACTCATGTCTGTAATTCTAGCTACTCAGAAGGATAAGACTGGGATGATAATATTTTGAGGTCAGCCTGGACAAAACATTTGTGAGCATCCTTTTTCAGCAATTATATGACACAGCTCAAGAGGCAGCATACTTAAAATTGACCTCTTGAATGGAAACCTTTGTACAACAACTTGAAGATAATAATAATAAATAAAAGAAATAGAGGATTTACAAGCTTTGTTAAAGTGAAACAAAGAGCTGGATGTGGTGAAATGGGCCTGTCCTCTCAGCTATGTAAGGTTCTGAGCTTGTGAGGACTACACGTCCAGGTCAGCTCAGGGCAAAATGTTCCATCCTAGTGGAAGAAGGTGCACACCTGCCATCATAGCTACTATGGAAAGCATAAAAGAGGAGCACGGTGGTCCAGGTGCATGTGGGGGTGAAATACAAAACCGCATACGAGAATAACTAGTGCATAAAGGGATAGAAGCATGCCTCACATAGCAGAGTGCCGGCTTTGTAAGGGTAAAGCTCCGAGTTTAATCCCCTTTGCAGTAAAAACAGACAAAAAAGAAACAAAATAAAAATAAAAAATAAAAGATATGTATCTACCTATGAAGTTACTCTAATAGAAGAAGGCTGAGCCTTTCTGAGGCTTATATCAAAGCACCATCAACTGTGGGTGGGCCTTCAGGACATGAAGTGAGGAGAGCTCTGCTCTGTTTTTGTTTGTTTTACAAATTTCCAAGTGTTTCCCTCACAGTCACAATCTGGAGCAGCATTAGTTGATAAAAAGATAACACAAGTGAAACATATGTCGGATAAGAATGTTTGAAAGCTATTAAGAGAAATAGATGAAATTCATTTTAAGCATCCATCTTATTTCACCTAGTATATTAAAAATATTATTTTGACATATAGGCATTATAAAAATGTCAATGAGGCATTTTGTTTCTAATCTTTAAAATGTTTCTGATAGTGCATTTCAATATTTATGGCTGCATTGCTCTATGTTGGTCAACAGAGATCCCGAGGAGAGTTATTACCTTCTGGGATCCCTTTTGTGTAGTTCTTACCTGGAGAATCAGCTTTCTCTCAAGGGAAGAAGTTTAACATGGCCCAACACTCAGGAAGAGTGCAGAAGAGTGGAGGAGGCTGGGAGTTTTTTAGTACTAATCTTGTAAAGCCAGGTCTAGTTATTTTGAGACAACACTGAACATACTTACAAGCTGTAAAAATGTTCATACAAGAGAGTGTCAGGATTCAGTTCGTACTGTAGTCTTGTAGCAAGTATATCTGGCTTCTGTATATTTGCCTGTGTGGTTAGACATTTCAGATATTACTCTGTTCTCCATGTGAATCATTTTTCCTTCCTCCGTTTAGCAGGCAGTAGAGTCTCTGCTTATTGTTTCAGTAAAGAAATATGGCAAGGTTAAAAAAATTAGATATGTTCTCTGGTTTTTTTGACCTCAAATTTCCTTAGGGTCATTTAGAAATTATGTGAGATAGGTGACAGGAAGAGAATGTACACATATAGGAAATGACGTTTTGGACAAAACTGCAAAATAAGTACGATTGTCCTCCAGGCAGGGAGGAGGGAGACAAGAGAAAAGAATGAGAAAGAGAAGAGGGGGTTGGAGTATTAGCACACAGGATCTGAGCTCTGCTTCCTGAAGAACAGGTAACACCGAAAGACCATTTCTAAGGGCAGACACCCCAAGGGAAAAAATGTTGCAATGCTTCAAAGAGGTAGGGAAGTTCAAAGACAGCCTGGGAAAGATTTTGATAAGCTAAGAGTGGTGCGAACTGAAGCATGTGGCAGGGGTAGATGCTTTGGGAGGATGAAGGAGATGCTTGCTTGATCTATCTCCCCTGATGGTTTGGGAGGGGAGAGGGAGGAAGACAAGAGAGAAGAGAGAAGAGGAGACAGGAGGACAAGGGAAGGGAAGGAAGGAGATGGGGCGGGGAGGAAGTAGGAAGGAAGAGAAGAGGAAAGAGATGGCAGAGGATAGGAGAGGATAGAAAAAAGATGGGAGAAGAAGGAAGAGAAAGGAAAGAGAGAAAAGGGGAATGAAAGGAGAGAAGATGATGAGAGGAACAAGGGAAAAGGAAAGGAAAGGGATATAGAGGAGAGTGGAGGAGAGAGGAGAGAGTGAGTGAATTCATTTGCTTGGGAGACAGAACTGGCAGTGGTGGTTGGATGGATATAGTGAGCTGAGGGAAGAGAAATCAGGACATATTCCAAATATTTCACCTAGGAAAATAGTAAAAAATTAAAAAAACCCCAAATACCATTCTGAGACAGCACTCAAACACTAGCTGCTCTTCTGAGTTCCTGACAAACGATGTATTGACCCTGTAATAACCCCATGATGCAGTTGCTACTGTTTTCACTAACATTTTTATAGATGAAGACATGGAGGCTCAAAGAAGTGAAGTGTTTTACCCCACATCAAAACTAGTAAACAGCAGATGTCTGGTCAGCATTTTACTCAAACACGTCTCCTCTAGTCAAATAATCAGCTAAGCAAAGATCAGAGACTGATTAAAACTAACAGGAACAGTTAGTGACAGGAACAGTTTGGCCCACTCAATCCTACCTTCATGTTATCATGGTCCTGGATATTCAATAACTGCTGTCCGTATTCCACCTGTCTTTAATCCCTGTATATGACTTAAGAGCTGAGTCCCTCTGTAACAGGTTATTATGGACTTTAAACATAAATGTTCTGGAGTATGTCTTCTAGTATGTTTAGCAAGTAAATGCAGAGGTTCTACTGCCTTTCATATTCACAAATAAATGATGACATCTGAGTGATTGTCTTTCTCCCTACATTCCCTTCTCTGGGGAGGAGATCTTTGTCCCCTGGGGAGTGTGTGAAGATTTCTCTCCAGATTCAGAGCATGAAGACTCAGGGTTTCTATCAATTCTTACAGGAAACTGAATTTAGATTAAAACAAAAAATGTTCCAGTCACTTCTGCAGCGGCAGCTGGATGATCACAAGCAGCAGAATGGTGAGATACCTCTTGGCGTCACTTAATGCTTTGAGGGTCAGAGGAGGTCCAAGGTAGGAAGAAAGACAAGGATGGTGTTTGAAGATATGTCCATGGGCCTAGGGTGAGCTGCAGGGTCTTGACCTTAGGTTCCACTATTGACAGGAAGCCCTGGGCCAGGGCACCCCTCAGTAGTTCCCTGTACTTATATAATAAAATTTCTTTTTGCCCCATCTCTTTGCTCTGGCTCTTGAACCCAGTGGGTCATGCTTGTAATCCTAGCTACTCAGGAAGCTCAGATCTGAGGGCATTGGTTAGAAGCCAGCATGGGCAGGAAAGTCCATGAGATTCTTTTTTAAATAAGTTTTTTATTGTGAAAATCCTGTACTGAGGGGTTACAGTTACATGAGCAAGGTAATGAGTACATTTCTTATCAAGCATTGTAGCCTCCTCCTTTGTTTCCCCTTCCCATCCCTGCCCTCCCACCTCCACAACTACACTCCCCCCACAGTTGTAAAGTTCGTTTTTCAACATAGTGTTTTGTACATCTCATTGTTACATTAGGTCCACCTGTATCCCTATTTAAACATTTTGTTTTTTCCCTTCCCCTCCCCAAATTATACCAACATCAAATACAGTGAAAATAAGGTACCTTATAAATATATTAGAAACAATAGCAAGAAAGAAAAAACTACTTGTGTCCCTATCTTGGGGTTCATTTTGCTTAACTTCATCTTATCTGGTCATATGTATATAGCTTTTGACTTTTTCTACTTGTCCCAGACATATAATAGTTATTGCTTATAAGGGAAACCATGGGACCTATGTTTTTTGAGCCTGGCTTACTTCACTTATAATTTTTTCCAAGTCTATTTCCTAACAAATGGGGCAATGTCATTCTTTCTGATGGAGGCATAGAATTCATATATATATATATATATATGTGTATATATATATATATATATATATATATCACATCTTCTTGATTCATTCATCTACTGAGGGGCATCTGGGTTGGTTCCCCATCTTAGCTATGGTAAATAATGCTGCAATAAACATAGTTGTGCTGGTAGCTTTGGTATGACCTTGTTTGTGATCATTTGGATAAATACCCAAAAGTGGGATTGCTGGGTTATAGGGGAGCTCTATGTGGAGTCTTTTGAGAAACCTCCATACTGCTTTCCACAGTGGTTGAACAAATTTACACTCCCACCAACAATGCAGTAGGTTTTCCTTCTGTCCACATCCCCTCCAGCATCTGTTGTTATTAGAGTTCTTGATTATAGCCATTCTAATTGGGGTGAGGTAGACTCTCAATGTTGTTTTGATTTGCATTTCTTTTATGGCTAGAGAGATTGAGCATTTCTTCATGTGTCTATTGGCCATTATCTCCAATTAACCATCAAAAAAGCTGGATGTGCAGCTATGGCTCAAGTGGTAGAGCACTATCCTTGAGCAAAAAAACCTCAAGGACAGAATCCAGACCGTGAATTCAAGCTCCAGGACCAGAACATGCAAAAAACTAAATTAAAAATATAAATAAACACTGCTATCTGTCCTGACCTCCTGTTGAAATGATCAAAACTAGAGACTCCAGTCTTGGTACCTGTAGTGTCTAGTTTTGATCTTTTTAACTCTGATCTTTTCTGATTGTTTTCTTGTTTTGCTTTGTCTTGTTTTGTGTTTTTCTATTTGACAAGGATTTTTGTTTCTAACTGAATTGCCAAATCCAGTTATTTTGAAATCATAGAGATTGTCAAACAAATAAAAGAATGAGGTTTTAAGTACAGATAATGTAGGAAATAAATATTTACACAGAAGCTCTAGACCTTCTATGGGCCAGATTCTCATCTAGAAAGGCATTTTCTAATTGTATAATCCATGCCTGGGTCACATACAGTGACTGGTCATGGGCAATAACCGCAATTAATATTCTTCTTGTTACTTATTTAAACCTTTAAAATTATTTCCATTTTCCCCAGATTCCCATTAACATTCTCTCAGTAGAATGTAGACAATTATACATATTATCGACATACTATGTATATTATATATACATAGATATATCTATACACATAGACATACATGCATGTATATGTATATATGTATATGTGTGTATATATTCACACACACACATACACACACACACACACACACACACACACACACACACACACACACACACACACACCCCTAAGCCATCAGTTCTAAGTAATGTGAGAATCATTCCTGTAGCCAGTGAAATACTTCATATAGGATTTCTAGAAATGAGGTTTTATGTTTATAATTGATGACACTGTTTCCTTTCTATCAATCTATTTCCCATACTAAATTTAATGCCTTTATATACATCTGTTAATGCTTATGTGGCATCCTTATAGCAGTAACATGTTATGAATACATGTCATGCTTTTGATTGGCTTTCCTGGTGCGGTGCTTAGAGGCACATGTTAGGAAATAAATTACAGTTCTCTTTTCTTTTCTATTGTGATATTCAGATTCAAAACCAGAGCCTTGCACATTCTGGGCAAGTAGCCTCTTATTGAGCTATCTCCTCCCCCAGCCCTTGATGGGTCATTTAAAGTAAAACATGGGGTAAGATGAATCTTTCTCTACATGTACCACAGCTATTTTTATAGATATCACGCTAAGCAGTTAGCTGCTGGATACTCAAGTTAAAAATCAATGTAATACCTCAATGCATTCATCTTTATTTATTGGAAATAGTATCACTAGGATTTCTAGACACTTTTTGGTGAATCCCTAAATATAGGCAGATAGATATACATTCAAAGCACATGCACATATGTGTGTTTATGTGTATGTGTATGTGTTTGTGTAAGTGTGTGTATGTGATGAATGATTAAGAACATCTATCTACAATTCATAGCTTCTCTAAGCTTCTCCAAAAGCAAGCTAGTATCATCATTAATAAAGAGTAACAATTAGCAATTTAATTCTATTAATAAGTTGTTTTAATTTACTAAAATGAAATTTCTCATTTGGTATGACTTACATTAATGAAATGTCATGATAAAATATCAAACATAAGTTCTGAAGTTGAATTATTATAATTTATTTCTTTATTATACATAAGGACACAGCCTAATTATTAATTAAAAGTGCCACTCATAGGGAAATTATGAGAGTTAACGTACAAAATTGTTTGTTGAAATGGTTTTGTTTGTTTGTTTGTTTGTTTTTTGGTCATAGGACTTAAACTTTGGGCCTGAATGCTGTTTCTCAGATCTTCAGCTCAAGGCTAGTACTCTACCACTGAAGCCACTGCACCACTTCTGGTTTTCTGAGTGGTTTATTGGAGATAAGAGTCTCACAGACCTTCCTGACTGGGCTGGCTTTGAACGGCAATCCTCAGGTCTCAGTCTCCTAAGTAGTAAGGTTTACAGGCGTGAGCCACGGGCACCCGGCTGTTGAAATGCATTTTTTTTTTAAATTTCTGTCAGTCAGGGGCCTGAACTCTGGGTCTGGGCACTGTCCCTCAGCTCTTCAGCTGAAGGTTAGTCTCTACCACTTGAGCCATAGCACCACTTCTGGCTTTTTCTGCTTATGTGGTGCTGAGGAATCGAACCCAGGGCCTCATGCATGCAAGGCATCTTTACCACTGAGCCACCTTATTTTTATAGGACTATATGGAATTTTATCTGGAACTGTAATAATTTCAGTATCACAATGTTTTTCTTGGTGAAGAAATAAGGAATTGCAAAACTGAGTCTTATTGAGCCACAAGTCTATCTTCTATTCTAATACACTAGGCTACATAAGACTTTAGTGTACCTTACAAGAATAATAAAAAACTTTGGGAATATTTTAAACCATTTGAAATTACTCTTTAACTCATATTTTCCCCAGAGTTAAATGTTATAATTACTGTATAAAATTATGAAATCAGCCAGGCATGAGTGGCTCACATCTGTCATCCTAGTTACTAAAAAGACTAAGTTTGGGAGTACTGCCCAAGCAGAGAAATTGGTCACACCTCTTCTCCATAGAGAGCTGAATGTTGTGGTACATGCCTGCTTTCCTAGCTATAAGAGAAAGCCTAACATAATTGGATCACACATAGGTGTGCAAATGGGCAAGAAAAGAGACTATTTTAAAAAATAACCAGAAAAAAAGATGAATGAAGGGAAAGGGTTGGACAGGTGACTCAGCAATAAGAAGAGCTGCCTAGAATGCATGAGCCCCTCAGTTAAAATCCAACATAGGCAAAAATAAGTATAAAAAATTTAAAAAGTATGAAATCATTGAAAATTTTGTTACATTTACCACTAAAATAATTATGATTTAATTTTTACTTAAAGCCAGGGTCTGATGGCTTATTCCTGTTATCCTAGTTACTTTGGGAGCTGACACCTAGATGATTACATTTTGAAGCCAGCCAGGGCAAAAAGTCTGTTAGACTCCATCCTCAATTAAACAATAAAATGTTTGACTACAAGTATGGCTCAAGTACTAGGTCCTGAGTTCAAGTGCTATTATTGGCCTAGATTTTTTTTTTAAATTTAAAGCACAGGTGATGTACACAGGGGTTACATTTATATAAGTCAGGTAATGAGTACATTTCTTTTCTTTTCTTTTTCTTTTTTGCTTGTCCTGGGGCTTGAACTCTGGACCTGGCACTGTCCCTGAGCTTCTTTGGCTCAAGGCTAGTGCTCACCATTTGAGCTACAGCTCCAATTTGAGCTATAGCTCCAATTCTATCTTTTTCTGAGTAGTTTATTGGAGACAAGAATCTCACATACTTTCTGGCCCAGATGGCTTTGAACCGCGATCCTCAGATCCTAGCTTCCTGAGTAGCTAGGATTATAGGTGTGAGCCACTGGTACCTGGTGAGTACAATTCTTTTCAAACAGTGTCATCTGTGCCCTCATTTTCTCTGGTTTTCCCCTCCTGTCCCCCCCAAGTTGTATAATTCATTTTCAACATAGTGTCTAGTGAATATCACTGCTGAATTAGTTCATCCTTTGTCCCACTTTTTCTGTGCTTCCCCTTCTCCCCAAATCTAATAAACTTACATATGAGACAAAGGGTACAAAAAAAACCCACAGCAACAAAAGAGAAAATAAACTGAACAAACCCTCTTGTGTCCATTTCTTGGAGTTCATTTTGATAAACATAATTTTATATGATATTATGCACATAGCTATTGAGCTCCTGTGATTTATCCAATTGACTTCAACCAGGTCACACTAAAGCCACCAGCACAATCATGTTCATTGCAGTAATGGAATCAATCCACATGCCCTCAGTAGAAGAATGGATCAAGAAAATGACATACATATACACATTCGAATTCTATGCTTCCATCAGAATGATGCTTCCCCATTCATAAGTAAAGCAAAAGAGTTGGAAAAAAATTATATTAAGGGAAGTAAGCCAGACCCAAAGAAACATAGGTTACATGGTTTCCCTCATTTGTAGTAGTTAGAATGTACCTAAAAGTCTACAAGTCAATCCAGTGGATGATAAAAGGATGCTAAGAGGATCACAAGAGCTCAGCAGATTTTTTTTCTTAGGTTGAGCTTAGGTTGATTTCAATAAATAATATATATATATAATTTAAGAAAGAGGGAGGATATAAAAAGTAAAATACTAACAGGTTTTCAGAGGAAAGCCAGAATATTACAACAAGGTTTTTCTTGACAAATGTATAGAAAAGGTCATGCAATCAGCAGCCACAGCTATTGCTTTCATCTAAAGAATTTATCAGAATCTAAACGAACAGATTTTACATTACTTTAATACTAAAGGTAAACGATGCTGTCTGTGAGCCCTGTTCTATACTAAATGCTGGGGTGGGAGGCTGAGGTTCTAGGGAGCAAGGAGATACAAGTAAAAAAAAGCATGATCATTCAACAAAGCAAAGTGTTTCCTTTTTGTCTGGATTGTGGGATGTCAGAGGATGGAGAGGAAAGAAGTTAGATTGTGAGCTCTGTTAGGGAATTGGGAGTTCATTCTGAAACATGGGGACTTGATGACATTACTATTTTAAATGCAGGATGGGAAATGATCCATGTGATTGAGACAAAGGCCTCCCAGACTTGCCAAGGAGATGGACACACTGACCACAGAGGTGACAACTGACGGCAGCTATCTGAGCAGTTTAGGTGAGTAATGGGAAGAGAAGCTAGAGCTCAGTGTGTCATTATAAAGGTTCATAGTCAAGTATGAAGGAAATGGAATAAGTTGGTTAAAAGTGGGACTAAGAAAGGCTTTTTTGGGGAGGGGAGATAGGAAAAGCTTGGTTTGAGAGTAAGAGGAGGAGTGCCATAGAAAGACCAACTGTGGGCAAAGAAGACAAGAGGGTTAACTAGTGGAGTTCTGTCATGAGGAGTTGAAAGGTTTAGTAAAAAATCACATAAGCAGTATAGCTAACAACAGACAGGGACCAAGCAAGCTTTTTTTTGGAGAGGGCAGGGGGAAACAACTCTGGGTGTATGAGGAAGAAAAACTTCACAGTTTCCATTTTCTCTATAATAATAATCAGTGAGAATAATAATCAGTGAGAATGAACAGGCTTGAAGCTGACATTTGTGTTCTGTTTCAGAGAGAGAAAGAGGAGAAAGAAGGAAGGGTGATGCTTTTACACTGTGAACAGAGCATATCAGAAATACAGGTGTTGGAATGGGAAGGGGAAACAAAGGAGGAGGCAACAATGCTTGGTAAGAAATCTACTCATTATCTTGCCCATGTAATTGTAACCCCTCTATATGGTATTTTCACAATAAATTAAAAAAAGAAATACAGGTGTCTTACTTAACTGAAAATTCCCCTGCATTCATTCACAGTATATTCTACTGTTAACTCCCAACCACAACTCCTTAAACACTGATTATTATTCTTGCATGTGTCTTCCAATGTTTTGTTTTTTCTGTAATACTTAAACAGGGCTAAGCCTCCTTAGACTAACTTCCCAATGTTCCCGTCTATGTTAGAAACCCCCAACACAGTTTGTTTCAATATTTATTCATTTGACACCTGCTCAGGGAGATCTTTGTATAATCATGACTCTAAAATGAGAATGAAGCTGGGTGCTGGTGGCTCATGCCTGTAATCTTAGCTACTCAGGAGGCTGAGGTCTGAGGATCATGGTTCAAAGCCAGCCAAGGCAAAAAAATCTCTGTAAGACTCTTATCTCCAATAAACCACTCAAAACCCAGAAGTGGTGCTGTGGCTCAAGTGGCTCAGAAAACATGCCTAGGCCCTGAGTTCAAGCCCCAAAACTGACAACAACAACAGAAAACCCCACAAAAAAACACAAACAAACCTGGGAATGGTATTTCATGTCTTTATAAAGCCTTGCTGACTTCTGGGTCCTCCCATCTGCTATTAGAGTAAGCACTGTTCATCCATTAAGTGGATTTCATTTAGTATCAACTTATGAAGTAAGGAAAAGCATTGGAATTTCTCATTTTTACATTGTCCTATTTTGCAGTGTATTTCTTTGAGTAATAAGCCTATAGATAAGTAATTAAGAGGAAATCTGTGAGTGAAACTATGGGAACCCAATAACTCTGTCTTATCTCTGAGTAAAATTAGTATATTACCTTTAACAAAGTTAGTATAATATTTCACTTACATATATATTAAATAGCACTGACTATGGCCAATGAGATTGACAACTGACTTTGAGTTTGACAACTCAAATATCAAGATGGAGTTATAAAACCCAGTGTAGTTGATTTCACCTGTAACCCATTCCCAGAACAAATATCAGAATTCTTGTGAAGATTACATGCTACCAGATTAAACCAATTTTATACTTTTTCATAAATATCAGAATAATATCAACAAATGTTCTAACTACTCATTGGTCCCAATATGAATTCAGTAGTATCATTCCTACTTGTTTTATAATACTTCTCTGCTTAGTTCTCATTACAGAATAAATCTATACTCATATCCAGCCGTCACATCCCAAGTACATCTTTCAACTCCATGGGTAACTTTGGTTCTGTCTTCAAAAAATAAGCAAATAGTCTGTATCTTCAGCTCTTTCCTGTCTAATGATTTCATCAAGTCATCCACCAAATATGACTTGGTCTTGAATGTGAATGAGATAATGTATCTCTATGGTTTTCAAACACATCTGACATTCTATAGTGGCATTAACTGAAAAAAGAGAAAGTAAGAAGCAAATCTTAAGTTGAGCATAGTAGCTAAACTGAAAACAATCTAAATGCCAATCAATAAAGAATTATTTAAATAAATTATGTATTACTTGCATGTGATGAAATCATGCATTCAATAATATGGCTATACATTTGGTTTTAGAAATAAAAGCATAATCATATTAAATTTTTAAAAAGAGGTGTTTGAAATAGTACTTTATGATCCTCCAAACACTGTATTTGTTTAGGGCTAAGGATTTATTTAGCTTCTTTGTAGAGTACTTGTTTAGTCTGTATAAAACTCTGGTTCAATCTCAAGTACTTTAGATGGACAGACAGACAGAGATAAATAGATACATGATAGTTTATTTGATAGTTGGTAGTATGCTTATTGGGTAGTGATTCATAAGTACTCTTCATATTTTCCATATATTTCAGATTATTTTTCTTTATCATGACAATATTATTATCCTTTACCATGTTGACTATAAGAAATTCTATCTCTGCAAGTGGATATGAGGTCTCTCTCTTTGGTACATTTTTCTCTTAGGACTGACTTTCAAATGATGTGAGTGGTGCTTTGTCACCCACTTCATGAGTGGTTAGGGCATTGCTGAATACCTAGTTTGTGGTCCATAAACAACTCAAAAGGAACATATTAACCCTAATTCATTTGGAGACTGGTTCTCAGCAAGTAATTTGTTTTGTTTCTCAGTTAGGAATCAGTGATAAAAACTTGAAAAGAAATGAGCATCCACCTAAAATGAAGCTGGCAGAAAGCTCACTGAGAATAACAAATTTCAGTACTTTGAAGATTAGAAGGTATGTTAGAAGTTCAAATAGCTATTTTCCTTATCTGGAGAACTGGATAATTTGCTGCTTAAGTAACTAAGAAGTGTGTGTGTGTGTGTGTGTGTGTGTGTGTGTGTGTGTGTGTGTGTGTGTGCGTGTGTGTGTGTAAAAGTTTTAACTATATTTAATGAGAAAATTTAATTTATAAAATCAGAATTCAAATCATAGGGAAGATGTTATCGAAAGTTTTTCCTGTTCTTAAATATTAATAATGCCAAGGTTTCCTGAATAAAACTGAGTAATAGATGGCTAAAAATATAAGTTGTTACAATAGTTCACATCTGTAATATCCAGCTACTCTAGAGATTGGGGGGGGGGACTGTAGATCAAAGACAGCTATGTTCAGTCTTTTCATTTCATTTTTAAAATAAAAGGAAGTATGCAAGTACAACTTAATCAAAAGTGTGTAAGACTGGTAGCTGATGGGTCATACCCATAATCCCAGCTAATTAAGAGAATGAGATCCTCTGGAGGATCTTGGTTCAAAACCAACATGGGTAGAAAAGTTTGTGATACTTCATCTCCAGCAAAAAGCAGGTATGACTCAAGTGGTTGAATATCAGTCCAGCAATCATGAGATCATATACATATATATGTATATATATATAGTATGTATGTATATATATATATATATATATATATAGTGTGTGTGTGTGTGTGTGTGTGTGTGTGTGTGTGTGTGTGTGTGTGAGTTTACCCACCAGAAACATTCCTTTTCTCAGTTTGTTGGTTATCTAAATTTACCTAAGGAAAAAATGCTTGAGTTCAGAGACAAGGCTTAAAAATTAGGGTACTTTTAGCAAATATTTGAGCTTCTAAAAGTTTAAAAACTTTGCTTTCAAAAATAAATGCAGTCAAAATTTTATTCTTCACTTTGAAGAAGTTAAATGGAGAGGCATTAGCTGACTATATATATAAGTTAAGTCTGCTCATGAAAAAAGCAAGAAAAACAAGTACTTATTGTCACTTTTTTCATTTTAAAATGTAATGTGTGGGTTTCTCTTCCAAAAATTCTCAGAAATGTATCAAATTATGAGGAGCAGGAAACAACAGGAATACTTATCATCTAGGTTTGAGAATAATAATTTGTCGGTATTCATGTCAGTATTTTTCTACATCATAGACACAGCACCAAGAACATTTTGAAAGGTGACAAGTACCAGCTCTTTTCAAAGAAAATTTTGTCTCTAACTTTAATTGATCAAAAGGTGCTAAAAATGATACAAAGCATCTGCATTTAAAATTAGTGAAGTAAGCTGGGTGCTGGTGGCTCATGCCTCTAAATTCTAGCTATTCAGAAGGCTGAGACTGGAAGATCTTGGCTCAAAGCCAGCTTGGGAAGTAAAGTCTGTAAGACTCTCCTATCTCCATTTAACCAGCAAAAAGCCAGAAAGAAAAAAGCCAGAAGCGGAGTTATGACTAAAGTGGTAGAGAGCTAGTCTTGATCAAAAGAGCTCTAGGCTGGTGCCCAGGCCCTGAGTTCAAGCCTCAGGACTGGTGTGTATACACACACCCACACCCACATCTCCCCCCCCCCACACACACACACTAGAGGGTGATTGGTCTGGCTAAGCTTTTTGGCCCACACTTAACACACAATAATCAGTTCAAAATTCAAATACATTGGGAGAAAATGGCTTTCAATTACAAAAAGTATGTCTAGTTTCCAATTAGGTGTACTTTTTGGTACCAATTCTTTTCATGTGCCCATGTTTTTTCCATATTCATTGACTTGCCTATATATATAAAAAATCCCAGCCTTCACCCCAAATAGTTATTTGTATCTTGATATAGAAGCCCAGAAATGGCAAATGTGACACAGAATGAATTGTCTATTAAAAGAATCATGAAAAAAGTAACTAATGACGCATTGGTGCACATGTAATAATAAGAATGAAAATGATAATGAGTCACTATGATGAAATTAGTCTTGCAATAACAGTCCAACAATCTATTTCAGTTAAAAAGGAAATATTTTTAATAAATAAATTTTAATTTCAGCTAAAACCTTTGCTAGGAACATTACAATCTTTAGATGGGGCTGTTTGTAACTTCTATAACAAGAAGCATCAAAGGGGGGGAAACACTTATGTAGGATCCACCTAACACCTAATCTTCACCACTATTATCCAGGATACTGGAAAAAAGTGTCCCAAGTGCACTCCATTTAGGGTATGGTTCTAGGCCTTGACATGGACAGTGAAGCAGACAACAGATCTCGAAGGACTAAGGCAAAATTCGGATACAGACAGAACAAAGTATAAGCCCCTCCCTGGAAAAATGGCAACAGACATATCCTAAAATAATCTAGCCTCTTGAGCTGTGGTATTTTCTATTTATCTACGTTTGAAAGTTAGGATCAATTGAAAACAAACCAAGATGCTATCTGCCCCTAGAAGCCCCTAGACAGAAGAAGCTATCTGTCTGTCTGTCTGTCTCTCTGTCTGTCTCTCTCTGTCTGTCTGTCTGTCTGCCTATCTGCCTTTCAATCTATATGTCTGTCTGTACGTATATGTATATGTGTGTGTGTGTGTATGCTCTATCTATCTATCTATCTATCTATCTATCTATCTATCTATCTATCTATCTATCTATCTATCTATCCACTTATCTATTATCTATTGCCCAGTAATATGTATATCAGTATGCTCTTTGAAAAGCTCTAGTTCTTTAATTCAGGCAAATGTCTCTTTCATGAACGTTTTTTTTAGAAAAACTATTGTTCCTCACCTTCTAGTTCTCATGACACATGGCTCTATGGCCTCAATTAATAGGAAAAACCCATGTGCAAAGTTCACCATCTCTCCCTGTGATTGGAAGTGTAACTTAAGTCTGTACACCTTATATGTCTAGAACTTTCTTCCAAATAGTCACCCATCAATGTGTACTTTCTTTAGCTAGTTATTATGAGTGAGTAAAAAACCTTCCCTCCCTTAGTTCCTGCCCCTTGGAGTTTTCTTTGTAGTGCAGGACACTCCTTTAACACTTTAAGTTCCCAGGTAGACTTCTGTGGAACCCTGTGCAGCTCTGCACTTCTCCATAGCCCAGGGTAGATGTAACAGGTGTGCAGGTTCACTCAGTTCTTTCAGGAGAGATGTGATAGAATACTTCTATATTTGGAATAAGAAGTACTTACAGAAGACAAGACAGAAACCCGTCAGATATTTCAGTGTCTTTTGCTATCATTCTGCCTTTTTCTCATGACTTAGAGAAGTAGAAAATAAATAAGAAAATAGTATACATTCTCTAAACGCTTATCTCATACCTCTACAAATAGTATTTTAAATGTTGTCTGTTTAGTGGTGCTGCTAGCACATCAAGCTAGAAGAAGAGATATGCCAGACACAGTGTGAGTACTACTCTGAACAATTACTATTCTCCTTTTCCCAAAGAATAAACGAAGGACAACTCATAGCTGGACAAGCAATGGCTTAGAAATGAAGCAGTCAATTTCATTTGCTCCAGTTGGTTACTTCTTTGGGTAGCAAATGGTGAAGGAAGAAGTGAAAAAGTTGGAGGTAAAGTAAGTACACCAATAGTGAAAGTAATAGCAAAAATTATATTTTATCATCCATTGCTGACATTTAACTTTTAAGTAAATGAGAAGAATTAAGGGGGGAGAAAAGCAATAATGAAGAAATGTACAGGAGAGATGATTTCTCAAGAGAAAGAAAAAGAAAATTGGTGCTTGGGGCACTTCCTGGTCAGGGCTAAGCCTGCACTGGGAATAGAGCTTTATAGGCCAAAAGCCTATATCCAATATCCAAACTTGCAAAGGTTATGCCGTAAGATATATGAATTTTAGATGCTATTAGACTTGTATCTTTCAACATAACACTCTGATTCTGAAATTTCATTTCAAAACTTTCCCTCAAGTATTAATAAGTCACATTTTAAAAAAACAAAGCAGAAAATAGAATGCTATGTGTCAAGTGATATGTTAAAGCAATATACTCATTTTATCTCAAAAACCCTACAGTACTACAAAAGTGTTATCTTCTTCTTCTAAAGATGAGAAAACAGATTCAGAGTGATAAACCATCTTCGGTAACACTTTGTAGCTCTATGCATCAATGCCTAGAGATCTGATTGCAAAGGTCCTATTACTTATATCTCATCATAATATTATTATGAAAAGCTCACCACCACACATAATAACAGCCACTGGTAGTTCTAGAGTAGTTCATGGTCTCGTGAAATTAAAAATAGAAATCTATATGTTTCTATGATTTTCTGTAAAGGATAGTTTATTTTATTCATCCCATTCTCAAAGGATCACCTCATAAAATTTGAAGAACTGTTGTACTTAGTGTATTTGGAAAATAATAGCATTTTACCTTCATTCCCACCATATGGCATTTGAGCTGAGCTCATTCCCAACATGATCAATTTTCTTCGCTTATTGGACCAAGAGTGGAAACCTTAGAACGAAGGCGAAGATTAAATAATAATGAAATATACCAAAGTCCATTTAGCCATGTGTGCTATTTGGCGGCTGCCCATATAATTTCTGCTATCAGCACACCCCAGGGGCTATTGTAGGCTCATTAATATAATTTTTGACTGGAAGAGCCTTTTATATAGGCTAATACTCTCAGTTTATAGATGACACAAACCAAGACCCAAGGGGTAGAGTGACTCACATACTGTTACCACCTCTCACTGGCTTGATAATGGATTTAATTTTTACCCAGCAACCAGTCAGTTTTGGGCATCATGTCTGGCTCCAGTCCATGGAAGGAAAAACATTGGATCCATTCTCAAATCGACCTTTCCAGTTGGACTATTGATCTAGCCTACCAGATACTATTTAGCTTTTGAGCTCTAATCAGATTAGCTGATGGCACCACAACCGTCTGGCACCAGAGAAGTCTGTGGATGATGTTAGGGAAATGTTGACATGATTCTGAGAATTCTTATATTCTGAATTAGCAAATAAAGGTTATAAAAAGGAGGCCCTTCTAAAATGGATCGTAATGAGGCAGACTCTGCCAATTTCCCTAATATCAGCCAAGTCATAATGATAAAAATCAGTCATTTAATTACTCACTTGCAAATGAAAACATATCATCCTCACCATTATTTCAAAGTATTATGACTCTATTACAATTTCCATTTCAGTCAAAATATGAAAAGAAACTTCTATTTAAAATATAGTCCTTGCCTAAGAGGAAACTGCTAAAAATAAATTGAGATTTCAGAGTTCATTGTAAAATTTTACTGTGGTACAATTTGGTGCATGATCCTGGTCATCTGACATGATCCTAAGTACTGAAATATATTGAAATGAAAACATTTCAGGAAGAGTCATTAAAATATTCAAGAGGCAAAATCCATGGCATTGACCACTCTAGAATGGGGTCCAAGAAATTGTATGCAAAAGGGAGCTGGGAGAATTCAGGCTCACTAGACCTCAACTTTTATTCCTGTACAATCTGTCTGTTTGACTCCTTAAGTCAGTATCAGCTCTAAAAAATGAAGCTGATGGTTCTTTCTTAGCTTTTTTTTTTACTGCTGGCTAGGAAGTTAAGAATTTTGTGTTTCTTATAGGCAAAAAAGTTAAACTATAATCTAGTTAGATTAGACTGCCAGGAAAGGTTATAAAAAATTAACAATCTTGTATGTTTAGAGAGAATGTTCAGCTAGATTTGTTATGAGTTACCATCATATTAGAATCAGAATGAAATCTAAAGGCTCCTATCCAATATAATTCATATAAAAATTCTCTCTAAAGAATCACAAAATCTTGATGTCTTTGTATTTTATGAATATTTCTATTAAGTAATGATATAATGAAACCCACTTGGGCTGTTTTAACTGTTAGAATTATTCTTAATATTACTTAAAATCTGGATCACAGTTGTGTTTACCAAGTTCTGACATATTCTCTCTTAGTTGACCTTGGAGGCCAAATTTTGCCTTCCTCACCCTCTTCTTACTAGTCCTTGCCATTCTCCACTTCCTTCTATAATTTTTTGTAGCTTCTGATACTAAATAAATAAGAATGTATATAAAGAGAAAAATTAGTCAACAAACTGGTATATAGCTGTAGAAGAGAAATAGATTCTTAAGAAAATGTAATTTCCTAGACCTCTATGGAAATATAATGTACATTATAGTCATTATTAATCTAGGTCTTAGGGATACTTAGCTTTAGGATGTGTTCATTTTGTATGTAATAAGCCAACTATGACTTCAAACTAAAGCAAAACTGTAGCTTATGTATTAACCCATTATTTCTTCCCCTGTAGTTATATCCTAAATTCTTTCCAATTTCATTCCTTTCCCCCACCATTCTCTACAGATAATCCTGTCTTCTACAAAACTGAATATATTGAATAAGTAGGTTCCAATCATTTTTTTCTGCATAAAATGGAGTATTTATCTTTGAATACACCTTTATTTATTTTATCCATCTCTCCTGCTCTTTTGCAGAAAATGAATCCTACCCTTTCCACTCTTACCGGCTCACAGGTTGACCCAACTCCATTATTATACCACTTTTTCTCTCAAAGCATACATCTTCCTGGCAGCCTAAAAATATATTTTCACATATAAAAAAATCTGAATTAGCAAAGGGAAGGGTAACGACAAATGATGAGACAAAGGACAAAGGGTGAACCAATGAAATAACGATACTCACAAGGCAATATGTTGGAAATGAACTGTACAACTTGGGGGGAGGGAATTGGGAGGAGAGAAAGTGGGAGAAGAATGGGGGGGGTAACAAGTTTGACAAGAAATGTACTCACTACCTTACTATGTAACTAACCCTTCTCTATATCACCTTGACAATAAAAATAATTTTAAAAAATTAAAGAAATTTTGATTTTAACTAAAAACAAAGAAAGCAGAAAAATGGTAAAATGTTACATGGATAATGCATGATTTCAGTAAGCTACTGATGCTACACTTTTTAAAATGCATTTACTTGCATTGTTTGGATATATTTATAACAAATTCTTTAAGCTCCTTAGGATAAATTCTATTTATGCATCATCTACCCTCATTTCTATTGATTTTTTCCCCATTACTATGGGTCACATTTTCCTATTCTTTTCTATGTGTAGTAATTTTATACTGAACACTAGATTGATGGATAATAAAAGTTCTGGAGTCTGTTTTCCCTCTTCTATGGTATTTTGTTTTCATTCTAATAGGGAGGAAATTATTCAATCATCACCTTGACATTGTGTAGGGCAGATGTGTAGAAAGCCCACACATGTTCCAATCAGCTATAAACAGAGAAGACATAACTTCAACACATAATCTCCCTTAGAATCTTATAATATGTCTTTTTAAACTTTGCAGAGAGGGCATAGACCTAAACCAAAGGCCGCTCCTTTGTTGCACAATTCTGGGAACCACACAAAGCACTAAGAAACTGCTGACATGGGTAGCATGGAATACCAAGATTTTCCATTACTGCTGTTCAATTCTCAACCATAACTGTCTCTGGTAAGCTTCAGGAGAATTCTTCATACGCCCTTCCTCAGCCACAGATACACAGGAGACTCCAACAGAGACCTTTGGGAACACTATTACAAACAACCTTACTAGATGACACCTGATTAATGAGATGAAAGAGTAAAGCATACAGATCTTAGGGAAAGGGGCATCTAGGAAACAGTAAGTACAGAGACATAAAGTATAAAATTTCTAGTGAATTTCACATCTTACAAGATGGCCAGTGCATGCTCAGATTGGAGAACAAAAGAGAATGGAGTGGGCGAAGAAAGCAAAAGCAGCCTTATACACCACAACAAAGACGAAGCTTTTCTCTGAACAAAATGGTTAGTCATTGTAGTATTTTGAGGAAGATCAAATTAAATTTAACCTAAGATATTCAAGCAACTTTAAAGAAAATTAACTCTATAAGAACACAGGCAAAGGAAAGGAGACAGAGATACTAAATGTAGTTGAGAGATTACTGTGGAAAGAATAAGAGTGATGATGGCAGTAAACAGTAAATAATAGATATATTGTGAACATAGAGCCAGTGGATAGCCTCAATAGATTAAATGTGGACTAAGATAGAAAAACGTTTCTGTCCTGAACCACTGGAAAAAATAACAATGCCCTCTACTGAAATGGAAAAAAGTACTGGAAGAGAATTAACTAGAAATCTGAGATTGGCATTGGTTCTTTATATTTGAGATGTGTATTAGATTATAAATTGTGTAATTTGTTGATCTGAGACTGGAGCCCCAGGATCAAGTCCAGATGAGAATAAGTAGCCTACTGATGATATATAAAGCTACAAGACTCAATTATTTTATCAAAGGAGAATAGAATCTAGTTTCAGTTTTCTGCATATGGATATCTTATTTTGTCAGCATCATTCGTTGAAGAGGCTATCTTTCTTCCAGCTATGTGTTTGGCTCCCTTGTTGAATAGCAGATGATTCTATGGGTTCATTTCTCGGTCTTACATTCTGCTCAATTGGTCCTCAGACCTGTTTTGTGCCAGTACCAAACTGTTTTCATTACTATGGCTTTGTAATAGAGTTTGAAGTTTGGTATTGTTATTCCTCCAACACTGTTCTGCCTAGTAAGGATAGTTTTTGCTATTCAAGATGTGTTATTCCATACAAAATTTTGGATTTCTTTCTCAGTTTAAAATGGATCAACGACCTCAATTTAAGACCAGGAACCATGAAACTATTACAGGAAGGGAAGGGTAGGGGAAATACTAGGGCTCCTGCGTACAGTTTGAAACTTTGTGAATTAAAATCCAAACAGAACAATTAAAAGAGACTTGATAAATGAGATTTCATCAAACTTAAAATTTCTTCTCAGCAAAGGACATAGTTAACAAGCTAAATAGAAAGTCCACAGAATGAGAGATCTTTACCAGCTATATGTTAGACAAGGGCCTAATATCCAGATACACTTCAAGCTCAAAAAAGTAAATCCTCAAAAATTAAACCCTCAAAGAAACAAAAGCTCAGTTAATAAATTGGGTAATGAGTTAAAGAGTGACTTCTTAGAAGAAGTAAAAATGGCCAATAGATGCAGGAAGAAATGCTCAACACCTCTGATCATAAAGGAAATGAATATCAAAACAACACTGAGATCCCCTTAAACCCAGTCAGAATAGCCACTATCAAAAAAACAAACAACAAACACTAGTGATGATGTAGCCAAAGGGGAACTCTAATACACTTTTAGTGGAAATGTAAGCTTGTTAAACCACTCTGAAAAGAAGTATGGATGTTCCTCAAAAATTAAACATAGAGCCAGGTGGTGGTGGCTCAAGCCTGTAATCCTAGCTACTAAGTAGGCTGACATCTGAGGATCGCATTTCAAAGCCAGCCCAGGCAGGAAAGTTCATGAGACTCTATTTTTTTTTTTTTTTGGTCAGCTGTGGGGCTTGAACTCTGGGCCTGAGTGTTGTCCCTCAGCTCTTCAGCTCAAGGCTAACGCTCTACCACTTGAGCTATAGCGCCACTTCCGGTTTTCTGGTGGTTATTGGAGGTAAGAGTTTCATGGAAGCCACTAGCATCCCGTTTCCATGAGACTCTTATCTCCAATAAACCACCAGAAAACTGGAAGTGGCACTGTGGCTGAAGTAGTAGAGTGCTTGCCTTGAGCTGAAGAGTTCAGTGATAGCGCCAAGGCCCAGAGTTCAAGCCCCATGAGCGATTAAAAAAAAATTAAACATAGAACTATCCTATGACCCAGCAATACTAGTACTGAGAACTTGTCTAATAGAACATAATCTAAGTTACAGTGAAGCCACCAGCACAACCATGTTCACTGCAGCTCTCTTCACCATAGCCAAAATATGCAATCAGCCCAGACACCCCTCAATGGATGAATGGATCAAGAACATGTGGTATATATACACAATAGAATTCTACTAACCCACCACAAAGAATATTAAGGAAATGGAAAGACTTTGAAAAAATTAAGTAAGCCACTTGCAGAGACACACAGGTTGCATGATTTCTCTCATTTGTGGTAGCTAGAAACATGCCTATAAATCTACAAGTAAATGCAATGGATGGTAAGCAAGTAGTTACAAATGAATTAGATGAAGTAGAAGAGACCTTATAGAGAGCTCAAATAGTATAATCTTTTAGAAAGACTAGGTCAAAGCCCAACAAAATCAACACCAGAAAATGTGTACATCCAAGAGGCAGGGTGGGGCCATGGGGGGAGGGTAGATGAATACAGGAGGGAGAGGGGAGTATGAAGATAAGAATTCATTGTATATGCCACAAAGTTAAGAAAAGTAAGAGATGGAGTGGGTTGAAGGATGGGTGAAAATGTTGAAGGGGTGACATTGATCAAGATGCATTGTATTCATTAGCTGCTCTGTTAAATGGCACCTTCTTTGGACAACTACTTAAAGATAATAAGAAATTAAGGTCAGAATAGGAGTAAAGGAGATCTGGTGTTTGAGTTTTATAGTGTTTCAAGGGACCAGAGAAGAAATACTCAAGATACTGAGAAAGAAAATGAGGAAGGTAGAAAAAGTGTTTCAATAAAAATAAAGTAATTAGCTGTGTTAAATGCCAACAAGTAAGGTTGGATGAAGAGTGAGCAGTGTCTGTTAAATGTCTAGCATTGACTTCAACAGGAAATGGACTCATTACCTTGCTCACGTAACTGTAACCCCTCTGTGTAGTATCTTTACAATAAAATTATATATTATAAATGTCTAGCATAGAGCTATTGGTGATTCTGAAAAAGGCGAATGATGGAAAGTGGTGGGAGCTAGAAATGAAATTTGATGGTTATTTAGAAAAGTTTTATTCTAGAAGAAAGAAAAAAACATGGTTGTAGCAAAAGGAGGAAATAGATCAAAGAAAAAACAATTAACGATGAGCTAAAACAAAACATGTTTACATGCCACAGGAATTATGTAGTAAAGACGCATACTTTGATGGTGGAGATAGAGCAGGATATAGTGTCTTGGGACCTCTTGTTTGTGTCAGACAGGAGAATAATGACTGGGTTCTCCAGAGTAAAAAGGTTGAGACAGAGAAAACAAAGGCTTGTGAACAGGTACCTTTGGAGGTGGAACTCTGAAAGTTCTAGTTACATTTGTTTTTAATAAATAACTACTCGCTGGAAGGGGCAGCAGGGAGGCTGTGTGAAGTGGAGAAAAGAGGTGACAATGGACTAAGGTAATATATCACAGAAGTTGGAAGCAGTATGGACCCCATGAGGTTAGAGGTAATGATCTGAAAGTGACAGCCATCAGCATGGTTGTATGCTGTCCTCTGGAAATATGGGACTACAAAGGAGCTGGCCTGCCACATACAGAAAACTAGAATTGAGTTAAGAGAGTAACTTCAATGGAGGACCATGTATTGAAGCTAGTAGGAGGGAAGTGAAAATAAGAGAAAATGGTGGGACAGTGAGAAGGTAGAAGGATTGATGGTTATATATTTCTGTGAATTTCTGGGGTTAGAGTAGTAACAGGAAGTACTGCATATAAGGATTTTGAAGGTGATACTCTTACTGATAATAGCAAGGTTTAGATTATGGCTTTAAGAGCAGTTGCAGCAAGATGAGGAACAAGACCAGCTCAAACCCTTTCTTCCACAATTCTTATTATACTTTACATTTATTGTTATTGGGATACATTACTGAGAATTAGCATGTTGATGACCCTTAACATGTCATCTTTGTGCTCCTTAGCACCTAATCATTCTGAGTACACCATGATACAGAATAAGAATGCATGATATATGCTTGTTAAACCAATAAACATATACATAATTCAATAAAAATAAGAAAAAAGAAAGATAGTAGCTAACATCATGTCTTTGGGCTAAATATTCTTCCAAATGCTTCATATAACATTACTTAGCTTTGTACTAACACAATCTTATAAGTAATGCATTCAGAGATGCAGTAAGAAATGGCTTAATTGGCTCAGCTACAGGGCTTAGGAGATGAGTTGGTGAGCAAATCAGGGCCATGGGGCTTCATACTGAAGCCAGGTTTGTGTTTTATGGAATGGGGTAAGCATTAATAACTGTTTTCTTATAGAAGACCAGATAGAAAGTATTTTAGGATTATTTATTTATTTATGCCATTTGGAATCCAGCAGCTACTCTACTGCTATTATAGCATGAAGTCAACTCCACAGTTATGCAATATAAAAACAAACAGGGGTAGTCATAGTTTGATGAAAATTTATATATGGACACTGAAATCTGATTTTTATATGTTTTTATGTCTTGATAGATATATTTTTTCTTCGCTTAAAATTATAAAAATCATTTTTAGTCCTGAGTTATACAGAAATCACTAGTAAATCTTGCATACTATTTGACAGCTATGATAGGGAGATATCTTGTGGTTTTGGCTTACCAGTTTTTTAACTTTCATGAAAAAACTCAAGAATTGTTCCTGTTTTTATTCCAATTATCAGGTATAATCATTTGAGAAATGTTCCTGAGAATTGGTTATCTCATGGATAGGGCATTAAATTGGTGAAATGAAAGATAGTAAATATAGAAACAAGGAAGTGTAAGACTCTCCACCAGGCTTGTTGTACTTCTTATGAAACCATAACAGAGAAAATGAAGTCACTTCTTGGAGACAAATTATTTCAAAAGAGGCAAAACTAGGATTAGAACCATGGTCATTAGAACCATAGTCATTTCCTTGACATTCTATATTGCAATGTTTTCATGAGATGATAATTACTAATGCTTTGTCCTAAATACGTTTATAACACTTCATATGCCATACACATGGAATGTTCTGCCTTTGTGCTTACTGTTTGAGTAAATGAACTGGTATTGGCATCATTAGACAAGCATCCAATACCATTCCAATCAACAGGTAACTCATCATTATTTATGATAAAGGTACCTTTTGATCAGGTCTTAAAAGTAAAATATAACTCTCTTTTTGTATGAGTACACATTTTCTGTAGGCAAATGAAACCACAATCTGCCACAGACAGCTAAGTCTCCAAGCTATGAGAGTAGAAAGGAAAAAAAAATTGTAACCCCTCTGTAGGGTATTTTCACAATAAAAAAAAGATTTTGGTGAAAGTTTCCTGGCAGAATGTATTAAATGTCCTCAGAACTGCATTTTCAGATTTCTTCTCTGCAGCTCATATTTTGTAAAATATAGAACAATTTCTACATCTAAGACTGTGCCTTGTAGGCACAAATATTTCCAAGTACACATACTTGCTCCAACTCAATCTACACAACTCACCTTGGGTGTTGTCTTCTATTTATGAAAGGAAATGATGAATGAGATGAAGTTCGGAATGGGGTTAGCTCAGATTGTTGAAAGAATGTGTGTCTATGGTTGCACTGTAAGAACTCTCCAATTATAGAAGCTGCCTGGTGTGGAGTGTCACCTGCTATAAACTGACTGCTATACATCAGAGGAAAGGCTCATAGTCACAGTGGTCTTGCTTTTGTTTTTAAAACCAAACAATGATTTAAGAAATCCTAAGATTCTTTTTTCTTTTTCTTTCTGGATGGTGGTTGAATACTCAATGTACAAACACGAACATGGACTAGGATCCTTGGGGAAATGAGTGTGGTTGGGATAGATGGAAGGAGGGGGGGAGGAGAATGACAGAAGGAGTGACACTGATCAAGATACACTGTGCACATTAATGGATATATTACATGGAAAGCCCTTGTGCAAGTATTTGAAGATAATAGTAAAAAAGCAGAAAACTCTAAACACAGTATTCACCATTTTCAACCTCAAGTTTGAAGTATTTTCAGAGTCACGTCTACACCTAGTAAGGATGACATATTATTAAAGTATTTTAAATTCATGATTTAATTCTTCTTTAAATTCTGCAAAACCAAGATTGCTTTCCTGGCTTATAATATCAATAGGATGTTGAATGCCAGTGGTGGATAGATAGATACAATGCTGAACAAAAAAAAATAGGAAGAAATGAATTCCGTTTCACTTCCTCTTTTCAACAGGAGATATACCATTGCTTGTAATAGCAATCATACAAACAAGCAATCATAATTATACCAAAATAAAACTGTGTATATAAATGCAAATCTCAAGTTCATCTTTTCCTTTCCTTTTAGTTATGGCAATTTTATCACTTCTATCTGCTGAATAAACAGATACATTCCTGGTTAGGACGTTTGTTGCACAAAACATTTCCTAGGCAAAGACAGGCAGGGAAGAGCTCCTGATAAGAGAATTCATTCTAAACCACTCCATGCTTGAGTACACATGTGGAAATTTGATTGACTTCAGGAAAAGCTGCACACAGATATTATTCAAGGATGTTTCAAAAGGTTTGTTCCAGAGGTTTGTGCTTATATCCATCCCTTATTGGGCAAATGCTCTTATTAAAGGTGACCCAGGCCAGGTTACAGTTATAATTGTAAAGGAATAAGAAGATGATCATAAAAAACCTCTGCTGTTTTAAAACATATTTAAATTCTTCAAACATGGAAAGGTCAGCCTAATTATCATTGATGAGAGCATCATGGCTTTCATTTCTCACCTTGGGTGAAGCCACTAAGGATGGGATTTGAAGCCAGGCAGGGTGATGGGAGAAACAATGGATGAGTGAACACGGACACTCATGACTGACAGCTGCTTCCTGACATTTGGGTTAAGTCATGAGGGAGGAGACCCAAAAGGGCTCCCAGAGCAGGTTTACACATGCTCTTCAACCGTTCTTATGAAATTTATATTGCTCCATAAATGAACACAATTCTGTAATAAAAAATATGTCAAAATCAATAGGAACCCTTGCTGTTCAATTCTTCCACATCTTGAATCTCAATGTGGGTAATTTGAAACATTGTTCTTTTCCTTGTCATTATTACTCATTTCTGTCTTAAGGGTTACGTTTCCTGTGTAATTGTGCTTGCAAATTTAACAGTCTCATAAGGTTGGAGTCAAAAGGAACAGAATTTTCACTCTCAAGTCAGGGGGGAATTTAGAAAATTGAGAGGAAGAATGTGATGACTTTTTATTTTTATTTATTTTAACTTTAGCTCTTGAGGAGATACACCAAGCTCACAAAGACCATTACCCTGTTTTTGCTTATAGGCAGAATTTAGACCTAAAAAATGACATGATTGTAAAAGTAGATAAAGCCAGCAGATGGGGGGAGGAGGTGGAACAGAGATACAGGATGAATATTATAGAATATATTATTCATATATGTATGAAAAAGTACAATGAAACTCATCAAAACCTGTTTAAAATAAGGAAAGGAGGAGGATGGCTTGAAAAGAATAACACAGATCAGATGAATCTGAACATTATATGCGCATTGTAAATCTCACACTGTAGCTCCTTTGTTCAATTAATACATTGTGGCAAATTTCTTTTTTAAGTTTACTAGAGTGAGGGACCATAAACTATTACAACAAATCTCCAAGGTTTTAATAATCAGCTATGTTTGGATTACTGCATCCCAATTTCCAAGAAGGCTAAAGGCTGAAGATATGCAGGTTAGAGGAAGCACTCAGAGAGAAAGACAGGAAGGGGAGAAGGGGGAGGAGTTTGCTAAGAACTTCTGAGTGAATTTACACTAAAAAATATCAGTAATAGAAAACATATGATTTTATCCCTCTGCATGAAATTTCATGCACACATACAGATCTCAAAGGATTCCTTTTGAAAACCAGATGGAAGTATGTTGTCTACAGCAAATACCAGAATGCAACTAACAAGATCAATTTATCAGGAAGTTATCATTCAGGAAATACTCCTAGGCTCAGGAAAAAGGAGAAGAGTAAGTTCTTCATTTGTTTGTACATTATGTTCAATTCCAATGCATCAATTCCATTTAAGTAAATAGGCAATATTTACTTAATGGTTACTATATGATTAGACAAGTTTTAATGGAAGGAGATAATTTATCTCTTCAGCTGACTACAAGGCAAAGGAATCTGGGATGAATTAAAACCTAAACCTTCAGGATTATTCCAAGTTCATATTTTATTCCCCAAATTGGCATCTAAGCCAGTATTTAAATGTATGTGCCCATGTTTATCTACACTGAATTGAAACTAAGAATATAGTTCTGTCTGCACAACTGAAAACAAGAAAGCACATGTAACAGTGCACAAAGGCAAATGTGTTGCTTCAGAAAATACCCTGAAACGTGTGCTCGTTTTTAAGAAGGTACACGAGAAATAAGGAGCAGCAATGGAAGCACAATTCAATGTTAACGGTCACCTTTCTATTTAGAGAAAACTAGGCAGAACCTGGGCTTTGGGAGTTCTACAAGTTTCTAAATGTAGACTGTACGCTCCTGGTGTATGACAGAGCTGCCCCAGATTTGTATTGCGATTGCAATGTACTGTGATCTAATTGGTGAAAATACAAACCAAGGAAGCTCTCTATTCCGGACTCTTCCACATTTTTATCAGCTCCTGAAGAGAATCCTCATTTTATTGCATCTTGACAACCGCCTCATTATGGTTAGGACTTGGCTCAGGATAGTGGAATTTACTTTGAAGGGACAAGACAGACCAAGAACAGTAGAAATAAGACCTGTATCGGCATTGACCTGATGAGAGAGAGGAAATTAGCGTTCAGCAGTTGTGAGAGTTCAAGCAAGCTGGTTTACTTGGACACAAGCAAACATATCTAAATATTGATTTAGGTACTGATTTTTTTAAAATAACAGAACATGAACCTGGAATAACCATGCAAATCTAGCCTTCTTAAATAATTCCAGGTTTCTTTAACAGTCAGCTAAAGAGGTACTATATTATCTTTTGCCATTAAAGTTTGTCTGGTACTTATTTGTAATCCTATAGTGCATTGCTTCTTTATCTAAATGGAATTGATGCATTAGAAATGCAGTAGTCAACAAGTATTTACCGAGAAATCATTCTATAGAGGGACACCATGGGAGGCAGTAAGAGCACCTTGGTGAATTCTGATCCTCAGCCTCAGAGTGGTCAGGGAAGAGCTAGGGAGAATTCTCCCATGGAATAGGAAAGGACAGGAAGGAATTTAAATCCAGAACGTAAGGAGTAAAACACTAGTCCATGATATTCAAACTAAGCAAGGATAAAAGGGAGGAAAAGTCAAAGGAAGCTGGGAGGGGAGCCCCGAGAAGTGCTTTCTAAGTGAGATTCGAACAGGGAGAAGTTTTCTTAGATAGATATGTGCATGTGTGTGCATGCTTGTGTGTGTGTGTGTGTGTGTGTGTGTGTGAGAGAGAGAGAGAGAGAGAGAGAGAGAGAGAGAGAGAGAGAGAGAGAGAGAGAGAGAGAGAGAGAGAGAGAGAGAGAGAGAGAGAGAGAGAGAGAGAGAGAGAGAGAGAGAGTGAACCAGAGCCAAAACCAGACAGACAGACAGCTTGATTTCAGGAAGAAGGCAAAGATTGTTTGGGATGTCAGAAGTATGGAAGGTGTTGAGGGAGGGAACATGCAAAGGTACACAAGCCACAAGCAGAGGCCACCCTAGGAAGGAAGGGCCATTCTAGGCAGGCTCAAGGAAGCCTCATTATGTGCCTAAGATTCATGGGATACAATTTGTTAGAACACAGGAGCGAACACATTGGCATCTGTCAGCCAAGGGTACTAAGAAAGCTTCAAGAGGACACGGTAAGCTGTGCTTGGTGATTCTGGCAGCACAACAGAGTATTTCACAGGTAAGAGGAGAACATGGGAGTCACAGGTTGAGATCCAGGATGGAGAGCCCTGACACCAGGCAGAGAGATGAGGACATGTGATTGGGAAAGAGCATCATGGCCTGGAGATGGAATCCAAGTCCATTAGTAAAACATCTCAGAATCAGATTGTTCTAGTGGCATGATTGATTGTTACTGAATCTTCTGGTTGAACCACTAAATTATTTTTGAATTCAATCTCCTCCCTTCTGCAGGGTAAATGTTATATTTAAAGATTATTTTGATACAATTATTTTCAAATAGTTCAAAAGTATATTTTTGAAGGCTATAAATATTATACTTCCTCTCTTCTTTTTGAAAAAGCCTTCAGAGATTTAATTTCAATTTGTATGCTTTGAAGATAATCTGACCTGCTTATTCACAATTCGGCATCAAAAACCTAAGTAGGACGCCTTCAGCCTTAGACAGAGCCTTTAGGAATTACAAAACCTGATAAGTAATAAAATCATAAAACCTTAACTAATCATTAGACTAACAATGCATCTGTAAATGTGGGTTTCAGGCCAGTGGGTCTGGAGTACCCCTGAGGCCAGGAATTCTTCTTCTTTAATGAGAGTAGCCTTATAAGCTTGGCAAAATTCTTATTAGCTGTGAATTTCTAGCATATAAATGAGGGCTTAGATACTATTTAGTTTTGGAATTCACAATTAGAAAATATATTCGAGGATAGGGGAGAGCATTTCCCCCAAAAGCACACCTCTTTGCCTTACCAGTCTCTGCAAGTGTATCTCTGTGTTACATTTCATTCTACCACGTCTGTTGTACTTAAGCACTGTAACATGTAATACGATTCCTTGATTGAAAGAAATGATTAAGAATAAGTTATACCTCACAAAGGTCCAAAGTGTAGCCCTAAAGTGTTAGCTGTATATTTTTGGAATAATAGTCCTGTATAATGCAATTTTCTTATGAAAATGTCAAAAAGTTGTCCTGAAAGTAATGAAGAGTTTCACTGAAAGGCCACAAAAGCATTCTGGTCAGCTTTTAAATAGCTTGAGAAGAATCAACTTTTCTCCCTGGAGCAGTAAACATCAGATTCTTTGCTTTCCATTTTTATTTTGCAATCTCCTGTGGCCACTTGGAAAATAGCTCAGCTCTGCAATGGTGTTAGGGGTAGTGGGAAAGTGGGAAATCAAACTTGAAGTAAGATAAGCTTTTAACTCTGCTGTCAGGAAGAAGAAGAGGAGGGAGAAAATACGACTGCCACACACTTCTCCATGTTCTTTAACCCAGGCCTGGTGTGAAATCCTTAGGGAGCATAGCAGCAAGTTTGAGATTTTCTTTCTCTCAGTCTGGCAAGGCCTCCAGGAAAACACTGCATTGTTTATGTCAGATGGGCCCTTTGCTGCATACAATCCCCAGACAACCAAGACAATTAGCATTCTTGCTGAAGACAGGGGATAGCACAGGAAATTACACATAGAAAGCTCACTCCAGGGAAAACTAAACACCTTTTACAGAGGGGCAAGGTGCTGATGAGTTTTGGCTTTTGAATAAATTAATCAAATGGGATTTTTGAACAATTTAAAGGAATGAGTTGAGATAGAAAAATTTAGATTTCATGTGATGTAAGAAAACTTGAGGAATATATTTAGAAACTGTAAATGGCTAGATGTGGAGTCAGAGCCTGTAATCCCAGCAATAGGAAGGCTGAGGCTGGAGGATGTCAAGATTGAGGCCAGTCTGGGCTACATAGGAAACTTATTAAAAAGAAAACAGAGAAGAAAGAGATAAGAACCCTATATGTTATAAATCTTTAGCATGAAAATAAGAGTTTAGCTAATAATTTTGGAATTCAGGATAAGAAAATAATATATATTTATATAAGGGTATTTGTTATATATACATTTAAATATAAAGATAGATAAGTATATAAGATATAAGGTATTTATATGGATATGATACAGATACACAACAGACACAATCTTTTGATCATGTAAATTTCATATGTGGAGATCCTGTGTTTAGGAACAGTTCTTTCTCACATGAGTTCTATATTGCTACAAAAATTCCCACCTTGTTCACTTTGAAGACTCTCTCAATGTGATGTGTGGCCACTGGGATCACTGCATCTTTGAATTCACTGCTCCATTTTCAGGCAGCCTCTGAGCGGAATCCTGGGTTTTTGCCATATGCCAAGGGTTAGGTCATTAATATGTAAGAGAAGCTGGTATCCAGGGAATTGACTTTATAATTGGAGGACTCCAAAATAAACCTAACACTTCTCAAATAATGGTATACCATAGCCTCCCTGTTCTCTGGGCTATTAGGCCATGTCCAATTTCGTGGGTCTGTTGAAAGATACAGCTGCTTCCACGTGCCTGGAAAGCTTTAATTATGGTGACTTTTCCTCCCACTGGGAAGCCTCTTCCTGTGGTTTGAAAGTTTGAATTATTCAAGCTCATGTTAATACACTGGGAGAATGCTCCATGTGGCCCGCTGAGGTACACTTGCAAACTGTCCTCTTTCCAGGACTTGATTTCTCCCTTCTCTAGCCCTTATCCTTTCCTTAGCCTTTTTTTTCTTTCTTCTGTTCTTAAAGCAGGGATCAAGGAACAATAGACAGACTCATGAATTTGGGAAGTTCATTTGCCGCACCAATTGTGTGGAAGCTTATGCTAGATGATCTACCAACTAAAGTTTCTCAAATATATGTGCCTTTCCACTAAACTCTTTATAAGAAGTCATATGATTACATACTTAGGCAGCCATCTTCTGGATCTCTAAATAAACTCCTTCCACAATGGAAGCTACCAACTTGATTTTTCTTCCTAAAATGGAATCAATAGGATATCAGTTGCTTCATCCTCTTGGATGAAGCTAAGAATGGTAGTTTTTAAAACTGCCTTTATTATTATTTTATTATCATTTAATGCATGTTAACTAACAAATTCTAGATTTCAGTCTTTGATTAGTTTTCTTGGGCACTTGCTACCCCTCACAGGCTAGTTAGTGTCCTCTCCTGCAAAATATGAACAACAACACAATCACTATTCAAAGAGAGTACAAAAATCAAGTCAGGCACTGGTGGCTCATGCCCAGAATTCTCACTACTCAAGAGCTACTCAGTCTAGGCAGGAAAGTCTGTGAGACTCTATATCTCCAATCAAATACCCCCAAAAAGCCAGAAGTCGAGCTGTGGCTTAAGTGGTGGAGTGTTAATCTTGAGCAAATAAAGTGCCCAAGCCCTGAATTCAAGTGCAGGATCAGCAACAACAACAACAAAGAAAAAACAAATGCAAAAGCCAAATATGATAATGGCTAATAGTTATATCAAAATTACTATTAATAACAAACCAATATGAATTAAAATGTTTTAGTGTTATTTGCATGACATGCAATAAACATCAACTTTAATTTAGTCTCTAATTTACTCCATTTGATAAAAAGAACACATTAAAAATACTGAGATTAAATGCAAGAGTCTTTTAAAAATATTTTCTCTAATTGTTGTACAAAGGGGTTGCCATTCGACAAATCAGTTTGCAAGTACAATGCATTTTGGTCAATATCACCCCTTTCATTATTCTCTCCAGTCACTCTCAACTTCTCCCACCTCTCCATTTTCATAGTTGCATAGAATATGCCTATAATACAAGATTCTTTTCCTTCCCTACAAATTGAATTTGTTCCATGAACAGAAAAAGAGGAGGAAAATTCATATATTCTCAGAAAATTCTTTGTCTTCGGTAGCACTGGGGTTTCCATTAAGGGCAATGTGCTTGCCAGGATAGGTTAGTGCTCTACCACTTGAGCCAAAACACCAGCACAGTCCCTGAAAATTCCTAAAGAGATACAAAAGCTCTTTGGTTAATAAACCAGAGCATTTGTGAAAATTATTGGCTTGGCTGAGAAATGCTAATAGAAACTTTCAGAATATCAAAACCATAATATATGAGCAAAAAGAACTCTTAATATTTTTTTAGAAGAAAGTGGATTATTGAGGCAGAAAACAGACACAAAGGATTTGTTCAAAACATTCATAGGTCTCTGATGTGGGAAACCCTGATGAAACTCAGACCTTCTCTCAGTCAAAACTGGTATCTTGATTTGTAAAGAGGGTCTAATCTCTGGATGATAAGTAAAGTTTAACAACAACAACAACAACAACAGGTTTTCCCCAATAGTTACTAATAATCTAGCTTTCACCATTAAACACTAAAGAAAAAAATTAAAAGAAGAAGGTTCTAAACTTCTCTTTAATTGTAAGGTCATACATTATTTCTTGGGGAAATAGTCAACCTCCTTATAAGAGGAACTTAATAGTCATCAAAGTACTGTAAAGCTTAGTATTAATATATGTTCATGTTTATACTGACGATTTACCTGAAAAAAGGAAATTCTTCAATATGTGAAAACATGAATGGGCCTTGAGGACATTATGGTAAGTAAAATAATTCAGTCACAGAAATATAAACATTGTTTCATCCCATTATTCAACACATCTACAATAGTCCAGTTCCGAGAATTAAGTAGTAGAATGGTGGTAGTAAGGATCCAAGGGAAGAAAAGATAGGGAGTTGCTAATCAACGGACAGATTGCTTCAGTCAGGCAAGGTCAAAAAGCTTGCTGACCAGCTTTCTACCTTTGTCTACAATAATGTATTGTGTGCTCCAATATTTGCTAAAAAGGGACATCTCATGTTCAATGTGTTTGACAATATAAAATATTTAAAGATCTGAATGGTTATTAGCCAAACATATCATATTGATTAATCTGCTTACCAAATTACATCTGCTTATGTTCTACAAGGAAGAAGTCTAATTTTCTTCCCCATTAAGTGGGTATTGTCAATTTCTCTTCTTCCATTTTATGGACTAACCTTGAATGAACAAAAATGACGTATTGAATTCTTTTTCCCTCAAGCACACAATTTTACTTTTCACATTTTCTTGTGAATCATTTTAAGTGAGAATAAAATGGGTAATTTAACTTCAGAAAGAATTATAAGACTTGCAATAAATAATGTCTGTCTTAATACTTATTATAAAAAATATTTTGAGAAGGAAAAAAACCTACTGTCACTTTTTTTTGTCAGTTGTAGAGCTGGAACACTGGTTCTGGGTACTGTCCCTGAGCTATGTCGCTCCAAGCTATTGATTTACCTCTTTTTAGAAAAAATTATTTTATTGTAAAGATACTTACAGAGAGGTTACAGTTACATGAGTAAGGTAATGAGTACATTTCTTGCCGGGCATTGTTACCCCCTCCTTTGTTTTTCTTCTACTATCTCTTCCCTCCCCCACCTCTCCCACTTCTCCCTGCAAAGGTTTTTCTTTGTTGTTGTTGTTTTTTAATGTGATTTTTTTTTTGGTTTCTTTTGTACGTTCTTTCTCCTATGGTATATCCTTGTTGTTATTGTATTTGATTTTAGTACCTTGCATCTGTATATACATTTGCCTAATTTGGGGAGGGGAAGGGGAATAACAAAACGCTGAAACAAGGACACAGGACACAAGACACTATGTTGGAAACGAATCGTACTCTACTGCTTTAAGCTACAGTTTCACTTCTGGTTTTCTGGTGGTTAACTGAAGAGAAGAGTCCCACAAATTTTCCTGTTCAGGCTGGCTTTGAACCACAATCCTCAGATCTCAGCCTCCTGAGTAAGTAGGATTACAGGTATGAGCCACCAACTGCCAGCCCTGTTGTCACTTTCGTCTGCTACCTTTCTTTTGTAGACCTGTGCAGATACTAGTAACTCAGTAGTAGCCCAACAGTAACATGTTGAGAAGACAAAAATGAAATAAATACTCGAAACAGAGCACTTTCTCTTTAGAAGATGTTATACAGGACTGGACTTGTGCTTGAAAACTTCTAGTAAAGTTAGAATATTCACATTTTTCTATCATTTAAATAATACATGTAACATTGATTCATTTTCATTTTAGGAAATGTGGCCAATTGAAAAGAAGGGAATAATCACTTTGAGGCCAGTATCTAGATATAAGCAATCTTAAGATTGAACACATTAGTGTACAAAATACCATTTTAACAATATTAAGCACTTCTCTTGTCTAGTCCCTGCTCAAAATTCCTTCTAAGTGTTAACTTGAGCATACAAATTCTGATATCTGCATTTTGAAAATGGGAGACCAAGGCACTGAGAGGTTTAATAATTTGCTCAGTGCCTAAATTCATATCTCAATGTGTGGAGAAGCTAGAATTTTAAGTTGTGCCTCTGAAGAGAGCCAAGCCCTGGGAGTAGGTAGAGGGGCTGCGAGTGACACACTGTTTGCTTTTTACATTTACGTAACACACGATGAAGCACTTCTCATGTCACTGAACAATCTCTTGCACAGGACTTCAAAAAGCAGCATTCAGCAAAGAAGAAATGTTACAGTATAGCTATTCCAGCAGGTTATGATTCAAGAAGCCTGAACAAAGAACAGTCGCTGTTTTCTGACATGTATTGAAATCAAGTAAAACTCATCCTTAATAGGCAAACAGAAATCATCATGGCAGAACTGACCAATGATCTCATCATTCCAATATCCTAGTTCTGAAAATGTCCAATGATGGTTATTTTAGCAGAAGATATAAAACCATAAAACTGCCATAAAGTACCTAATTGTGTGCTAAACTGTAGCAGGATGAAAATTCCCCCTTGGCCTAGTGTCTCATTGACTCCCATTTAAAAGCATTAAAAAGACAATTTTACCCCTTCACACGAGTAGTGGGTGAACAAATTATCTTAATATACACATACACACTAAGCAAGTAAAAGAATGAGTTCCATTCCCACATAGCTTTGTTATAACTGTCTCTGTATGTACACAATGCATTGAATACACATATTTAATTAATCCATTAGAATTATTCAGTAATATACTTGCTAAGTAATGTACCATAGTAGTGAAAACAACAGGTAAAGAATAACCTGTTCTTCCATTAACAAGTGATTATAGATGGGTAAGCAAAGAGCAATTCTTAAATGGCAAAATTCACTAGTTGTGTTCCTATACTTGGTAAATTGGAAAATCAATGCAATGGCACGTTTTATTTCATATACTGAAAGTCCCAATACTCACTGGAATTACATTTTGAATTGAACATGGGTCTAAAAATATCACTGGTTTGTTGGCACAGTAGTCAGGCTGACACCAGCATTTTAGGGGGCTCTTGAATAATTCTCTGAAATCTTGACTTCCTTTAATAAAGAAAATGACATAAGGGCATAAGAGACTTGTACCTTCCACCTTCTATTCCTTGGAACACTTGCTCTTAAAGCCTTGAGCTGCCATACAGGCCCAAAGATAGACAGCTATATAGAAATAGATCAAAGATACATGGCATAAGACCCATGAGCTTTGTGAGTTAGAGTGAAGAATTATCTCTGACTGGACAGGCTACTAAAGATTTCATGGTAAAGGCACTTATGCCAGTTCCATTGCTACTCTTTTCAGAGTCTCTCACCTACTATCCTTGTCTCCCAGATGACCAGGATAATCAACATAGTCTATGATTAAATGCATTAAAAATTAAGTCAGTTCTACAGTGCTGGAGACCAGTGCTTCATAACCTTGAAGGCTTTCCTTGGCACAATCAGCTACTAAGATGATTTCTACTTCCCATAATACCAACAATGCTCGTTTCTTCACAACATAGACTGCACCTTGTAAATTTTATATTCTGATGGCTTAGCATAATTATGGAAACAGAAATGATGTTTGACACATCCTGATTACAACAGTACCTGATACACAGTAGGCCTTCTGTACATAAATGCCGTTTGCTAAAATATTTTAATGGAGAGGTGGTGAGTATACAGTGCTTACTCATGGACTGGGTTTTTTTTTTAAATTAATCTTACCTTATATGTTCCAATCTGGTTTAGGTGCATTTCAAAATGTATTTTATAGGAGCTATTATAATGCCACATTATAGTCTTATACTAAAAATACACTCACTAAAGACAAACCAGTCACAGAAGCTTGCACTGGAGTCTGATCAGCTAGCTCTGTTTGTAAAATTGAAAGAATTAATGAATGAATAAATAAGGCTTTAACTGCTTTCAAATGAGCAGAGGTTAGAGCCAGTCATCCAGGAAATAAGAAGGAAATAAGGAAGACATGCTATGTTCTACAAGAACAAATGACTCTGGATATTTGTTTTAAAATTAAAGACGTAAAATTTAAAGACATTCCATAGGCTATCTCACTCTTATTATTATTCTTTTAGTTGCTCTATTCAATATGTGAGCACTTTGGATTAATTCACTCACTCTTCCACTTCTTTTCCCCATTGTGCTGACATTTCTGGCAGGTTGAAGAGAAATCATTCCAAGATGCTGGTTTGCTTATAACCCAGCAGATGATGGAAGTGAGTCAATCCTAAATGACCCCAAGTGTTTTTCAACGGAAGATATTAATACTTCTTCTGCATCTTCCTCAGGAAGGCTAGTGATTTCCAGACTCACTTGATCACCAAACGCCTCCTGAACATGTGTTCTACAAGTACAAATGTTACATATACTACTTGTCACCTCAGTGACAGACAGTCTTGAAATCAGAAAGGTGATGCTAGAGTTTGCCCTTCCCCACTGTCTTTCTGTGGGTTTTGAAATCCCAGTTCAATATTTTATGTTTCAACATCTGTCTTCACCACAGCTCTTTATGAATCACAGAAAGGTCTAATGGATAATCTAATAGTGACTATTTCACTTCACATGACCCATATCTGTTGTAATAATGATTATATGAATTCTGAGAAGCCAAAAAAATGGTATTGGGTTATTTATGATTTCTCTTTCCTCAATAATCAGTTCAACTACTGCACAATTATAAGTGAGCTCTTTCTGCTAGTTCCATAGTTACATACTATTTCAAAATGAGAAACACTATACAATTTTTTCAATCTACTGTAATTATATATTTTTAATTTAATTTTATTGTAAAGGTGATATACAGAGGGTTACAGATATATAAGTAAGGTAATAAGTTGATTTCTTGTCAAACATTGTTACTTCCTCCCTTGTTTTGCTCCCACTTTCCCCCACAATGCCCCTTCCCAACAAAGTGTCTTGTGAGTATCGCTGCTGCATTGGTTTAGCCTTTCCCTTTGTCTCACCATTTTGTTATTCCCCTTCCCTTCCTCAAATCAGATAAATGTACATATAAGACACAGGACACCAAAATAAAAAAAACAGAACAACAGGGGACAAACCAAAGGGAAAAAGTGAAAGACAAAAGAAATAACTTCACACAGTACGTTAAAAAATACCCTTATTTCCGTATCTTGGAGTTCCTTTCCATTGACCTAATTTTATATGGTCATATGTACATAGCTATTGAGTTATTGTGATCTTAGACAGATATTAATTATTACAAATGAGTTAAACCATAGAGCCTATGTATCTTTGAGTCTGGCTTACTTCATTCAAAAAGGAATTCTACTACACTGTTGGTGGTAGTAAAAACTTTACAGAGTAAACATAGAGCTCCCCTATGACTCAGCAATCCCACTTCTTGGCATTTACCCAAATGATCACAAAGAAGGCCACACTAAAGCTACCAGCACAACTATGTTTATCACAGCATTATTCACCATAGCTAAGATATGGAACCAACCAGATGCCCCTCAGTATATGAATGGAAAAAGAAAATGTGGTATATATACACAATGGAATTCTATGCTTCCATCAGGAAAAATGGCATTGCCCAATTCATAAGGAAATGTAATTATATTTTTAAGCTCCAACATTCCAAAAATAATCTTTCAAAAGACAGTAAACAGTACAAGTAAGGCTTTTAAGTCTCTACCTGTCCACATCCTCTCCAGGATCTGTTTTATTAGAGTTCTTGATTACAGCCATTCTAACTGGGGTGAGGTGGTATCTCAATGTTGTTCTGATTTGAATTTTTTTATGGCTAGAGAGGTTGAACATTTCTTCATGTGTCTATTGGCATTCTTCTTTCCTCTTCAGAGAAGTTTTTCTTTAAGTCTTTAGCCCACTTATTTATTGGGCAGTTTTTTCTTTGAGGTTTGTTGTTGGGGAATTTAGTTTTTTGAGTTTCAGGTATATTTTAGATATGAGACCCTTGTCCATTGTATGGCTAGTGAAGATCTTCTCCCAATCCATGGGCTTTCTATTGATCTTGCTAGCTATGTCCTTTGCCATGCAGAAGCTCTGAAATTTCATGCAATCCCATTTGTCCAAAGGTCAGATAAGTTGATGTTAGGTGAAATGAACCCCAATTAAGGATTTAAATGATTTTTCTTTCTTGCAATTGTTTTAACATATTTATAAGATGATTTTTTTCTGTTGCTTTGTATGTCCCTCCCCCACAGTATAACCCCTGCTTCCACTGTATTTGATGTTAGTATAATTTGGGGAGGCTAAGGGAGAAAACAAATTGTTTCAATAGGGATACAGGTGGACCCATTGCAACAATGAGATGTACAAGTCGTTATGTCGAAAAACGAACTTTACAACTTTGGCCGGGGGTGGGGGGGGCAAAGAGGGGCGGAGGGGAATGGGGGGAGATGGGAAGGGATGGGAAGGGGAAACAAAGGAGGAGGCAACAATGCTTGATAAGAAATGTACTTATTACTTTGCCCATGTAATTGTAACCCTCTGTAGGGTATTTTCACAACAAAAAAATGTAATAAAAAAAGTCTCCACTATGCAGAGTCTACCCTGGCTACTCCTCCCAGGAATTAAGAAGAAGACAGAGCTTGATCTGTTGTTCTCTTTAAAACAGAATTATTGCCAGTCCATCAAATTAAATGGAGATTTTTTAGCTTCTTTAAATGTATTGTGAAATAATCTTTACTAGATGAAGTCTCATGATGAAATTTCCTCTATAAATTTTGCACTTCTGATCAAGATCAGACAAAGCCTGAACTACTGACAGAGGATGATCACAAGGAAAGAGGTAATGCCAAAAGAGATTTCATTTTCTTCAGGCTTGCTCAGTTCAGTCTCCCGTTTCTCACCAGCCTGTCCTGGGAGGATTCACACTACTGTGAACCAGTTTTTCTTTTTTTCAAAGTGATTTGAATACCAGATGGTGTCAGAGTGGATGCGAAATTTTTCTTTTGAAATAGAGGCTCTTTGGAAAAGCCTTTCAAATTTTTGAAATTCAACTTAGTGATTACTAGGTGACATTTGTGTTGGACTGTCACATCTGCCAAAGTTTAAAAAAATATTAAAAGAAAAATTTGTCTTGGAGACTTGAGTGACTTCTGTTTTAACTGGAAAGTCATTAACCAGCATGGAAGAACACTATCAAAACCGTGTTGCAGGTAACCATTCCTTAAAAAAATATTATTTCCATTGTTCTTGGTGATTGTAGTATCAAGAAGCAAGGAGAAATTGATGCTGGGGTTCTAAAAATGCCCCATTACAGTCAGCTCTGCTCAGCCTCTTCCTAGACACAGCTCTGTCACATTGGCTCCAGGCTCTCACTGAGGATGGCATTCCTTTCCTTTAAAGATGAAAAAGTCCTCCCAATACATGGGTTCAGCCACCTGTCCTACCACTTAGTGCCTCAACTACAAACACCAGTTGAAGAGTGTAGGATTTCAGTAGTCTCTTCTTTGGAGCCAGTCGAAGGATGATTTAAACCCAGGAAAAGAGAGTTTGTTGTTTGGTATTCATCTGCCATTGAGGTAGTACACTTAAGGATTTGAAGAGTAATTGCACTCAGCATTTATACAGATGCCCGTTATTAATGAATATAATGGAAAGCCCAGGAAGCAAAGGCGAGTCAATCATTAAAATAACATATTTATGAGACCCCCATGTTGGTCCGGCTTTGAACAGGTAGCCTGCATCTCCAGTTGAGAGAGTATTTGACTTACAGCTAGTATAAAGGCAGTGCCATAGGTGGGGTGGAAACTGATTTCCGCAGGACATTAGTGAGCTTCTGTAATGTTCTATGGACAGGATGACAAAAGTGGGCTGTCTGATGGAGAGAAGGATAAGAATACCTGATGGATGGTTAGTGCCACCACAAGGGAGCTCCATATGTCAGCCTGGAGGCTCAGAGTTCTGCTCCTCCTTAGTTTACATTTATCAACACTGTCTTAAATGAAGACATTACACAGAATCTCTTGATGAGCTTATTGGAAAGCTCTTTGGTACTGGTTTTGACATACACCCAAATTCTGCAAGTTTCTATTTTCTCATGCAAGAAGAGAATAAACAGTACTTTTGTCTCAGAATTACTCTGAGAATCTAAGGCAAAAATGCTAGCATTAGGCATACCCCTACGAACCTAAAAGATGTTCTAAGATATGGGGTTGACAAGCTATACACAGGAAGGACAGCCAAGCAAGTTTATAGCAAGATGGAGATTCAAAACAATCTTGCAGGGGGAAAAGAGAACTGTGATAAGGTTTTCCTCTTTTGTCACTGTTTTTTGATTTATGTACCTTTTGTCTTGTATGTAAGTTGATCTGACTTGGGGATGGGAGCACAGAAAGGTAGGAACTAATTCAGCGGTGATACTCACTAAACACTGTGTGGGAAATGAACTATACAACTGAGGGAGATGGGGGTCAGGAGGTGAAAAAACTGGGAGAAAATGAGGAAGGGGTGTCACTGTTCAAAAAAACAATACCTGACATGTAACGGAAACCTCTCTATCCTTCACCTTTACAATAAATTTTTAAAAAATTATCTTGCATAGTGGAATATAGGATGCAAGATGCAATAAGTAACATTTTGTAAAGGAAGATGAGGTTGCTTAATAATTTTTTTTTTTTTTTTTGGTCTGGTGATGGGCCTGAACTCTGGGCCTGGGCGCTGTTCCTCAGCTCTTCACCTCAAGGCTAGAGCTCTACCACTTGAGCCACAGCGCCACTTCTGGCTTTTATTCTGCTTATGTGGTGCTGAGGAATAGAACCCAGTGCTCTACCACTGAGCCACCTTCCCAGCCCTGCTTAATAATTTTTATTTTTAATAAGGAAACCTTTAAATTTTTTTTATCTTGGTTTCTGGTAGCATCGATATTATAGTGCATGTCAGATAACAGGGTATCATAAGTTTCGTTTGCACTGCTGTTAACAATTGAGTAATTGATCAAACAAATTTTATAAAAATCTAGAAACTTGCAGTTTTAGAAGCTAGGAAGTCCATCTCAAAAGTCCCGCACATGGTATGGACCTTGCCATGTTTTCTCATGATGGAAGGTAGAAGGGAATGAACATTATTCTCAGAGGACTAAAGACCACATTTTCACACCTTTTATACTAGCATTGTTCTATCCAGGAGGAAGATGCCTTCATGAACCAAACACCTCCCAAAAGGTGCCACCTCTTAACACTATTAGGCAAATAAGTGAGAGAATTTTGGAATTTTCCAGCAGAAGATACCACATAGGGCTCAGAATGAGAAAGAATATCAGTTTCAAATTCAGAAGCTAATTTCCTATGCATAAAACAAAGATTGCACATGTGATTTTTTCATGAGGTTAAAGCTAGAACTTGGAACTTGTCCTAAAGAACTTCATGTAGTAAGTAAATTGATTTTGGAAAATATTCAGTAGCAAGACTAGTCATTACATTCCTTGACTCAGGAAAATGACTGGTCTTGGATTAGTAACCTTACTCCAGCTACAGAGAAGGCATTGGATCACGGAGAAAAATGATCGCTAAGGAGTCTGTAGGGGCAATTCAATTCTAAAATATAGGAGAAAAATTTGGATTTCTGACTTATTGGTGAATCACTGGAATGTGAATATTAACACAGTGTATAAAACAGTGTATGAAAAATCATACATACATGCGCAACATGAAAAAAATGGCCAGAGGCTACACTGGGGTAAACTGTCTCTAGCCTTACTATTTTAAGGTCAGTGAACAAAGGAGTCTAAAGGAAGCACTTGGAGCCAAGAGGAAAAGAGCCCACAGGCTTCCAAGTCAAATGTACAGACAGGAGAGTCTGGTGTCCAGGAAGTTGTCCATACCCTCACAGCGTTGTACTGCAGTAGCATATCTATCCAATGAGAAACCATATTGTGGGGCTTTCTAGAATAAGTTAAAAAGGAAAGCATGAATGACCAGGGGAGCTTGCTCCCAGAAGATACAGGCACAAAAGCATGGACAGGCTTTGATGAAGCAGATGTGACCTTTAATCAGAGAGGGGAGAGTGTTGTATTGGATCTCAATGATGTCTTGAGGAATGCTTGAAGGAGAGGCAACAACAGAAAATTTAGTATTCGAGATAACTGGCATTCTGATGAGATTTGTCTGTCTGCAGAAGATGGCATTTAGGCAAGAGAGAACTGATCCGTGGAAACAAGCTTCAGTTCGTTATACAAAAGATTACAAAATGAAAGCTCACCCAAAACATAATGCATTTACTTCACCTGAATATGAACTTCTTACATAAAGGGTTCAGGTAGAACCTGGCCAAGGATATGTGGGGGAACATACCAAATTATGGGGGAAAAAACCTGGATTAGATGGGCTTGTACATATTCCTTTGAAATCACCTTGCTAAAGTTGACTAGTCTGATTGCTTTTCACTAATATTGGTTGAAATATGGGCCAAAGGTGTTTTGGAAATCCCTACAAAGATATAATGCCTACCATTTTCTCTCTATGAATTCTTATTTTTCTCTTGATTTTGAATTTACACCTGAAAATAAGAATGTTTACGTAGATGAGAAATAGAGTTCTCTTATTCAATGGAAAACTTAAAAACTGAGACAGTTATTCATATATTAATTGCAGATAAATAACAAAGCACTAGAAAACACTTCATCAAATCAAGTGCCAGGTGTCAGAACATCCAAACAAAATGATGCCCAAGAGCAAGATTTTATTCTGACAGTTTGTGCATACCCACAGTCAGACTCTTTCATTTCATTATTTTTATCTTCCTGCACACATACATTTAATAAAACAAGGAAATATAATAACAAAAGTTGAGTATTATTTGAATCATTACTATCTTTCCTGCTGCCCCTTGTTCAAATATTTCTTTTATGAATTTTATGTATAAAGCAATACCACATGGCTCTTCAGTGGGCAAGTATAACTCCCTCATAAGCTCAAGTTCCTTCCAATATGAAGTCAGAGATTAAGTGGTTCATGTGGGACAAAGTAAGTAAGACCAAAGATAGAGGATGACTGCTATTGAAGTCTAACATTACCACATTTACAGCCATAGTAAGCTGGAATTCGGGCAGTAACTGTTGCTTCTGACATTACATTGCTACATAAGAATTTCAACTTCATTCTATGACTACAAATATTCTGATTCCTGAGATTACAATGCATAATCATGTAGGAGCATAATCATGTAGATATACCGAAGGGGAAGAACTACTCAGAACCCATGTAGGAGCAATTACATCTTTAATATTCTTAAGGCCAATGTCTCTTAGTGCTCTGTAAACTAGGTCTACTGTGACGAAGGCTGAAATGATTGCTCAGGGACCACCAGACCATATCCTAGTGGCTTCTTTCCAGCTTGTACAATCATCAGGCTCACACCAAGTGGCAAAGGAGATAGTCATGAGTAGAAGAGAGTTCAATTATTTGAGCAGTCCCATATGTATGTCCCATGGTTTCTATTAGACTTAGAAGCTGCTTCTATTGTGAATCTGTGCTCCAAGTAGCTAACCACACAGAATATTCTATATTCTACAACGGACAGCAAGTGTGGACCAAAAGTCACACATTTCTCAACATAATCGCTTTTCTGTCAGTAAGGAAGAGATGCTCACAAATCTTAAATCTCATATATTTTTAGTGTAAAATTAAGAGCAATATACCTCATTATTCACAGGCTGCTCTGCTACATTAATAGTTTTACCCATCAGAGGCCTGTTATATTATACTTTAATGTTAATAAATATTGGCTCATGTTGACTATAGTTCAATCCTCCAAATAGCAATGCTCACTGAACAGTACCTTATGAAAGTAATAAAAAAAAATCATGCAAGAATCCCTGGGGATTACATTATGTCTTTATATTTTGATCTTTCCTCAAAGGAAAGGAATACTAGTATATAACTAATTACAGAAAGTCATTAATGGGTGTACAGCACCTATTACCATATATAAGCATATATTTAAGCAAAGGATCAGAATGCATTCTAAAATCTCTATAACAGACTTGGGTATAATTCAATGAAGGAAAAAGAATTTCAAGTTAATAACAATGTTTTAAAATTTCATGTGTGTTCTTCAAGATGGCTATTTTAACTGTAACATTTTATCTTTTTCATAAAGTTGATGATTAGCACTTCACAAAGTGCCAAGAAAAATCTATCTCTGGGTAGAAACAAACATATATGATTGCTCTGTTAAAATACAGGGCAGAATCAAGAGAAGGAATTAGTTGGTTTAGGGATTCATAAGTCCTAAAGTGGAAAGAGCCAAACCAAAGGTCCTGAGGTCAAGCCACTGGAAATAAGGTCCTTGTTGGAAGTAAATAGAAACTGCAGCAGACCGAAAACTTTACAACTGAAAAGGTACATAAAGATCATCTCAAGGGTAGAGGGAAAACTTTAGGTAGCTGCAGGAGTTATTAAAAAACATGGGTGAGCTAGTGATGGTGGCTCATGCCTACAATTGTAGCTATTTAGGAGGCTGAGATCTGAAGGACTGTGGTTGAAAGTCAACCTGGAAAGAAAATTTGAGACTCTATCTTCAAAATAGCTAGCAAAATTGAGGGCTAAAGGCTTAGCTCAAGTGGTAGAGCACAAGCTGAGCAAGCAAGCCAAGCAAGCTCAGGATCGAATTCAAAACCTGGTATCATCAAAATAAAGAAATACATAAATAATTAAAATAACAAGAGCAAAAAGGTAGACAAGAAAATGGTGTCTGATGCAAAAGAGGGGTACATGATTCACTGAAACACACACACACACACACACACACACACAGAGAGAGAGAGAGAGAGAGAGAGAGAGAGAGAGAGAGAGAGAGAGAGAGAGAGAGAGAGAGAGAGAGAAAACACTGCTCTAAGGTTAGATTCAGCAAGCAGAACACTGGATTTTGAAGTATGATGGAAGTCTTCTCACAGCATTATACCGATAGGCCCAGAGCGGTTCCTCCAGTTCCCAGGACACTACCACCAGCAGCTAGTAGCAGCCCAGGCATTACTTCAAACCACTCAGCAAGTAACGGAGTAATCACCAAATACCAGGTACCTCTATGCATTTGTCAAAACAGAATGCAGGACAAAACAGAAATGATTTTGATCCTGTGGGGTCCCAGTTTAGAGGGATACACAAGCGATGATACCTGTACTTACCAAACCAAGAGACACTGCGTTCCGAGGAAGTTCAAGGTACCATAGGGAACTCAAGCCAGGAGTGTTAGCAACATATGTCAGAGCCTAAGGAGCCTCCACATTCTTATTTTTCAGGAGTTACTCTCTTTCCATGAAAAGGAGTTAATACCAATGCCTCCCTTTGAAGTTCTTTGCCAATGTAATGGTGGCATTCTTGTCCCTCTTGTCCTACTAGATTTGGTGAACAGACTGTACTAAAATCAGCTTGTTGCAAAACCAATTTTGAAAACCATCTCTATATCTGTAAGTTCATCTTTAGCATGATGGAAAACATTTGACAGCGTTGTTATTTTTTTTATCACATGAAAGTTAACTTAGGTCAGATTGTTTCACATAGTCTACACTAGAGCATTCTGGAGGGTTCAGGTGTCCCAGGACATTACCCGGTGTCAAAAACTTTCCCTCTTAGCTCACGCCAGTCAGTGATGAAGGAAGTATGTGAACAGTTGAGTAAGAGCTGCGTTTACCCTGGGTATCCTGGGGACACCTGCAACGTGGAAGCTCTCTACCCCCAGTAAGCTATCTTATTCTTCTCCCTCACTCAGCATAATTCCCCACCCTACCAATCTTACCAAACACCTGAGTGTTTGAGTGAGCTCTCTTTCCTTCTCCTCCTTTTCCCACCCAGAGCTTAATGTTTTGACTTGGACTCAAGGACATCAAAGTCATCACTTATCATTGCTTTCCATATGGCCGACCTCTTAAATGCTTCCTGAAATTCTCTTTGGAACAGAATAGGTCTCCCAGGATGGCAGCTCAGCCCCGTCACAGCCCACTAGCTGCTCAATATCACCACTTAGGACAAGCAAGGAATTAGAAGAGCTCTAAAGGAAAAGTCATGGAACCCCATGGGCAACCAAATGGTGATTTCCAGTAGTGAAACCACAGGTATACACTTGGTCTTTGTCAGCATTCTGCGTTTTAGAATGCTGAGTGGGAGAGACAGAAAAGTCACTTGTTTCAATGAACACAACCTTCAAGAACTAGAATCAAGAGAGCTGTCACCTTGGTTTACTGAAAGCTCCAGAACATTCTGGTGTTAAGATCATTGGGGTGTGAACTGCAGGTGACATATGAAGGGAAGGTCAAATTTGTTAAGGTAGAGTTTACCCAGTTTTATTTCTTGTCCATGGCTCTAGTGAAGTGCATAGCAAGATTAAACTGTCAATCACCTTACAATCTAAGAAATATCTAGGATAATAATTCAGACTCACAGAGGCAAGACTAGAAGAAGTTAAACATATCTGAAATGCAGTGTGGAATAATGGAAATCTATCATAAACATTTAGGATATAGAGATTTTGGAGCACCATATTTCTATTTAAAGAAAAGAATTTATTTCATTTTCTGGATATGCTTCAATTTGTCTAGAATAAAAGATGACATTGCTATAGAATCTGAGGGTGCTTGATCTTCCCCCAATCTTTACCTCTCAGGGAAATCACTGCATATGTTCATATTCACAATTCAACTATGTCAACAGGATAAAAACAACTTTAACCCTGTCTCTGGTAAGTAAGGTTTGCGTACATTTACAATGTTGAATGTGAAGTAAATGGTGTAGTTATTCCTGATGAATTTCTCCGGTCTTATTTGGCTCCTGGACATTGACTGTTCTAACAACAGAAAAACAGGTTTCATTAGTTTAAACGCAAATTGACTCAATATTGCTTCTCTAAATATACAACTTGGGGGGCTGGGAAGGTGGCTCAGTGGTAGGGCGCTTGCCTTGAATGCATGAGGCCCTGGGTTCGATTCCTCAGCACCACATAAGCAAAAAGAAAAAAGCCAGAAGTGGCGCTTTGGCTCAAGTGGTAGAGTGCTAGCCTTGAGCTGAAGAGCTGAGGGATAGTGCCCAGGCCCAGAGTTCAAGCCCCAAGACCGGACCCCCCCCACACACACACACAAAAAATATACAACTTGGAATTTAGAAAGACAAAACAGATCTGGAAGGTTAAATGAACTTCCTGCATTTGGGGCCTCACTGTGCATCATCAATTTGGGACTTTCAATGTTAAACTTCATAGATTAGTAGAAGTGGGTTTTGATGGCTCTACTAAAATTACTTCAGGTTCCTGAAATTATTTTTAGTGACAACAGAAATAAGATGATAAAATTATGTTAGCCCCAGATACTTAACCCTCCATTTCTTACTTCTTCCTGCCATATTGTCTATTGATTTAAAGCCCAGAATCTCCCCCTCCCTCTATCTCTCTAGCACCCTTTCTCTTAACCTCCCCCACCCACCTCAGTTTGTGTTTGTGTGATAAACTCAGGATCTCATACTGCCTAGGGAAAAGATACCACTAGACCTGCACTCCCAGACCTTTTGTTTTTATATTTGATTTTATTTATTTATATTTATGTTAGTGGGGATTGAAGTCAGGGAGGTCTCATGCATGCTAGGCAACACTGTACCACTTACGTCATGCCCCAGATCCTGTGCAGATAGCGTCTGATGCTTTGATCCAAAAGCCATAAACCGCTACCTCTGCCAGATAGAAGCCAGATACTGCTACCTTTGCCTCCTTAGTAGCTGTGATTACAGACCTGAACCACAATGCTGTTTTTTGAGATAGGTCTTCACTGCCTGTGTCTGCTCTGAACCATAATGATCTTATCTCTACCTGCTGAAAATTGGCATTTATTTTGTTTTTGAAATGGGGTCTCCCTAACTTAGCTTAGGCTGCCTATGAACTTTCTAGCCTCCTGAATTTACCTCCTGTGTCACTGAGATTCCAGACATGGGATACTCACACTCAGCCTTGAAGCTCAGATGTAGAATCTAAGAATTTTCAGGATCTCAATAGGCTCCCAAATCTTCATAATTATATGTAACACTAAGCATCCTCTAGCTTTGGCTAGAGAATAAAGCTATTCTCTAGGGAATATGGCTTCAGTCTGATTTAAAATTTCTTTTTGCTTTTCTTCTTTTGGCAATATAGAGGTTTGAATTCCAAGCCTTGCATTTGCTCTGGTGAGATCCTAGCTCTTGAGCTGTGCCTCTAGACTAGCTTTTTGCTGGTTATTTTGGAGACTTTTCGGCTCAGGCTGTCTTCAAATCATGTTCTTCTGGATTTCAACCTCCTCCAGAGCTAGGATTATAGGTGTGAGCCACTGGTACTCATTTCCTTTTACTTCAGAATGTGCAGCAGCCACAGTTCAAGAGAATAGAGAAGAAACTTTATAGAAAGCATTCAGGGGAATGAATTTTTGTCACAGGACTTTTTACCCTGGTCCTTGCCAGGGCATCTGATATCTTACCAAGGGGACAAGTCAAGTATCCTAAAGGGCTCGAAGGTGTTCAGCTTTGGTTTTACTCTGACACTGTTCACTGGAATTATTTATGAAATGCACAGAGCAGTGCATGCAATTATTTCAAAAATATCCTCAGCAGTAATCTTATAGTTTAACTATCAAGGCTTTATTGACTGTTAAGAATTGTAATGTGATTTTTTTCTGAATAAGATGTAGAAAGACAAAATTTAGTATGAAAAGTGCTACCATTGAGAAAGAGTTTATAAAACCACAGAAGTGACTGGCTGCAATGAAGATGTGATTCTACACCCAATTCAGAGACAAGAAGAAATACATCACTCAGGACATGGACACTGCCTCATATGCACAGTGGTTTCCCCGTAACTCATACAAATGTCGCTGGAGACACACATGATGTCAGATGTATTTCTGACTGACCTACACTCAATAATTACTCAGAAGTCAGTGGGAGACAGAATCTCCATATCAACTTCTGTTGTTTATAAGGAAGCAGTTAGAGGAGAAGTAATGGCTTCTTTCCATGTGATGTCACAAATATTCTTTGTGTATTTTGTAGTGTGTCTCTTTATACATATGCATAAGTACATATATACATCCTCTATATGTATATATACACATATACATATATATGTAGATATAAGGCAGTAAGATTCTTCAAATGCTTTTGTTGTACACTGATCTTAGCAGTGTTAATGTGTCAATTTTTAATGTCTCTGTACTATACATTTAAATAAAATCAAAGCGCCCTCTAGTGGCTGAAGGGTCTTCTTTGAGCTGAATAGCTTCTCCAAGGTCTTATCCATAAATATATATATATATATATATATATGTATATATATACATATATATATACACACATACAAATACATGTGTATATGTATATATATATATTCTTTTTGTCAGTAATTCTCAAAATTTTTGTCTCAGAATCTATTTTCAATTACTTTTAACCATGCTATAAATTTAAACTTGTATTTTAAAATATTTATTCATTAAAATAATAGTGAGCCCATTCATTAAGCATCAACACAAAAAATTGCTGTTTTAAAAAACATACTTTCAAAACAAAACAATCCAAAAAGACATGGGTTGAGTTACTGCTGGCAAATTTCTTTAATGTATGGCTCAAAACAGGGTTAGCTGGATTATCATAAATGTTTTAATATGCAATTGCTGTTTTGCATTAATGCATTTGGTAAAGAAAGGGGAAATTCAACAGCCTTTATAGACAACTTGGGGTATTTTTCCTCTAATACTACACCAAAACTTGATATGTAATATTTCCTGAAAGGTTACTTGTGCTGTGCAATCTGAAACCACACTGGTGTACGCTATTATGACAAATTCCATTGGCCTATCTTTCCCTTAAAATCAATGCAACTTTGACCAAACAGAAATTGTCCCATCTTTCACTGGCCATGTACAAAGTACCTCACTGAGTTCAGTAGATCTTCCAAATGTTGATACATTCTCTTATTCAAAATTCACACTCACTAATATTTCCAATTATTTTTTCTGAAGCATCCAAAAAGTCTAAAAGCATCCTAAAAATCTATGCAAGCTTTCTAATACTTTCACCCGAAATCTTAAATTTTGTTAGTGGAAATAACATGATTAGATTTTTTTTCCTGAACGTGACAGGTTCACTTTTTGAAAAAATGTCCGTAAAATATCCAAACATAAACAATAGTAGTTTGTCTGCTGTTCATTCTTTCGAGCAAATACTTGGTCAGTGGAAAAGTGGCGAGTAAAGCTAGCAACTCAAAACAATCCATAAGCTTTTGTCCTCAATACTGTCTTTGTACCGCAGGGTGCAGCAGAAATGCTTTATGTGTCCCATTTCATCACCTGGCACATGAGAAAGACCATTCTCAAAGGTGGAAGTTTCACAGAACTAGTAATTTCTACTGCTCCATCAAGGATATTCCTAAGGAAGCCTTCGTTTTTCTTCCTCTCTCTTCTCTTCTTAATATGATCATATCATCATCAGTGTAGTGATTTTTGCACATTAAAATCAATACAATGATAAGGACAAAACATAATGATAAGGACAAAAAAAGTACCTTTGATTATGAGATTCTGACATAACTTGGGAATTCCAGGAGTCTTGAAACCATAGTTTGAAAATGTTTGTTTGTTTTCCCTCTGTAATCTAACTGCAAGCTGTTGTTCATCAATATGACTATAGACTTCAAGAATTTTCATTTCACAGGTTAGAAAAAATAAAGAGATAAGTATATGAGTTTTCCTTTCAACAAAGGAGTTATAGTTGAGAGATATGGTTTGAATTTTTGAGTTAAAGGGGTATTTAATGCCTTTATACTGCAAGGATCACATAAGCTTAACAGATTCAGAAGTCTGACAAACCATGCCTGTTTTTTCTAATAAGTTTTTTTTTATTGTGAAAATACCGCACAGAGGGGTTACAATTACATGAGCAAGGTAATAAGTACATTGCTTATCAAGCATTGTTGCCTCCTCCTTCGTTTTCCCCCTACCATCCCTGCCCTCCTATATCCATCACTACAGTCCCCTGCCACTGCCAAAGTTGTACAGTTTGTTTTTCAACCTAACATTTTGTACATCTCATTGTTGCAATGGGTCTACCTTTTCCCTATTTAAACAATTTTTTTTCCCTTCCCCTCCCCAAATTTTACCAACATCAAATACAGTGAAAACAGGGGTTATACTGTGGGGGAGGGACATACAAAGCAACAAAACAATCACCTTATAAATGCATTAGAAACAATAGCAAGAAAGAAAAAAACCACTTGTGTCCTAATCTTGGGGTTCATTTCACCTAATACCATCTTATCTGACCTTTTCTGCTTGTCTCAGACATATACTAGTTATTTCAAATAAAGGAAACCATGGGACCTATATTTCTTTAGGCATGGCTTACTTCACTTAATATATTTTTTCCAAGACTTTCCATTTCCTAACAAATGGGGCAATGTCATTCTTTCTAATGAGGGATAGAATTCCATTGTGTATATATACCACATTTTCTTGATCCATTCATCTACTGAGGGGCATCTGGGTTGGTTCCATATCTTAGCTATGGTAAATAATGCTGTGATAACATAGTTGTGCTGGTAGCTTCAGTATGGTCTTGTTTGTGATCTTTGGGGTAAATGCCCAAAAGTGGGATTTCTGGGTCATTGGGGAGCTCTATGTGGAGTCTTTGGAGGAACCTCCATACTACTTTCCAAAGTAGTTGAACAAGTTTACACTCCCACCAACAATGCAGTAGGGTTCCCTTTTGGCCACATCCCCTCCAGCATCTGTTGTTATTAGAGTTCTTGATTATAGCCATTCTAACTGGGGTGAGGTGGTATCTCAGTGTTATTTTCATTTGCATTTCTTTTATGCCTAGAGAGGTTGAGCTTTTCTTCATGTGTCTATTGGCCATCCTTCTTTCCTCTTCAGAGAAGTTTCTCTAAGTCTTTAGCCCACTTATTTATTGGCAGTTGTTTCTTTGAGAATTTGTTGTTGGGGGATTTAATTTTTTGAGTTCCAGGTATATTTTAGATATGAGACCCTTGTCTGTTGTATGGCTAGTGAAGATCTTCTCCCAATCCGTGGGCTTCCTATTGATCTTGCTAGCTATGTCCTTTGCCATACAGAAGCCCTGCAACTTCATGCAATCCCATTTGTCCAATCTTTTTTGATTTGTTGCGTTTCTGGGTCTCTATTAAGAAAATTTTGACCTGTGCCAAGAAGACCTAGGATTTCTTCTATTCCATCCTGTAATGTTTCCAGGGTGTTTGCTTTGACTCTGAGGTCTTTGATCCATAATCCTGCCTGTTTCTGAATTCGCTGGAAATCAAGTGATGAATGTTTACATTCCACTCAGGGAGCGTGCATTAGGACAGGATTGCATCTGGAGGTCCCTTTCAAAATACCTCTATTCTTCTGACCTCCAAAGTACACAGGAAATGGTAGTAACTGGTGAAGGCCCATGGGGTAGGTTATGGTGGGTGGGGGAAGTCTCTACAGAATTATTGACAATGGCAAGAAAATTGTGAGCATCCTACTGCATTCCCATTAAGCATGGACTTATGGGTTATGGGTACAGGAAGTGAATATTAGACTTAATTTTATTGTATGACTTATTTTGTGGTACTGGGGATAACATTTGGGGCACTGCGTCCCCAGTCCTTTTTCTTTTTGTTTGTTTTTCATATTGAGTCTCACAGGCCAGTCTCAACACCATAGTCTTCATACTTCTGCCACCTGCGTAGCTGGGATTACAGGTATGCACCACCACACCCAGCCCTGAAAATATTTTGTTGTTGATACAGAAGGTCCAAAAAAGACTCTGTGGAGACTAAGATGAAATGTCACACTTGGATCATTCTACTCTTCTTTTTACTATACCTATGGTATTATCCAAGGTAAATGAGTTAGGACCTCTTTCTGGTCAGTACTCCATGACATCTGTGGTTAGTTATCGGTGGTCATACCAGTGACTGAATTGCATGCAAAGATTTGCCTTTTCCTTATAAGAACAATACAGGCTGCTACATTTGGAGAGTGTAAAGTACAACTGTCCTCAACTTTCCCCCATGATTCATTGAAAATTATACAGATTGCTAAGAACTTTAAAAAAAAAAAAAAGCTTCTTGGGCTGGGAAGGTGGCTCAGGCTTGTCTTGCATGCATGAGGCCCTGGGTTCAATTCCTCAGCACCACATAAGCAGAAAAAAAAGCCAGAAGTGGCGCTGTGGCTCAAGTGGTAGAGCGCTAGCCTTGAAGTGAAGAGCCGAGGGACAGCACCTAGGCACAGAGTTCAGGCCTACGACCGGACCCAAAAAAAAAATAAAAAGCTTCTTGATGTATCTTGGGATTTTATTGCTATTACAGAAGTTAACATAGAAACTGGAATAGAAATTGGACTGATGTTAGTCTAAAGTAAGCTATTATAGAATAACAATAAAAATAAATAATTTTGACTCTAGGTATGGTAGCTCATGCCTGTAATCCCCACTATTCAAGAGACAGAAATATAGAGAATCATAGTTTAAAGCCAGCATTGGCAAAAAAGTATTAAGAACTCATCTTGTCAAAATATCTGGGGGTTAGTGATATACACTTGAATTCTCAGCTACCCAATGCAATGTAACTAGGGGAATTACTGACCAGGAATGGGCAGAAAATATGAAACCCTATCTGAAATGCAATTAAAAATGAAATGGGGCTATGGGCGTAGCTCAAGAGGTAGAGGCATGCCTATCAAAAGCAAAAACACTCAGTTCAAAGGCCAGTACCATCAAACAAAAATAAAAAAGAATAATTTTGGTGAAGTATTGCATAGTATATAATTTCTCCTTTGACTTATAAAGGTAAGAGGGTAGAGAAAAAGTTGTATTTAAGTTTCAAAAGCAGATGAATTGGCATTAGTGAAATGTGACTTGCTCTATTTTAGTGAATGGTAAAATACTGATAGTGACATATCCCAGCAAATTTGAAATAGCACTACTTTAGTCAACATCAATGAAGTGATTCAATTCTTAAAAGATATTGTAATTTCCAGTGTCATCTTGTTTTCTCATTGACAATTTTGAAACATATAACATTACTCAAATTTGTGAGATAATGATTATTCAATCTGCAGGATAAAGACTGATACAATAACAAGTTAATCAGCTGAGTCATGTAATGAAGAGGTGATTGCCTTAGAAAATGCAGATAAATGCTTATTAATGAGGAGAAAATTTTATACATTAACATTGCTGGGAAGAAGGAAATAATAATAATTAATAGTCTTTATTCCCAGAAAATACAGAAAAGCTGGTTTATACTCAGCAGAGAAGTATGGTAAATGTGAACTGAATGTTTAAAAATTATTTTGGAACACCAGTACCTTAATATTCTTGTCCCCATGTGGTTTGACTGCATACAGAAAGCAGTTCCATTTTATACTCACTATGTAGCTTGCTGGACATTTAAATCCAGAAAAATAGAACACTTCATAACACTGTGACTTAGAGCTACAGCTATGAAATGTATTCAACTCTTTCAACTCTCTAGGCCCAGGTCCCAGGCGGTGAGGTCCCAGGTGAGCAGAGGTTAGTAAACAATTTGGCCTGTGAAGTGATTCTCCTGGTAGCTTCTTGTATGCCAGGACAACTCAAAACACCTCTGCTCCCGGTAGCTCAGGCACACTGCCACTGAGGACAGGACATTCTCAGACGCCAGCAGATATGAAAGAAGAGAACACAGTCTTCACAGTGACGTTGTGCGAACTGGCAACTCGGCGGCAATATGAGAATGGACTCCCCCACCAATCCCGCCCTCCAATCATTAGTTCACGTATTCTAGTGGTTCTTGTATGCTCTGAGCAGCACCATTATCTGAAAAGTGACTAGCAATATAGACTGCAGATCCCATCTTGGAAGGTGCAGCTTTAGAAGAGGTGGTGGCCAAGGAAACTGACTTTTTTTCCCTGGATGCAGGCACAGGTGGTAGTTTTGATCATTCTATAAGCAATCTTTTCAGCACCCATATATAAACACCAGGGGAAACGAACAAAATCTTTCTAAAAGGATGATATGCTTAAAATAACTAAAGCTTAAAATAACTAAATATACTTTAAGTATAAGCATAACTTCCCAGGACAGTAATTACAGTTGAATAGAGAAAGCCTCTTACTATGGACATGACTTGTCCTTAGATGCATCCATGTGTTTCTAAAATACTACCCAGTGCCATGAAGTCATAACTTTGGGTTGAAAATATTTTTGTGTTAAATGTTTTCATTTTTTTAATAGGAGGCATAAAACACTGGAAAATATAGGACTACATTTGTCTTTGGGCCAAAACTGCTGAACATTTTTAAGCAGAAAATTAAGTTTGCATTAAATATTGTCTGCCAGGGCTCTTTTCCAATTTCTATTCCATAAATATAAAAGCCTATCTAAGAAAAGGTCTCTATGCCTTTTTATACTTTTGAACATGCCTTTCATCAAGGCCTTAAGGGTAACGGGCAAGAAACCAAGCTTCTAAGTCAATGGAAGAAACAGAGTGTCTTCCCGCCACATGACAGCACACAAGGAAATTGGGAACCCATGGTGAAATGTCAGGAAAAAATTAACACCAGGGCACCAGAGACTAGAATTCTCTTATCTAAAATAAACTTTCCAGGAGCTTGGGAGTAGAGAGCCAGCTTTATCAAGTGGGAAGCCCTGAGTTAAACTTCAGTACCAATAAAGAAAATAATTAAGTCAATCAGCAAATAAATACATCACTAACTGAACAAATCATTTATCAGTAAAAATAACTTTCCCGCAACTAAGTTCCTGGATTGAAGGATCTGCCTTTACCAGGAGCCAGAGGTTGAGCAAAGGAGATTTACAAGAGAAAGTTCTCCACTCTGGATTTTCTTTGGCAGAGATAAAAGTCATCAAATGAGCTTATCTATGAGCTTATAAGAAAGTTTAATTAGGGAATGTCAACCAAAATGGCATTTTAATCTTTCAAATTCAGTTGCATGATAAAAAGTTAAAAAAAGTCTTTTATGAAAGAGATCATTTTATTTGTCCACTGTATTTTCTTCTTTATCCTTGGCACTCAGAAAATTCATTGTTCCTCAAGTCCTATGCATGTAGATAAGGACTTGTACATGATAAATATTGGTTAAATGTACGTTTGTTTAATGTTAGGATTATGTTTCTCCACAATTGTCAGTGATAGGAATATTTAACAGGAGTTTTCATCTATTTCCACTTACACAAACTTCAAGTCCTAGAGAAAAACAAATAGTTTGGCAATTCTGGTTTACTTCCAGATTGTAAATGCCCCAGGAGGTTGAATGTGCTGATATAGGCAAAGTCACCTAAACTAAATGTGTAGACTAAAGAATAAATACATTAAGTAAGCAAAAAAAGTTGAACCACCAATTTTATTCACTGAAACAAATATTGCTATTTTAAACAATCAGGCAAGAATGCAAAATTATATATGCCAGTCTGCTAATCACAGCATTGTTTATATGACAAAAACACAAAACAAAAATAAAAGGTAATTTTGTTTATTCATAGTCAAGATGTGTGACTTTGAAACAATCAATTCTTACTTAATCCTGATGTCCACTTATTAAAATAGAAAGAAACCTACAATATTTTAAGAACAGAATGATAGCTAGGCTATCAAGAGGTATGACTCACCATTTGATCTTTGTGTTTGTATAACTGGATATATTTCGAAGTGAAAGGGATTATGTTGGATTTAAATTATTCTTTTTTTATAAAAGCTCTATCAAAAATAATGTATACTTCTATTTTAACATTTTATTAACACCATTTATGTTAGGTTTTTAAAAAGAGGTAGCTGAGTAAGAACAGCACCACGCACGTGGTATTCAGGTAAGGGGTAGGTTTATTCAGTAGACCTGCTGGGACCAGGCAAGGTTGGCACTCCACGTGGCTGGGAAAGGCCTGGGAATGAGACAGAGCTAGGAAAGAGAGGAAAGAGAGAGGAAAGAGCTAGAAAAGAGCAGAGAGGGCAGAGGGCAGAGAGCAGAGAGAGCTATTTTAACATTTTAAAACAGGGCTATTCTAAGCAATTGCAATTGCTTAGAAAGGATACTGGAAGGAAAATATTTTCTAGTATAACTACATCAATGCATGGTTTACTATGTATTTCATTTAGTAAGTATTCTTACTCTCAGTTCAACATTCTTCCTTGAAAATCAGTAGACTTTTATTTCTTCCCAATGACTACACAATGTTGTACATTAGCTTATAATCAAGTGGCAGATCATCCTTCCAATTATGTAGAGTCTAGTCTAAGAGATTTTTGTGTTTTCCTTTAGGCAAATTTAGATGAAACATACATACACACACACACACACACACACACACACACACACACACATATATACATATATATATATATATATATAATAATACTAAATTCCCAAGGGATAATTAGGGATAATGTTTTCAAGCTAGCATATCCAATTTTGGGAGGGAGGTGGAAAGGACAACTGTCTTTTTTCTTCTAGGATTGCAAGGGTGGTAGAAAATAGTCTGGCAGACTTGATACAGACCTCAGAATCCAGCAATTCCAGTCCTAGTCAATGATAAATAAAAACAAGCCCAATAAGACCTACAATAAAATATTCATAGCAGCTGGATTTCTAATTAAGCTCAGCTGCCCAACTGTTTAGATAAATGGATAAACCCAGGAATAGTCATACAATGGATTGCTACCTAGTATTAAAAATAAATGAGCTCCTGATGAATCTCAATAGAAAAATAATCCAAAAATATGTACACAAAGTATATATTATGGTTCATACTATATTTACCTATGTATGTATATATGTGTGAATATAAACTTCACTTGAAGTTCTGAAGCCAGAAACACTGATCAACAGCAACAAAAATAAGATCAATAGGTTACTGGAGTATAGGTACATATTTGCCATAAGAGATTTCCTGGAGAACTGAGAAAACATGTTCAGTATCTTGCTTATGGTAGTTGTACAATGGATACATAGATTATCATAACTTAGCAAGATGTATGTATCAAATGTGTGCACTTTGAAAATACATTCTTGGCTACACGGATTCAAAATAAAGGAATTTCTCACATCAGCATTGCTGGGAGAACTTAAAATAGATTTCTGGATCTTACTCCAAGCCAGTGATTCAACAGGTATGGGGAGATGTACTAGACATTTATATTTCTTGTAGATTCTCAGGTGATGCTGATACTGCTAGTTCAGATACCATACTTCAAGAACTTTCTGACTCCTTTATAGTAGGCATGAATTATTCCTATATTAAAATTTTTAGACAGAAAAATTTCATTTGTAGAAAGATAGCCTCACTGTAGTTCCATATTAAGCAATCCATATAAAAGCATCTCAATCAAATGGAATGAAGTTTCATTTTGAAAAATTTGCCAGAATAAAACCCTGAGCTTTAAAATTTGCTTTCATGGGTCCAAGAAGTCTTTGGAACTTCACAGAATCAGAAAAATCCTCTGGAAAAAATACATGTGCTAATATGTGTGTGTTTGTACTATTTTTATGCCTCTAGAGACAGTGTAAAGTTTATATAAAATCTCCAAGAAAATATGATCAGAAAAATTTAAGGAACACTAAAGCAATTTTATGAGCATTTCTTACTGTTTTTAATTTTCACTTTCATCTGTTTTCTCCATAGATAAACAGTAGGTGCCCATGAAAACCTACATATTCATTGTTTATTTATTTGAGTAGTCAGAAATTGTAGATGTAAGATTTGGCATTAACATTATGTAGTTCACTAACTGTGTGGACAAATAAATATGGATGCATCATTAAGAGAGTAACAAAGAAAGAAAGACCTCCTGAGAATTGCAAACTATCCTAGAACTCTATTTTTTAAAAGTAAAATTAAAATGAAGATATTAACGCTGTAGTATTTTACCACCTCCATTGGTCCCGATTTCTGTTTCCAATGTAATTATGGCAACAAATTTTCATGCAAATATTTTAAAAAACACTGTTATGCATCTTGGGGGACACATGAACAATAGAGTATCTGTAAATATAAGGACACTTTTATTAATGCAAATTAAATTCATACACAGAATATGCAAAATACATACATGGTTAAGATTATTTCACATCTATGTTCACATATAGATGAAGTATTTTAATACCAAATGCTAGCATGTGGCATGTTTCTCTATTCATCGTTTTTTACTGTTCTTCTAATTCATTATAAAAATGCAAAATGCACTCTTCTCTATTCGGTCTATATATTTGATGCATATTTAGGGAGTCATTTTACTTTCTCCAAAACTACTAGAAATCTTATTGCAATTATTTTCATCCAAAAAAATTCAAATACAGAGTTCAACTATTAACTGATTTAGTATACACGTTTCACAATATGGCTAAAGTCTAAAAATAAGTGATCCATGGATGTTTGTGACTTAGACACAGGTAGAAACAAAAGGTCTGATTGTAAGATACCATGAACTAATTCACTCTCTCATATTATGAAAACATGTCGGGAGTTGGCTTTTCTTTTTTGCATGCCTTTCAACAGGTTACAATTCAAGGTCTACATATTCTATAAGTGTTAAGTGCTTTAAGAAGACACAAACACAGATACTTTCCTATCTGAACTTCATTTCCTCTACCATTTTTAATCTTCACACAGAATTGGCTAGCAGAGTGATATGCTTTTCTCTGTCTTCTTGTCTGAGCAGTTGCTAACAGCTTTTAATTTGGGAAGTGTATCTCTGAGTTACTGCGCTTCACTGCTTGCAGCTCAATTGTTTCTCAAGCCAGCAGAGCATTTCATTTCTCTGGAAGGTCACTGCAGGCTGCCAAGGCTTAGAAAACATATACCATCCTTTCATTCATGCTGCAATCTAACCCCGCAGTGCCATTAAAAGGAATGGAAGCAGACATGTGACTTTTTCTATTAACAATTATTGAATTTGTTGTAGTATAAAGTGAATTAGGCCATTGGTGAGCAAAGATACTCCACAATCCCATCTTATGTCAAGGTACTAGAAATCATTTTGTATTTTAGTAGGTGGACTGTGCACAGGTAATTATTTGTATAAATGATACCATGTCATCTGCTTTTGGAAATTACTCTTCCAACCATATCACTACCAGTTGCAATAAACCAACGGTGCAGGAAGCAGCCTGGATCTAAGGACACTCATAAAGCCACACCACATTGGCCATCTGTTGGAGGAGGGATGGCATTAAATGTAATGTGGATCTGGAACACATCCAGCATTATTTATTCTGTCACATATCAGATAAGCATTGAAATCAAATTGATGATATTTTAATTCCAAGGGGACAAGAAATGGAGAGTAAAAAAAAGGGGGAGAGAATTCTAATTATTTTGAAAAGTGCTCAAGTGGCAATTTATCCAAAGGGGGGAAATTACAAATGCAGATGATCTCAGAGGAGGAATAACCCCCATTACACAAGCCAAACATTGATATTATGGAGCTTGCTAACCTATGTATTTAAATATCATTCATAATGTTGGTAGGGTTTTCAACCTGCACAAGTTAACTGGATGGTTAGCACAATTTAATTCTAAGATTTAAAGGCAAGTTTTTCCTCTATATTTTGGATAATTTGAATGTGTTATATCATTTTATATGCCAATATGTAAGGTTAATTTATATAACAGAGAAATAAGCTGTATAGCATGATAGTATTTGTTTTGTTGCTGTTTTGAAGTTGAAAAGCAACAAATTTGTTGCCTAACAGTTATATTATGTGGTGAATAACATGAGGTTTTACTTAAACAACAACAACAACAACAACAAGTTATCCATATATGTTTTAAAGGAAAATCCCTTGAAATTTGGATCCAAGATATTACCTAACATCTTATATTTTCCAATTATTGGTGTTGTAACTTGGTGCGAATAATTTAATTTTCCTGATTCTTAGTTTCTTTAAAATGTGAAAATGTCAACCTGAATTGATACCTGCCACCTTTGTAAAGCTAAGGCTTCAACAAAGATGCAAATAATTTTATTTCAATTTGGTAAGGTATATAGGCCAATCTTAGAGGACACAGCATGAGGATTGGCCACGTTCTCAGAAACAGAATTTTTTTTTAAATTTTTTTCAGATACAGAATTTTTGCTCCCTAGTAACTCCTCCCTGTCTTCAGAAAATCAAGTCAGTCATGAACACTCAGGAGTAAACTTAAGTAGGTAGTCCAGCTACATGTCTCCCTTAAGAATGATGGTACACACTGAAATGAAAGGAATTTTTATAACAGTCTTAAAATCACAGGAAGAAAAAAATGTTCTTTAGAGTTTGAGGTAGTATCTACAGATAGGATATTAGGGTCATATATTGTTAGTTTAAGGAGAAAAAAACATTTCACGATCATTTAACAGAGGGAGTCACAGAATAGTTTGTGGTGGGTATGACACCTAACTAGCTGGGAATAAAATTGACATAACATACCTGCCTTTATAGAACTCATATTTTAGTTGAGAAGTAACACCAACATCAGGCACAAATTATTCTAAGGACTAGCAAAGAAGGATGGTGGGAAGAATCCACGGGGAGAGGTGATTTACTTCCGATGGAGTCCACTGAATTTTGTTAGTAATATATTTCCATATCACACCCACTGATAAGAGAATTCAGGACATCCTCACTCACACTACTGTTACTTTAAACGCTTAAACTGGAAGACTTCATTAAAAGTGAATTTTCCTCCATTTGAAAATTTCAACCCTCAGCTCTTACATATATAGCTGGCGAGAGTTAAACCCACTGTGGTGTGAGCAGCTGCCATACCGAACCCCTACCTTGACCTGCCAAGGCTCATTAATCTCTACCGTTTAACACCTTGCTATGTGTGTCTCCCCATTTTGGAGAGTCAACTACATTCTGTCCATTTATGTCTAGACAACCATGTACGGTATTTATAAAAAAAAAAAACTACAATGTCTACATGAGCCAAAGTACAGTATGTATTTTTCAAAACAGCAGTGCTGACTCAACTTCAAATTTTTCTTCATGGATTTCAAAATCCATATATTCTATTATTTTAATTTGTTGAACTACTTATCATTGGACTATCCAACTGCTACTTTTTATTCTTTCTGTTTCCTACATTTAGGCAGATATATAGACAGACAGGTAGATAGAAAGACAGACACATCTATCTATCTATCTATCTATCTATCTATCTATCTATCTATCTATCTATCTATCTATCTATCCATCCATCCATAATGGACTTAAAAAAGCTTCTAGTTCATGTGGTTGTAAAGCCATAGACAGATTTTGAAAATAGTTAATATATACACATATATACGTATATCTGCATATATATATATATGTATATATGCAGATATACGTATATATGTGTATATATACGTATATGCATATATACAGAGAGTATATATTTGTGTATATATATAATTTTTTATTTTAAACAACTTCCCTGGGCAAAATTGTAATAGTCAAATGAAAATCATTGATTTTACCCACCAAAGCTCTTTCGATTATTGTTTCTATACACAAATGTACTCTCTCAAATTGCTTTTCCTCAAGCTTTGAATACCTAGCTATATACTAATCTCATTTCCCTCTCATCTATCAACATGATCACAAATAAGAGCTCAGATGATGACCTCAGCTCGACTGCCCACTTGTCTTCTTTCTACCTATGGGACCATGGGCAAGTAAAGGAATCTCTTAAGGAAAAAGGAACACTTACTTCCTCAAGGTTATCTGAGAACTAACTACAATGAAACTGACTTGGCACTGAGTTTGGACTTATTAAGTACTCAAGTCCTGTTTGCAATTGCAATTTCATAATTGTCAAAAATGACAAAAATACCATTTTTGTTAGGGATCACTGGCCTAAGGAAAACCACAACATAGGTAATTCTATAAACATAGCAATCTCTTTTTTTTGTTTTGTATTGCTGAATTTATTTGAAAAAGCAATAACAAAATAAAACTGAAAACTGTTGGCATCTTCAGATGTATAATTTATGATTAATCTAGTTATATTTATGTGGCTTCCATTACATGTGATACCGGTTTATTTGTGTTTCTGAAGATGTTACATATTCCAATCTCAGAGAATTCTATCTGCTTAATTTTCGTAAGCTTAATGTATTTATTTTATATTGTCTGATTTATAGGCACCATTATGCTCACATGCTTCAAATAAATTTCTCTCTTCTGAATTCAAAGATATCACTGCTGAGAGTGATCTCATGGATAAATACAGCTTAATAGAATGATTTATACCTTGAAGTTTTTTTGTAAACTTGATTCATGTATGGTATTGCATACATCTGGTTAGCAGTTGTCACTGCTATTGTCAAAGTCTACCTATGGCTTTATAAACATATCAACTGGAAGCCTTTTTAAGCCCATTTCAGAAGTCTTAGTTGAGGACAGAATAATTTCTTTCTTCCTTCCTTTCTCCTTCCTTCCTCTATTCTTTCTTTCTTCTTCCTTCCCTTCCTTCCTTCCTTCCTTCCTTCCTTCCTTCTTCTTTCCTTTCTTTACTTCCTTCCTTCTTTCCTTCCTTTCTGTTTCATTTGTTTCTTTCCTCTTTTTCTTTTTCTCTTTCCCCTCCCTCCCTCCTTTCTTTCTTTCTTTCTTTCTTTCTTTCTTTCTTTCTTTCTTTCTTTCTTTCTTTCTTTCTTTCTTTCCTTCCTTTCTTTCTTTCTTTCTTTCTCTCTCTCTCTCTCTCTCTCTCTCTCTCTCTCTCTCTCTCTCTCTCTCTCTCTCTCTCTCTCTCCTTCCTTTATTTCCTCCCTCCCTCCCTCTCTCTCTTTTTCCTTCCTTTCTTCTTTTTTGTTGGTTGTGGGGATTGATCTCTGGGCATGGAGGCTGTCCCTGAGCTTCTTTTTGTTCAAGTGCTCTACCACTTGAGTGGTTAATTGGAGATAAGAGTCTCACAGGGACTTTTCTGCCTGGGCTGGCTTTGAACCATGATCCTCAGATCTCAGCCTCCTGAGTTGCTAGGATTATAGGCGTGAGCCACCTGCATGCGGCTGACAGTATAATTTTTAAAACCTATTTTTCCTCTCTTTTGCTAATCTTGGCATATATTAATATATTAACACATACATGCCTATGTATGTATGTATGCACATCTACAAACATATATACATATATATACATTTAACAATAATACATATAGATATACACATATATGTGTGTAGGTAGGACAACTTAGTATCCTTTTTCCAGAGTATGCATCTTACCTTTGTATATTAGCACATATCAGTTGTCATTCTGATCTTTTTTTTTTTTATTGTATTTTATTTTATTTGAGAACATACTGTACAGAGGGGCTACAATTACATGGGCAGGATAATGCATACATTTCTTACCAAGCATTGCAGCCTCCTCCTTTGTTTACCCTTCACTTCCCTTCCCCGCCTCCCCCCTCCCCCCACCCAATTTTACCCCCCTCCCCCCACCCAATTATACCCCCCCCCCACACCGACATTGTAAAGCTGGTTTTGACATGACATTTTGTACTTCTCATTGTTGCAACAGGTCCACCTGAATCCTTAAATGACTTGTTTGTCCCCATCTCCTCCACATGTTATACTGACATCAAATATAGTGAAATCGGGGGTTACACTGTGGGGGAGGGACATACAAAGCAACAAAGAAATAATCTTATAAATGCGTTAGAAACACATGCATGAAAGAAACGAAAACATTAAAATACATATTTAAGGGTTCATTTTCCTAACATCACATTATCTGACCTTTTCCGCTTGACTCATACCTATACTAGATATTGCAAATAAGGGAAACCATGGGACCTATGCTTCTTTGGGCCTGGCTTACTTCACTTAATATAATTTTTTCCAAACCTTTCCATTTCCTAACAAATGGGGAAATGTCCTTCTTTCTGATGGAGGCATAGAATTCCATTGTGTATATATACCACATTTTCTTGATCCATTCATCTACTGAGGGGCATCTGGGTTGGTTCCATATCTTAGCTATGGTAAATAATGCTGCAATAAACATAGTTGTGCTGGTAGCTTTAGTGTGGTCTTGTTTGTAAACATTTAGGTAAATGCCCAAAAGTGGGATTGCTGGATCATAGGGGAGATCTATGTGAAGTCTTTTGAGGAACCTCCATACTGCTTTCCAAAGTGGTTGAACAAGTTTACATTCCCACCAACAATGAAGTAAGGTTCCTTTCTGTCCACATCCCCTCCAGCATCTGTTGTTGTTAGAGTTCTTGATTTTTGCTGTTCTAACTGGAGTGAGGTAAACCACCCAACAACAAATCCTCAAAGAAACAACTGCCCAATAAATAAGTGGGCGAAAGACTTAAAGAGAAGCTTCTCTGAAGAAGAAAGAAGGATGGCCAATAGACACATGAAGAAATGTTCAACATCCCTAGCTATAAAAGAAATGCAAATCAAAACAACATTCTGATCTTTTTTATTCTTGTGCTAGCCTTAGGGCTAGAGCTCAGGGCCAGAGCACTGTCCCTGAGTTTCTTTTGCTTAAGGCTAGTGCTGTATCACTTAAGCCACAGCTCCACTTCCAGCTTTTTTTCCTCAGTAATTTATTGGATGTAAGAGGGGAAACAACGAGGAGGCAACAATGCTTGATAAGAAATGTACTCATTATCTTGCCCATGTAATTGTAACTCCTCTGTACGGTATTCTCACAAGAAAAAAAAAGAAATGCAAATCAAAACAACATTGAGATACCACCTCACCCCAGTTAGAATGGCTATAATCAAGAACTCTAATAACAACAGATGATGGAGGGGATGTGGACAGAAGGGAACCTTACTTCATTGTTGGTGGGAATGTAAACTTGTTCAACCACTTTGGAAAGCAGTATGGAGGTTTCTCAAAAGACTCTACATAGAGCTCCCCTATAACCCAGCAATCCCACTTTTGGGCATTACCCAAATGTTCACAAACAAGACCACACTAAAGCTACCAGCACGACTATGTTTATTGCAGCATTACTTACCATAGCTAAGATATGGAACCAACCCAGATGCCCCTCAGTAGATAAATGAATCAAGAAAATGTGGTATATATACACAATGGAATTCTATGCCTCCATCAGAAAGAATGACATTGCCCCATTTGTTAGGAAATGGAAAGACTTGGAAACAATTATATTAAGTAATTATATTAAGTAAGCCAGGCCCAAAGAAACATAGGTCCCATGGTTTCCCTTATTTGCAATAACTAGTATATGTCTGAGTCAAGCAGAAAAGGTCAGATAAGTTGAGGTTAGGGAAATGAACGCTAAGATATGTATTCAAATTTTTTTTCTTTCATGCGATTGTTTCTAACACATTTATAAGATTATTTCTTTGTTGCTTTGTATGTTCCTCCCCCACAGTATAACCCCTGCTTTCACTGTATTTGATGTCGGTATAATTTGTGGAGGGGAAGGGACAAAACAAATTGTTTAAATAGGAATACAGATGGACCCATTGCAACAATGAGATGTACAAGTCTTTATGTCGAAAACAAACTTTACAACTTTGGGGGGGAGGGGGAGGATGGGAAGGGATGGGAAGGGGAAACAAAGGAGGAGGCTACAATGCTTGATAAGAAATGTACTCAATATTTTGCCCATTAATTGTAACCCCTCTGTACAGTATTTTCACAATAAAAAAAAGAGGTGCATAAAAAAAAGTCTCACAGACTTTCTTGCCCAGGCTGTCTTTGAACTGCAATCCTTAAATCTCAGCCTCCTGACTAGCTGGATTTACAGGTATAACACATTGGTGCCAGGCTCTCCCATCTTTTCTTATGATAATAGAATTCTACCACATGAATAGCTCTTAATTTAGTTTTATTTAGTCTCCTGCTACCATAAACAACATTCTATAATCTATCTGTTTTTGTTCATGAACAGTGCCAGAATGTCCTTAAGGACATGATCTTTACGTTTCTGCTAGGTGCCCCACTATTACCCCTATCTGGTTTAGAGATTCATTCTCTTCTCATACTTCAGCACAGTGGAAGCCATATCAAACTCAAATCAGTTCTTTATTTGCATCTAACCTTCTACTGGATATGAAGAAAACATTTTAATAATAATAAGAATATAACTAATAAAGTATGTTCTTGAATGCATATGAAACAAACTCTAAAATATAAAGAATTGGATTACTACCCTGTTCTTAGGACTTCACATACATTGATTTTAATTATTATAGTGAGTCAGGCTTTATTGTGCCAAGTTTTCCAATGAGGAGACTAAGACATGGGTCAAAGTAGGAATATGATTGACATTACAAAGCAAGTAGTAAGGTGCATGATGCTAATTGTTTTATGCTGGCTCATTAAGCCTTCTGAATGTTTCTGAATCTACTCAGTGTCCACTAATTCAGGGAGGCCAGTGAAATAGCTTCTATGAGTTCTTTCCTTGTCATTCCCTCCCCCCAAACACCTGAAGTTAAACAGGTGATGATGCCATAAAATACCTTTCATTTTAGTATTCTTCCTTTACTATTATAGAGACCTACATTTTTAATTCCTAATGGCAGCAATGTCAAGGAATATGAAACAAAGAAGGCAAGGAGACAGATGTCCCATGTCTTCTCTTCAACTGAACAGTTTATTTTGATTTGTGTGTCATAGAGTTGGAGTGCACAACGTTTGATTTTTTAAATAAAACCCAAATAGAGAACTACTGAAATACCAGTTGCATAAACACATGAGTGTTTTTCTCTTTTGTTCATTGAGGTATTCTCAAGTGCACAGGCATTGTTCAATTTTCTCAACTGTCACAAAGTAAAGCTTTCCTCTTCCCCGCCCCCCCACAGTGCACCACCCCACCTTCCTCCCCCACCCAGGAGTCATGTGGAGATTACACAGTGAGGTGTTTAACTCGGTTCCCAACACACTCAACTTTAGACTTTATCCAAGAGTTATTTGCTGTTTCATAAAATCCTTTTATCTGGATTCCTGATTCCTTTCCTGTTAATTCTTTTCCTTTCATTAGTGACAGCAAAGATATTTTCTCAGTCTTCCTCAATTAACTCAGCTAGAGAGAAGAGCTCTCTCCCTCTACTTGACTGTATTCATGATTTTCTTGGGGCTCAGTGCTTACAATAACCGAGAACTCTATAAACTGAGAAAATTAGGGATTCCATTCCATCACTCATTCATGGATTCTGTTTCAGTGTTGGTATTTGTTACTAATAGTCCTTATTAGTACAAGTTCATCTTTCCAAACATATTTAGGAAAATATCAGTATAATGCAGGTTGAAATCTATTTCCAAGTATTAGGCTTGGCACTCTATAAAATGTTCTAGAAAAGTATACATGTCAATGTACATTGTAAAATCTTGTTTCACACACACACACACACACACACACACACACACACACACACACACACACACACACACACACACACACACACACACACCTGCATCTGGTGTCTGACTTTTTAATCTGCATGTGGACATTGTCTATATCTCATGCTAATTACAGGTGGCAAAAAATAATGCTAATTCTGTATTCTGGTCACTTAATTTAATAGCTCAGTGACTTGATAGCAGTAGATTCCTTATTAAAATCATACTAATAATAAATGGAAAAGCTGCTTTTTCTTATAATTATTTTTGAAGTTATTTTCCTTTGCGTTATTTAAACTAATGTTATACATAACTTTTTTCATTTATATAATGTTCAATAGAATAAAGAGTTTTTCTTGATAGCAGTTCTTGTTAGGAACATTACATGTTAGCAATAACAATTGCCGTTTCTTTCAGAATTTCTGTCACTTACGTCAGATGAGGAAATCTCTCTGTGCCTGTAAATATATTTCCTGTGAAACTAAAAAATAAATGTGGTTTTAAAACAGCAACATAATGTGTCTTTCAGAATGCATATACACTTTCAATTTATTTTACTCTAACCCTCAAAAAAATAAATCTATGGTAGTCGACTGGCTTCAAAGCAACTTAACCTTAATTTTAAGACCACACTAAAAATACTGTCTGCACAACCTTCGTCTAATCGACTTTGAAAGAGACAGATGGGCCTGCTTTCTCCTTGTACTGTGTTGATAGTTACAATCTACATTTGCTCATATAACACATTTAAAAAGTCATCTGCAAAACTGACATCAGAGAAAACTATTCCAAATTCTAAATATATATATTCTAAATTCAAAAAGGCAACAGTGTAGCCTATAAATTCCCTGTTGATAATGACCAAAAATGCATTTCAGCTCAGTTAATCAATGTGAAGGAACCTGTTTGAAACAGTACAAGAACACAATAGGTCATTTCTGTAGAAGCTGCTAAGCTAGCAGGGGGAAAAATTCCTTGTAATGTATTTGCCTTTTGTCATCTATCATTTCTGGTTTCTCTGAAGGGTTCCTTCACAGTCCCAGTGAAGAGACTATATATGCTATTCCTTGTTCTTACTTAGTAGGAAATAGTACTCAATTTCCAAAATATTTGCTATTACTTCCTGAGGAGACTTGTGCCTCCTTGCCCCTAAGTGTCATAGCTGGCCATAGGAATGGATCCAGTGAGTAAAATGAGTGCTCATGATTTGTGCTGCTCTGGAGGAAAGCTGCCAGAGCCAACAGCAATCCCTCTTCCCTGTGACATAAGATGGACAATGTTCTTGACAAATGTTGCTTTGACAGGTGGGGTCTCTGAGTACTGAAAACTGGAAACAAGAGCCTCCAACTTGCACTGGATACAGAGAAATACTCAAGGTGTCAAGACAGGAAGACTTGTCATTTGTCAGCTCAACATAATGCATCTATTCCTGACTCACATCCATGACAAAAAGCCATGTACCACAATGAAAGGGGCTCTATACCTCGGAGTTAGGAGGCAAACAACATAGAGCCTACGTGTGAATTAGACTGGAAAAGGAGCCTATGTAAAACTGGCTGGAATATCCAATGGTATTTTTTTTTAATTTTTATTTGTCATTGTATAGTTGATACACAGAGGGATTACAGTTTCACCAATCAAATACAATCAAGACAATTCTTTTTTGAGCCATGCCTCCCTTTCAGTCTCTCTCTCCCAGTCTTTCACTCCCACCCCTACCCATAAGATATCCAGTTCATTTTCCACCTAGTGTCTAGTGAGTACTGCTATCGTATTTGTTCATCCTTGTTCCACCTTCTGTGTGCCCTTCCTTACCTTCCCAAATACAAACAAACAAGACAGAAGAAAAAGAAAACAAAAACAGCAACAATGGCAACTAAAGGGTATCTCTTGTTTCCTTTTCTTGGAGGTCATTTCATAGAATATTATTTATATCTGTTCATAGCTATTGAGTCATTGGTCTCATCTTTGGAAGACTAGTGTGTTTAGGTTGGAAAATGTAAGAAAAATCAGTTATCTATTGTTGGTACTAGGAGTATAGGGATGCAAAACCAAAGCATTTAATAAGTTGGTTTTGGTTTGTTTTTTGTTTTGTCAGTTGTGGGGGCTGAACTCGGGGCCTGTGCACTGCCTCTGAGCTCAAGGCTATTGCTCTATAACTGTGAGCCACAACTCTACTTCCTCCCATCATAACCAGGAGTTAATTCCAATTTCTACCTCCTCCTGGCTATTGAGCTTTGAGAATTTTAATTTAAGCTGCAACTTTTGTATGTGTAAAGGAGAATGCGGAAACTGCTGGGTAGAATTCTTGTGAGGACAAGAGCTAATGTGCATTACAGGTTCTGTTTAGTGTATGATTTACAACCATTGCTCAATCATCGTTATAAGGCTTACTATGTTTCCTCTCAAGGAAGTATACACCTTGAGCCACATTATAAGCTTATGGTTGTTTAGAGGTGGTTAAGGAACACTAGTTTCCAATTTGGATCTGAATTTGGGATAAAGAAGGTATCAAAGATTGTCAAAAGCATACTTTTAACTTTAGGGCTAAAGGGGTCTGGAACATTATTTTGGAGGGAAACTGAGTCAAGAAGTAAACGGAGGTGCTGCTCCTTTCTGCCAGCAAAGACATCCCTAGATGACCCAGCAAAGACAAGTCAGGGCATTTCCTTCTTCTTGTCCTTTTTTCCATTTCCAAGAATACAGATTTAAAAGGAGGAGGGAAAAGAAGAAAGCAATACTCAGATAAACACAACTTAACAAAAGGCCTGCTGTTATACACTGGTCATCACTGCACATAAAAGGCCACTGCATGAAAATGCTTACCTTTGGTGGCTGTTTTCGACAACTGAGCTTCTCATATCATTGGCATTCAATGAAATGCCTGGCTGAGTAAAGGCAGAGAGCTTCTAAACATTAGGATCCTGTGAGGGAGTTAAACCTGTGTCTCCTTTAATACCCTCTTAGAAAAAATTTCATCTTTAACTTGGCCCTGAAGGGACAAGGAGTTTCTGACACAGGCAGGTTTCTAGTTTCAGCTCATCACTTTATTCATCATTTACACATGGCTTTTGACATTTCATCATGACACAACGGAATGGAATCCTTGGACCTAAAAAACATTTTGATGCAACATTGGCTTGATGGCTCTCACTCTGTTCTTTTTTTTTTTTTTTAAGAATGTTCTTCCCCCAAATTATTCCACTATTATACAGGCTAGGATTTATTTTCTAGTAGTCCCTGCAAATATCTGCCCATCAGAATAATTTTCCTTGTGCACTTTAGGTGTTCCTTGTCAGTTATTGACTTGTCCTTTGACTTTTCTGTCCAAGCCATTTTCATTTTGTAACAACTGGTCTGAATGTACAAAGTCTATTGTGACCCTTTCCATACAGTGGTTTTGTGACAGAAAACATTGGGCCAAAATACCCAGAGACATTCAGATGGACCAGGGACAGATTCTGCAGATCTGAATAGATCTCTATCATAGCCTACTCCAGGCTTTCGTATCTACAGGATCAAAATTTATGTTCGCCAGTGATTCTGAATTCTGTCAATGTATCTTACCCAAATTAGGGGACATTATTTCACAAAACTTAGCATGGACTTAGCCAACAAAATGCCTTCAAACTGGGAAATGATGATGACACATTCAGATGAGATCTAGAATTGATTCCAGACCAATAATCAAGATAAAGAAACACTAAGTAAAGATTTACAAAACACTTGGGCCCAGCTTAGGGTAGGAAGTAAGTACTGAATGCAGGGATCTAAGCATTTGTTCTCTGAATGGATAGATTTCTATGTTTAGTACCTGCAGAAGATCCATGCATCCATCTTCTATACACGAGATCTGGCTTGAAGCAGAGTCCAAGAGTCAGACTGACAGGGTTAGTTACTCGAGTACAATTAATAAAAATTAAAACAAGAATCTCTTCACACTACAAAAGTATAGTTTCATGTCAAAGGCTGATTTAGTTGGAAATTAATTGGCCTATCCCAGTATGGATTCAAATTGGACAACTGGTTCAAAATGACGTTAGAATCGAAACACAATTTAAATGGTATTTCTTAGCTAAGGAGAGCTGAGTATATGAGATGATTTCTTGAGGACTCTGGAGTAAAAGATATACTTAGATAAGGTGGTAGTAAGAATAGAAAGGGAGAGGGCTGCTGCCTTTTGCTGCAACGTAAGTCTCAAGTTATTTACTATGTTCCATTGTCAAACTAGCATTTCTTGTCAGTGTGAAGGCAAGTTTCTAGATGAAAAGAACACAACAGAAAAAAACAAAAGCAAAACAAAACAAAACAGTCTAACTGGCTTCATGCAGGCCAGTATGTGGTCTTGGCAAGGTTTACTGAATTTTTGCTTCCTCTTAAAAACACATTCTAAACCTTTCTCTCCATGTCTTCTCTATTTATCTGCTCTTCTATGACACTTCATATACAAGTATTTACTAAGTACCCACTCAATGACAGACAATCTTTTACCATATTGAAGCAACACTGGTGAACAAAATTCCTGTCAAATTGGTGAGAGAGAAGCAATAGCAACTCATCAGTCCTTACTTAATTGCAATGTAATGGTTTACTTTCTTGCTTGACTTCTTTACGACAGAGGACTGTTCTGGTCAACTCTTTTGTATACTGTAGGCTCTTAAGAAATACCTATCTCATGACAGTATGGAATTCTGATTAATGACAACACTGAAAGTCAAAAACTTTCTTAGCAGTGAGCATGTGAGCCCTTATTCCTTAGTATTAATTTATGAACTAGCACAGCACTTAGAGCAGCTTCCGGTAGCTTCCAGTTTTATAGATATCATTTTGGAAAGCTTTTGTGTTGAAACAGAGTTGTCAAACAACCTATTTCAGTAATCACAATACTTCTTTTTTTTTGGGGGGGTCTGGTAGCGTGACCTGAACTCTGGGCCTGGGCGCTGTCCCTCAGCTCTTCAGTTCAAGGCTAGCGCTCTACCACTTGAACCACAGCACCACTTCCGGCTTTTTTTCTTTTTGCTTATGTGGTGCTGAGAACCCAGGGCCTTATGCATGCAAGGCAAGCACTCTACCACTGAGCCCTTCCCAGACCCACAATACTTCTTTATAGTCAATGCCTGTGACTTTTTCAAACACTTTTAGTCAGAGGTGGGGGGGGGGGGTGATCTTCTATTCTTGTTTTTAAGGCAAAATATAAAAATAACCCCATACTCTTTATAGGATTTATACATCAGCTAGGACTTACATTTAGGGTGTTAGTCAAACTTGTGGCTCAGCATTCAAAATAGCTCTTCAATGATCTTCACTGAATACCCATTTCAAAATTTAAACTTAGCTTCCCTGTGCCCATGCATAGAATTATCACAATAATGAAGCCCCCTTGTACTGTTATGTTTATGCTAATAAAATAGTTTTAAAAATTATACTTAATGTCCACACAACTGCTGTGTCTTAGAATTTACTTTCGGCAAAATCTCTTAGATCACAAATATGCTCTTGAAAAATTTCCCTTTAAATACCTTTGTTAGAATGATTGCTTTTAGCAAACACAGATGGCAACATCTCTAGCTTATATAAATCTATGTAGTTCCCTGTCTAGTTTCTACAAACAGAGATCATCATATACTTGTGGGAAAATCAAACTAATGGGTTGGCTACAACCTTTCTGGATTCTCCAATATTTGCCTTGCTGCAGCCTCTTTGCTCAACCTCCTTGTCCTTTAGCTCATGAGTACTAAAGGGTGAGTGGGAGAAATGAAGGAAAGAAAGAAGATGGAAATTATTTTGAGGATCAATTTAGAATTTTGTTATTCAAATTCATCTTGCTTCTCATTGCCATGGATACATAAGTTGATTCTTATGATTATGGCATTCATAATGGCAAATTATAAAAATGGCAGTATTTTATACTAAGACTATATTCTTTACAATTTAAGAAATAAATGCTGTCCAGATCACTTAAGATAGCATTGTGAAAACACACTATGTTAGCCCAGAGAAACCACATTCAGAAATATAACCGGTTTTCTTCTTCAAATTTTGGATTCCCTAGGAAATATTTTTAGGAACAGTTTCCAGAAGGATGAAAAAAATTATAGCAATGGTTCTATTGGTAATGTCACAATAAGCTGGCCTATTTACCTTCAGTAATATATTAAAACAATGAAAACAGCAAATAACATTCAAGGATCTCTAGTTGAGTCATGCTCATGATCACTCTTAATGTTACTAAGAACTAACTATATACTGTAACATAGTATGGTAAAGGTGGTGGTGCTCAAAGTATGGAAAATGTACTGTACTGCTTAGAATCCCACCAATATCAGTTATAGGTTCACATTTGGTAAGAATTTCCAGGCAAGAGAGTAAGACAGGGCAGGGTAAATGGAGTAACACAGAAAGTAAGTCATAAGCATACCTAGCCACTACAAGGAAAAATGAGTGGCCATTGTACTCAGTTTTAAACTTTAAAAAATACAAAATTCTAAATTTGATCAAATACTTTTTAAGTGCTCTAAAACCCTAGAGATGAGTATAAAGATTAAGAGGAAGAGTAGAGAGGGAGGGAAGAGAGGAGTTAAGAGTATCTAATATAATTAGAATTAACTGATATGCAGGGATGTTTCATCTCTAGTACCCAAACACCTCCACATTCCACCCTCAACATACACATAGACAAATACAAAAACACTGATGTGACACATAATTCCAGAATGGGAGTTAATGGCTGGCAGAAGACTACATTTTATCCTTTTGCAATCTGTCTGTTTTCCTAAAATAATAAGAAAGGAAAAATACTTTATAGCTACTGATTTTCTTTGTGTAAATCCATAGACACTCCCACATAACAGAAGCTCAATTCCAGCCAGACTCTGTGTGTGTGTGTGTGTGTGTGTGTGTGTGTGTGTATTTAAATAAAGAAAACCGATCTTCTAGCTCTATGTTAGCAAAGTCACCTCTCACTGCCACTGCTAATGCTAAACATGTAATAATACTTTATTGTCTGAAGTAGGAATCTGCTTTGCTAATTAAATGCAGCTGTCAGTAATTACTACTTGTCAGTGTAATCTATTTTAGGGAATTCTACTTTAAATGATAAAAGAGTGGCCTAATACTGTGGGGTGGGGTAGGCAAGGTGAATGTTTACTTCTCAGATTAGAAACTCGCCCTTTTTATGATGAATGAGTAACTTTATGATAATACCTTAACTGCATTATGGTACATTTCTTTAGTGCATGATAAAGTTTGAAATTAAAATTGTTCAATATCTTAACATAAATGTCTCTACTCTAACACCCAAATGTACTAGAACTTTTACAGAGTTTCTGGCTGCACCCTGAAGATAAGTCATGAAATGAACAATTCATGGCAATCCATGAGGAAAGCATCAGTGGAAAGTTCTTGTAATCTCTTGTCTTTACTTTGTTTGGTATAAATGCACCTTTTACTTGTTGGTAAACTTGATTAGTAGATTCAGAGAATAATCACTTTGAAGGGAAATAGCAACTGCTCTTTGATTATACATCCTTCACTAGATTTTGCTGGAACCTTAGTTGAAGACCTTGAGATCTGAAAATGAAAATAATTCATGATGTTTGCATATAGTGTTGATCAATCTTACCTCACTCTGAATGAATTTAAAATGCTAATAGCTCCACATCTGTGTAACTAAAAGCAATGTCAAGTCAAGGGTAATGGCAGCAGGATTTGCTCTGTGGGATAGGGCTGCCACAGATGTTAGCATTGTGTCCAGGGTCAAAAGAGAACAGACCTTTTGCCTTCACCTCCCTAATGTCCCCTGCCATTTTAAATGGACGTGGGAGCAATAACAAAAGAAAGCTGGTGTCTCCAAGAGAAAAGTGTTAGGCTAATGGATGGATCCAACAAGAAGAACAGCACAGTGTGAAGCATGGAACAAGAGGGTTTTGGCACTGGAGTACTTTTACCCCACTGAGGCTGAAAGACTTATCATACCCCTCAGAGCATCCTGACTGCCTCATCCTTCTTCTCCCACCATCTGTTTTACATCCAATCTCTAATAGTCCTGTGTTACTGGATAATTAATTATCTTGTTACAGGTCCCTAACAAACTTGGCAGCTACTCCTCTGAATATAGCAGGTAGCTTAAATAGAATTTTGATTTTGTCCTAAGGCATGAAAAAGCCTTCAGATGGAAAAATAATGAAAAAGCAGACCTATCTAAATAGAAATTTTAAATTTATAGGCAAAGACCACTAACTTCTATGATAGTCAGTGTAAATGTTATAAATTCCCTCCCTTGTTTTTTCTCCCATGGCAAAGATGATCACCTTCTCTACAAAGAAAGCTTGAGTTATTTCTATTTTATATTTCTGGGTAAATGAAAGGTTACAAATCTGTCTAAATCAGGATCCAGATAGAAGAAATTAAGTACACATTGAAGGCCCTCAAAAATAGGGAAATTGAAGAGAAAAGAACAAGATGAACATGGACAGCAAGTTTCTTTTTTAATGAGTTCCTACCACTCACCTCCTCCACTACATTCCTAAAGGGCCCAAGATTATGTGTTGAACTCAGTTTCATATCTGCTGCTCATATTCTTGGAATATACTGAGTGCTCATTAACAGCTGAGGGATTCATAAGCAGTGATTCTGAGCTACAGTAGCAACACTGAGTGAGTATTGTGGCACCACTCTACACTGATGGAGTAGGTGCTGCATGGTGGCCAGATTTTAGGCCAAAGACATGCTTCCAAATATTTAGTTTGACTAGAAGAACAGTGGTTTTCTTTCCTGACATGCACATCCAGAGGTGTCATGAGGTTCCACAATTCCCACACCCCTTTCTCTATCAGTTTCCTTCATTCTAATATAGGGAGTTCAAATCCCTACTTGGTTCATTTCTTGAGAGTAAACAATCTCCTCAAGTCTGTGGGGTGCTGGTTCAAAGACGGACTCCCCCATACTCCCAGCATGCCTGCTTAGCCCTGTGAGGAGGAAGACACAGAACCAGGCTCCTAGGATTGGTCTCACCAGAATGGAGCCCACCACGGCCAGGACGGCAATACTGCATTACCTATATTTAAGGACACTATAACACTCTTTTCAGCAGAATTACTAATATATCCCTTTCACTTAGAGAAGTCTCCCAGTCTCTAGGCTTAATACAGAGTATATGTGTGCTTATATGACATAGAGTTATTTTGTTCAGCTGTCAATATTTTTAATTTATTTATTTATGTATTGTTATTATGAAGGTGATATACAGAGGGGTTGCAGTTATGTAAGTCAGGTAAAGAGTACATTTCTTTTTGGGACAATGTCATACCATCCTTTACTTTCTCCCAGTTTTTCCCTCCCCTTCTACCCATAAGTTGTACAGTTCATTTTCAATGCAATGTCCATTGAGTATGTTCACCCTTTGTCTCTCCATTTCTGTGCCTGCCCTTACACTCCCAAAGACATATAAATGAACAAACAGAACAAAAAAGAAAGAAAACCAAAACAGCAAAAAAGAAAAAAAAGACGCTTGTTTACATTTCCTGGAGTTCATTTTGATAAATACTATTTTATATGGCACACAGCTGTTGTGCCTTTGTGATCCTTTCCTAAGAGTATCCTCCTTTGGTCGCACTGTGTGAATGCCTAGGGACCTGTACAATTTATGATGCCCCAGTATTTTAGATGTAGGTTCCACGTATGAGAGAAAACAGGCGCCGTTTGCCTCTCTGAGCTTGGCTTACCTCATTTAACATGATTTGTTCTAGGTCTATCCATTTCCCAACTGTCAAAATTTGAAAATATTTTTATTAGTACATGTTGATTGTACAAAATAATGAGTTTCACTGTGACACTGGCATATTACTACATACCTTCAATATTTGGAAACATTTAAAGTATGTAAGGAAGAACCTACAAGCCAAGAATGGTTGGCTATTAAGCCGGGCACTGGTGGTTATACCTGTAATCCTAGCTACTCAGGATACTGAGATCTGAGGATAATCCTTGAAAGCAAGTCTGGGGAGGAAAGTCCATGAGTCTCTTATCTCCAATCAACCCCCAGAAAATTGGAAGTGGCACTCTGGCTCAAAGTGCTAAAGCTCTAGCCTTGTGCTTTGAAAAAGCTCAGGGACAGAACGGAGGCCCTGAGTTCAAGTCCACAACTGATAAACAACAGCAGCAACAGCAACAACAACAGAATAGTTGCTCATTATTAGGGTGAAATTAAATCACAGAAAACTTCATAGATACAAAAGAATGACCTTTCTTCAAGATCTATTTACCTACCTACCTTCCTGCCTAACCTATCTATTTCCTAGTTAACTTTTTAAATATATATTTTTTATTGTAAAGATACCACAGAGGGGTTACAGTTACATGAGTAAGGTAATGAGTATCGAGCATTGTCACCTCCTCCTTTGCTTTTCTCCTACCATCCCGTTCCTCCCCACCTCCACAACTCCCCCTCCCCCCCCAAGTTGTAAAGTTCATTTTCTACATAGTGTCTTGTATACCTCATTGTTACAATGGGTCAACCTATATCCTTATTTCAGCATTTTGTTATTTCTCTTTCCCTCCCCAAATTAGAAAAATGTATATATAAGATGCAGGGCACCAACATCAAATACAGTGAAAACAGGGGTTAAAAGAACATACAAAAGAAAAAAAATCACATAGTATATTATAACTACATTAAAAACAATAGCAACAAAGATAAAAACCTCTTGTGTCCTATATTGGGGTTTATTTTACTTAGCATCATCTTATATGATCATATGTACATAGCTTTTGACCTTTTCTGCTTGTTCAATAGTACACAGTAGATCATCATAACAGCATACAATTTCAAAATAAGTTTATAAGTAAAAGCTGACAAGACTAGGTTGGTTTTACTTTCTTTTTTGCTCATGGTTTTCCTCAGCTTTAAGGTATAAGATGCGAGTATAATATCTTCATTAGTACAGAATATCAGTTAATGCTTTTATGTAATTTGAATAGAAGAATGTAATACAATTCTACATTTAATTATGGTTTATTATTTTTGTTTGTTATCTCAAAAATGAAATCATAATAGAACTGATCAACATTTATATAGGTTGAGTAAGGCTTATCTTGTGTGCTTCAGTTTCAGACATTTTCCAGTTTTGGAATAATTTATATATGCACCATAAAATGTCTTGGGAATGTGACCCAAGTTTCAATAAAACATTCATTTATGTTTCATATATAACTAATTATACACACAGCCTGAAGGTAATTCATATAATATTTTAGTGCACTTGTATTTTGACTGTGACTTGTAACATAGATAAGGTTAGAATTTTCCATTTGTAGCATTATGTCACAAATGTTGAAAAGTGTTTGGGATTTGTGATGATGTTGCTAAAGATAATAATGGGATATAAAACAGAGACTAACCAGGATAGAGATTAGCAGGGAGGTGTGAAGGTGAGTGGGGGATGAAAAGTGAAAAGTAGGAGAAATAAGGCAGAAAGGATGAAGTAGAAGTGGTGAAATTGTTTAAAGTACACCATATACATCTATGGAATTATCACAACCCAAACCCCTGTTCCACTGATGAATGCATCTAAAAACAATTACTTTTAAATGTGGAGGTATTCTGGATTTTGAATTTTCAGATTAGAGATGTCCAATGTGTACTTAATCTATAGTATTGGATACTTTACATATTTTATAAGATACATCAAAGTTTTTAGAGAATAGAAAATTGTATTTTACATATTTTGGAAGTAATATTATAGTGTATATATTATATATTTAAAAGTAATTTCTTACCTTTTACATGTAATTACTTACTAGGGAATGGCCATTAAAATCAGCATAGACATTGTAAATATATTAATCAATGGGACATTTTTATTTCTTTAGTACCAAATAAGAATCTATAATGTGATTATCATATGTTGTTGGTTTATCTTTTTTCTTATTAACTTTTCTGTTTTATTCATGGTAAATGAGTTAATTTCAGATCTACCTTAAATCTGGAAAATGAATCCGATTTTTATATTAAAAATACTAATAATTGGTTAAATATGATCCTTTGTCTTTTTAGATAGAAATAAAATTAAATACATAATACAATTCTTAGATATACTGTTGTTATTAGATATATTTGTTACTGTTATTAGAGGGAAACATGGTAAGTACTCTAGGATCATCTTGAATTGCTCTTTTTCTATCACCTCTGGACAATCCAGCCCCAAGACATGACAATTCTGCCACCAGAACATCTTCCTGTCTCACCAGTCATGGTACTACTGCTTTGGGCCAGATCATGGGAATTTCTCACCTGGATCACAGAAGCCTTCTTTTTGCCCTGGAGTCTCCATCTTTTCAGTGCTTCTGAAATGTTTTCTAATGTTTCTAAATGTTTTCTAAATGTTTCTACAAACCTGACCATAAGATCTCTCTACCTGTTCTGCAACCTCCCATCAGGGTCAAGTGTAACTGAACTTACTTAGTAGCTTAACCTTTCTGTTCCAATGAGCTGGCCTAGAACTCATCTCTATTTTTCCCTCCATGCTCCTGAGACTAGCCATTCTTCTTGGTTTCTCACTTGGCTTAGATAACTGGGCAGATGATACAACATTTAAAAAACTGGGAAAAAGTAACATTTAGAAAGTAATGCCATAGGACCAGAGGCATAACTCAGCATTGGAGCACCTGCCTACAAAGCATAGTAGGTATTCCTAGAGAGAAGGAGGGTTGTCAGAAGGAGAGAAAATGGGAGGAAAGGAGAAAAAGGAGGGATGGGTTGGGAGAGAGAGATGAAAGAGAGGGAAAAAGAAAAGAAATTAATGGTGTATGAAAATTACGAAGCTCCTTGGTTGGTAGTTCAGAGTTAGGAGTCTATTAGTTATAGAAAACTAATGATAGCCGTAATAACCCTTAACTGTCTCGTTTTTCTATACAGAGTGAACAGGCCATTTGATTTACATAAGCATCTGATTAAGAGTATAATTCCATTCATAGAAAATCAGGAAATAACAATTACAGCTACCATTTATTAAAATTTAATTGTATGCAGGCACTTCTGTTTAGACAATGGGAAATAACATTCTTCATTTTAAACAGTTAAATGCCAGGTGAAGTGGGCACCATGCTTCTGATCTAAATTTGGAAAGAAGAATACAAAGCATACTGAATAACAACAAAATGAAAATAAGTCTTCCAAGTACCCATGACATCATCTTTCATGAACACTTATCTATTATTCTCTGCTTGTGTCTCTTCCCTCTTCTTCATTGTCTAGGGACCTCAGTTTTCTTTTCTTCAAGTCTGAGATAATGACTGAAAGAAATCCCTGTGCCTGTATTTTTAAACCATGTATTAAATACCATGGAAATAAAGGGGTAAAGAACACTATCCAGCCCTATGCCTGTCTTTTAGAAGCACTCAGTTAAGATAGTTAATGGAATATTAGGCCCAATCTGTGCATTCTCAGATTCACAAGAACCATGGAATTGTCTAGACAGGAGCTTCTTCACTTCTCCATGCTGTGTCCACAAGAAAGGGGCTCTTTTCTGATGGCTTTTGGCCCTATACTCTTCCATTCAACTCAACAAAAATTAGCCAGGTAGGAACATCACAAGCAGCTGGATTATAGGTGAGGAAATCCCATTTGCTCTCAGTGTCAAGTCCTACCATTGTCTACAGGACAGTCAACTGTTCAGCAAGATTTTGGATCATATATTTAAATCTATTTAAAAATAGGTCCAGTGATTTGCTAAATCTTCATAAGGCTCAATTTATTGCTTTACTGGCCACAGAATGTAAGTATAAAATAGTATGATATAATAAGGCAAAGAAACTAACCTTTTTTGATATGAAACTTGTTTGTTGAGGGGAAGACATGATGGAACAGGAGGCTTGGACCTCAAAGGTCAGAGATCAAGGGACAACAGTTAGGAGCTAGCGTCCATTGCTAAGCCTGCTAGTGTAAGGGTTATTTGGGCTCTGAGCCAGATGGCCTGGGTTCGGGCCATGGCTCCAATTCTCTAGCTATGAGTACTTTCTGGGTCTCAGTTCCTACATCTGCAGAACAGAACCATTAATAACACACACTCTATTGGATGCTTTGTGAGGATGAAATGTGTTAAAACCTGTATTACTGGTAGATAGGAAATATTAATTAAATGTCAGTGAACATCATTTATTACTTTATAGGGCAAAGAAATAAATAGTTGTATATATTATGAGGAACATTAGCATAGAGTGACACATTTGTAAGTTTACAGTGGGGAATGGCAGAGTAGCAACCTGAAATAAATAAATTAGATTACGATAATAATCCTAAAATAAAATTAAGCCCAATATTTAAAATCAAGCTACCCAAGGTTAACAAGCAGAGTTAAGATAGAGCTTTTTTCTTTTCTTTTCCTTTTTGGTTGGTAGCGAGGCTTGAACTCTGGGCCTGAGTGCTGTCCCTCAGCTCTTCAGCTCAAGGTGAGCCCTCTACCACTTCAGCCACAGTGCAATTTCCAGTTTTCTGGTGGTTTATTGGAGGTAAGAGTTTCACAGCTTTTCCTGCCTGTGCTGGCTTTGAACCGTGATCCTCAGATCTCAGTCTCCTGAGTAGCTAGATTATAGGCGTGAGCCACTGGGGCCCAGCTAGAGCTTTTTTCTTTACTCAATGAATTCTGTAAGTTATAAAATATGTCAGTCAAACATAGTGAAAGTATTTGAAAACTTTTAACTCATATTGAACATAGAGAACAAACAACTATTTCAATGCCCTTAAAAAAACTTTTGTCTTTCCCCATATGCTTTATAACAGAAACCACCAATTTGGAATACACGTACACTGAGGGTCAAATACAGATTAGACATGACCATTTCTGATGGTGTGGTGGTGATGCTAAAGATGACAGTGAAAAGCAGCAGTGCCTCCTGAGCCTGTACGTGATTCTCCATGGTAGGATTTAATGTAGATTATCATTGGGAAGTCTATGAACTTGGTAACTTCACTGCCACACAACATAAAGTTTAGAAAGGCTAAGAAATCTGCCCAGTGTTCAAAAGCTGATGAGTGCAGATTCTAATTCAGGCAGCTTTTTCTGACTCCAGTACTTGTTCGTAGTACAGTAAATACTTGATTTATGTTGAAGATTACTGCAATTTTTTTCATTGACTTGAGTTAGTTAACTATGGCAAAAAAACATTACAGTGACATTTTAATATGTTCCTGAATAGTTCCCTAAACTATACTCAAGTAGCAAGGAGATTGTTAATATTTATGATAGGACAGTTGTGCTACCTCATTAGCAGTTTATAGATTCTGTTACTTAATGCTAATTATGTCTTAGATGCCTTTTTAAAATAAAAGGCACAATTATTGGCTTGCTTGCTTTTGTCTAATTGTAAATCTAAACATTTTAATCAGTTTATCATCTCATTCTCCTTAACATCATCTCTCTCTTTTCTGTAAGGCTACTCCATCTCATAAAAATTACTATTCCATGGGGTTTCACAGACAGTAAGTCATGCCCTGAGGTCATCAGAAACAAGAAAATGATTATCTAATATAAAATCACATCTTTAACCAAAAATACACAATCACAAAGATATTTGCTTCCCAACAAGCAACTTGTGGAATATCCTGTTTTGGTCCATCCAGTTAACATTCATAGGATAAGCAACTGTGTAAATGGGTTAGGGAGAGTAGGTCTCTTCACACCTTTTACAAAACTCAAAGGCCTTTTGGCACAAACTTATAGTAACACATAGCACTGACCTCTGTGCAAGTTCACATTATAAGAATATTATGAGAGGCATAAAACATTCAGTATCGGATCCACTGTGCTATTACAACTACTTAAGTATGGCATCAGTTCTTAACGTTACCTAATTTAAAAGTAGCTGAACCTTAGGAAATCATTGAGTCCATTAAAAACTACATTAAAGTACAGCACTCAGCCCAAGTATCACTCCAGTTGGGGTTATGTCACGGTTTCATTAGTTACCTTCCTTATGAATTCCCTAAGAACCCATCCTCACTTGAAAGTTGTTGTAAGTTTCAATAGCTAGAATATATTTTGCTCTACAACCTCAACTTGCTCCCCACTTATCCCCCTGTTAAATAAACTTAAAAAAATAACCTATTCAAGAACAGTGGCATTACATAGTAGACCGCCTGGCTCAAATACCAATCTTACTGCTTACTAGCTAACTATAGAGGATAAACCATTTATTTAGAAGCTTGAAATTCCCGATCATCCAATTGTGGGTAATAATAACATTGCTTACAAGAATTAAATGAATTATTATTACTACATTTCTTTGCCATTTCTTAAATAAATTGTTCAAAAAGTCTAGCACATTCCCCAAATCTTAGTATTAGATTAGTTGGGCATTTGTATCATTCAGAGGATGCCTGCTTCACAAATTATTAATATCACAAATGGACTCTCATCATGATGCTCAGTTATTGAACAAAATATACATATGTACCTAAACATAAGTAAGTTGAGAAATATACTCATATATATGATACATATATTTGCATATATTTATCTATAAAACTTAGGAAACAGTCTAAAGTCTGCTCAACTCTAGCAATTTTTTAATATGGATATAAATTTCTCTTGTAAAGCTTTTCATGGAAAATACTCATTGTATTAAATGTTAATTACTAGTAAGACATGAGAATACAACCTTTACATAAGACTCAAGGAGGTTAATTTATCCTGTCTGTACATTACATAATTATCTGGATGGCCCAATGTACTTTTTATGTATTCTAACAGAAGTAAAATGTGTTAAGTGTTTTTGACTTAGATCAAAAAGATTAATGTGCAGTTAATAATATTTTGCCTTAATGGTAATAGTTAAAATAGCATCATGATGCTGCAACACTGGTTTCAGATAAAGCAAAAATTTGTCAAGAATTAATTTGGATTCTATAAAAATGTTATGCTTTTGCTAGCTTTAAAAAATTAACACTAAACTCAGAGAAAACTTTAGTTTTTTTTCCTGAACACTGCAAATTCAGTGTATAATTAATAGCTCACTAATTTGGCTTTGACTTTCCCCAACCAAAAAAAAACATGTTAAAGGCATTAAGCAAAGATAAATCCACGGGTTACTAAGGGTGAGAATGTTGAAAGGGGGAACATTGATCAAGATGCAAGGTATTCATAAACTGCTTTGTTGAATGGTAACTCCTTTGTACAACTACTTTAAAAAACTAAAAACATTCCAAAAAAGAAAAAGCAAAAATGCTAATGACATACACATTTAATGGAAATTGTGATTTGAATAATTTTTCCCTTTAGGTTGATTTGTGCTTTCTTCTCAAACTATTTACTTTTCCTTAAAGGAAAACTACAAATTCATGAACAAAACACTAACACAAACAACTGCAAACTTCTAACACAACTACAACTAGTAGTTTCACTACTCAATTGGTTATAATAATCTGAAGGCACTGAAATGTTGGCTAAAAGATTAAAAAGAAGTAATTTTGTTTGTGAGTATCCATATTTACAAATACAGAATAAACACGTTTTCTAGAACTTCAATGACACAATCCTAGTGTTATGAGATGATGTAGATTAATCTTCAGCAAATATTCTGTTTAGCAAAAGCCCTGTTTTCTGGGAAGTTACCTTCACAGTTATTTTATTCTTTAATTAGGGGGTCTATAGTCAAAGCAAGTCAAAGAAAACTCCTCTCAAGCAAAATTTCCATAAGGCATTTGTGCATTTCTAAAAAAAAAAGACTAATCATTTTTGTTAACTTGCTCATTTACATATAATTACATTTTAAGAGAAGTTACTGTTTCTGAGATCACAAAAAATAAACATGAGAAAATTAAGGAGCAAAATATTTGTTGTGCTCTAAGAATTCAAGTTTGCTTTTTCTATGCAACATGAAAATTTGCATTTACTCATAAATGAATACTAATGACATATTCAGATCTGGCACTACTCCATAGAAATTCATAGAAAGCCAGAGCTGGAAAATAAATACAGTGCCCAACTAGTTACATTACTTTCATGTATTTAGACAAAGAACAAGAAGATTACAGAGTTATCATCAGTTTTCTCAAGTTGAGTCATCTAAATAATATGGTGAGTTAAAAAATAATGACGGGATTTTGGGCAAAAATCTAACATCTCATGATTTTTGAGTCAACAGTTCTTGGTGGATCATCTACTCTGGGCAAAATGCTGCTTCCTGATGTGTATGCTACTGCTCTAGAGTTCTATTTACACAGTGTAGGAGTAAGCACCCTGCTTCTAGCAATAATTCCTTGTTTAAAATAACACCCCAGCTCAGCAATGCATATTGTGTGTGCTCGCGTGCTCAATAAGTACTTTCTGAATCAGTGGAAATTCAATGAGTATGAAGGTTATTCATTCATTCAAAAAAATCTGTGTGTGCCTACAAAATGGTAAGGACAATGATGCAGGCATCATCAAAACGCTGTGAGCTTCACCTTCTCATGTCAAAGGGAGCTACTTCAAATAGGAACATTTTAGCAGGAGGTCTGGCATAATCTAGCAACCAGGGCTCCAGTATTGAATTATGTGCTCACTATTTTCCACATAATATGTGCCTGCACCTACTTGGAAATATTATTTCATATGAGAAATGCTGTTGTCATATATTTTATTAATTGACAAAATAGCATCTTTAAATAGCCCAGAGCAGTAACTTATGAGAATATGGAGCAGTTTTCCTTTCACTGTTAAAACACTGTAATTGAAGGAGTTAAATTTAAACACTAGTTTCCTTTCCATGTTGCTTACAATACTGCCCTGTGTCAGCACAGTTCACTTCCAAGTAGCTATATTCTTGAAGCCTGCCTAATACACTTTTTGGCCATTTGTAAACGAATACAGGAAGAAAGGTAAATAGAATGATTTTAATTTCTCCTTTTATGAACTTCAATAGGAGGAAACCCAAAAGTAAGTTAAAAATTGGGCTGAGATATAATTGATAGTAATGAAGACATTTTAAACAGCCATATTTGATATCCAAATTTGTAATCCCCTTTTATTACCTTGGAAAAAAGGCTGAATATATTTTAACTAAATTGCAATGTGAAAACATTTGTCTAAAGCTCTGGCATATGTAGAAAATCATTGATGGAAATCTTTCAGAAGTACCCACTTTCTATGATGTCTATATGATGGCTAGCAAATCATTTTAGAAAAGAAGCGCTGTGAAGCCAGGATGTCCATCCACTTTTGCTCCTGCCCAAGACCCTACATGCTATTTATCAGTCTGAGTTTACATAAATCAGAGGAGAGTTACAGTGCAATTAAATGTATCCACAAAGTAATTTTGATATAAAGCACTTTGCAAATATTAAATCTCTCCTTCAGGGATCAATGTTTCCCATAAAGAAACATTATTCAGAGAAGGAGGGGACCCGCCCTGAAGGGACAAGGAGACCAGTGATGTGAGCCAGCAGCCTCCTTGGATAAGGGGCCCGGAACATGGAAAGAGGGAAGGAAGCCAGCCAGTGGAGCCCACTGAGCTATGGTGGAGGTTTGCTTGGTTTTGTACCTGGAACCTCCACCTAACAGGGCACCCACATCAAGCAGGGCTCTCTCTCCTTCCTTCCCTGGAGCTAGGAGTTCCCCCAAGTCCCAGGGGCTGGAATCTTAGTGCTCCACTCAGTAGTCTCCTCGACCTGGCACACTAGGTAGTAATGATATAAACACCACCTGGATTGCATTCACCTCGCGGGGCGCGCGCGCGCGCGCGCGTGTTTAAGAGGATAAGGGAAAGGGTTGAGCGAAGTGGGGCTGTGACTGGGCGGGAACTGGTATTTTGAATGATGGGACCCCAGTCTAAAGAGGAGGCACCCCCATTTAGACATTATCTTAGCTTTGCCCTGCCTCGTGCTTGCGCTCTGCAAGCTCTGCAAGCTCTCTCCCGTGCCCCCCCCCCCGCCCCCCGGCTTCCTCAAAACTACCCTCCAACTCCGAGAGACGCTGCCCAGCCACCAGGGAAGAAGTACAGTCCCCCACCACCCCCAACTCTGCCAGGCTCGGCGAATGCGTCTTCCACATCTTCCTCTAGGACAGAGCTGGGCGGAATGCTGGGAGCGGAGTTCAGAAAGAAACTGACTGACGGACACTGCCAGACAGACTGAATCCACCTAGGCAATCAATCACCCCGACCCGCCTCCTCGTCCCCACTACTTTAACCCCAAACCCTCAGAAAAAAAAAAAAAAAACGTCTCCAAAGTCCTCCCCGGGCGGCGCCGCGCCCCAGAAAGTATTTCTGGCGGGCACGCCCGGACGCCTCCTGGGGCGATGCTCCCGCGGGTCGTCGCCCCCCGAATCTCCGGGGCTCAGCCCCTCCCCCGCGCGCGGCCAGCGCGCCCGCCCCGTCACTCACCCGCGTCCCGGGCGGCGGCTGCGGAAGCGGCGCGGGGACCGGAGCCTGGGGGGCGCGCGGTTGGCCGGAGGCCCCGGGGCCGTTCCTGCGGCTCGGGCTGCCGTTGGCCCCCCGCGCACCGCACTTTCGGAGGCGCTGGCTCGGGCTGAGCGGAGAGCGAGCCGGCGTGGAGGAGGGCGGCCCGCCGGGCGGTGCGTGCGCGCGTGTGAGTAAGCGGCGGGCGGGCTCCCCGCGCAGGCTGCGGCGGCGGCGGCGGCCCGGAGGTCCGGGGAGGGAAGCTGGGACGGGGAGCAGGCGAGCGAGAAGTAGTGGAGTTTAGGGCGCGTTTCCGGCACTTCCCCGGGAGGCTGGAGCCAGGTGCGGCGGCAGAGCGCGCCCCCGCGGCGCGGGCACGGCACGGGCAACCGCGGGCGCCTGGGTCCGCGCGGTGTCAGGGGCGGCGGAAGCTCTGCGGGAGGAGGTGCGCATCCTCGTCGCCCCGCCGGGGCACCCGCGCAGCCCCGGACCCTCCGCGCCCGCCGAGGCTCACAACGAACAGCCTCGAGCGTCCTCGGTGGTGACAGTCTCGGCCAGCAGCCTGTGTCCCCTGGAGAGGCGCCCAAAAGAGCAACCCCAGCCAGTGCGGCTGGCGTCTTCCCTCCCGGCGTCCTCCTGCCACCGGTGCCAAGCTGCGCGGGCGCCGGGCTCCCCGCGGCTCGCGCTGTCACGGTCGCCGCCGCCCGGCCCCCGGGGCGCTCGAGCCGGCAGCTGCCTCCCCGGCACGTCCCCAGCTGTGCGCGCGTGTGTGTGTCTACGCCAATCTCCTCCCCTCCATCACTCGGGCGCGCAGGAGGGACCGGGTCCCCGGCGACCAGCTGCGGAGTGGCTGCCGGTCCACACCCTCGCGGCTCTCTTCCCACCCACCCCGCCCCGGCTCCTCCTCGCCCTCCCCGCCTCCCTCTGCTCCTCCTCCAGCTGCCGCTCCCCAGCTCCCCGAGGCAGCGGAGAAACCGCATGGAAAGGAAGGGAGGAGGAGAAGCGAGCGAGCGAGCGAGCGCAGGTGTCTTCCTGGAGAGCGGGGCGCACGCACCGGGGAGGGGCGCGCCAGGCAGCAGGGGGAGGCTGGGCTTTTAGGTGGAGACGGGAAAAGGCGAAGGATTTACTAGGGGGGTCGGAGGTCCTGCGGCTGAGCCTCCTCGGGTGTAACCCAGGCACGAGAACCGCAGGCGAGCGGGGCGGGTGGGGCAGCCAGGTGGACGCGCACAGGGCTCATGAAAAGGTTCCAGCCTGGGGAGCCTGTTGGTGTGACAAGAGGATGGCAGGACACTAGGACCTAAAGATCGAGGAATCCAATCTCTGGAGCCGAGACAGGTCCCCCCTGCAGGGTCGGGGCGGTGGGTTTGACCCAGCGCTGGGACACACAGGTGTCCTGAGGGCCGGGATGTGTGGCTTCCTTTGGCGAGGCAGGCGAGAGAGCGAGAGGCCGTGTGAGGTCGGTCGGGCAGCGGCTAAGGCGATGCTTTGGGCTGCTGTGTGCACACCAAGTCATAGGGGGCGATCACTGCCCACCTGGGAAGAGTTGCTCAGGGCTCAGCTTTCTTGAAGGTCCCAAGTCTCCAGGGCCCAGAGGCACACTCACCTTACCAGTGTCATCTCTCAGCCCTGTCCCATGCCCCCCCAGCACAACACAGGCCAGGGAACGATTCTTTAAGCTGTGGACTGTGGCAGATTGCAAGTAACTCACCTGATCTAAGGAGCCTCCTCTACTCTAGCCCTCCACAATGCTCAAAAAATCAATTTTTTAAATCATTTATGTTTTCCTGAAAAAAAAATTTCCTCTGCCTCAATGTCTGCCCTCCCTTCCTCCAAATCTCTTGCTTACATTTCATAGTACAAATATAGAGCACAGACAAATCCTTTAGGCAAGAAATCAGTATTACTGCGCCTGATGGCTTGTCTGTTTTCAAATGACAGTTTGTAGAATGCAAAGTTGAGTCAACCTGAGGTCAGTAGAGAGAACTGGTCCATTTAATTAGCTGTCGGTTAGAATGATCACCAATAAGAACACTAGAAAGGATTGCCTTGCTTTCTCCTGGTCCCATTCCTTTTTATTATGGTAATTTCACTCTTGTTAATTTAGCAATCTGAAAATGAAAGGTCAGAGGCCATTCACCAAAGTACAATATTTCTAGATTCTCATTCAAAAGCCAGCCTTACCTCCTTTCTTAGGTCCCACTTTCCACTGTTTACTGTTCCTTCCAAAGGTCATGAGTTCAGATCTCAAACTACATTTTTAGACTACGGGGTCATGTAGCCTGAAGGACAAAGCTGTTGAGTTCTAGCAAGAGAGAACACATCTAAGTGAACTTATTTCTACCAACTCCTCAGCATCATAAGCTCAGCAGCAACAACTACATGTATACTGTGGAATGTATTGAGCTGGATGAGGGATGGCTGTTTGCCAGATATGTGATCCATTAACCTCTGGCTCTTTGTTGGCAACAATAGCCTACAATCACATTCTTATGTTTAAAAGACAAAGGATTTTTTTCCCTCCCATTTCAAAATCACAATGCCACATTATACTCGAAAAGAAACTGAAAACAATAAAAGTAATAAGAAAAGAAGAAACACAGTTTTTTTGAACTTTTTTTTTTTTGCTGTTCTGTTTCAGTTGAGGAGGAAAAAATAGTGCTGATAAGCAATAAAGTCCAACAAAGGCCTACCAACACTTTGTGAAGAATGCTTCACACCATCTATCAGGGTTTTCAGTCGGTAAACTTTATTTAAATGTTTATTTGCATTATATCTTATTTTGTCTTTTGCATCAGGAAGATTGCTGAGAGGGATAGGCAAGACATTAGTTCTGTCTTACATCAGATTGATTTCTGGCAGGAAAGGAGCTTTCAGCAGACTGCTTTCTCAGCAGCGCTAATTTTCCTCAGAGGATCCTTAACTTGGAGATGATGTACTGAGAGATGATCACTGTGAAGCACAGCTCTGATAAAGCCCTTTGCTTCACCTATGGGTGGAAAGCAAGATGAAAGTACATGAACTTCTCAACTACAGCTGTGAAGTACCAGAGGGGCGAGTGAGGTCTAACATTTTAACAGGGACATAATGCTATCATTCTAAATTAAATAAATGAAATTAACCACCAAAGGGACTCCTCCCAACACATTTTAAAAATATAATTCTGGAAATAGTCTTGGATTCAATGGGTTGGTTTAATGAGCAAACCCAAAGAAACCACAGGATGATGAAAACATTTGGTTAATTGGAGTACTCATTTGGAAAAGAGTATTTTTTTTCCCTGAACATCATCACACTCTCTTGTCTCATAAAATTGCAGCCATTAAATATTATTCATTTTGCAGTTTCTCATAGAGGCTTCTCTCTTCATCATTATTAGGAAATAGAGGGTTACCTTCTAAAATCTTTTCTTTTCTTTTAACCAGCCAACATCTAGCTGTAATTGGTTTGGCAAATATTCACTGAAAGAACCTACTATATGCCAATCATGAAAAATCAAAAGATGAATGAAAGAAGCCCTTGCTTGGATGGAGGGAGACTAGTAATCACTATGTTTAGCACATGCAGATGTGTGGTGACCCGTAGTTCTTCTCTTATAAGAAACTGATCCCTGTATCACATTTCTGTTCCCCATCACTATATCTTAGTATTGCTTAGTATGAAAGACATGTTTTTTTTCCCTAGTATTACATTGTTTACTCATGAGACACCTAGCAGTATAAAGCCACACTCAGTTGTAAGGAAAAACATTTGTCATAGAAGGGATGAATTGCTCTATAAGAAGTCAGCGATTATAATGGAAAGTTAAAGAGACTGCCTCAGTCTCTAGGTATAGACAAGTGTGGGTCAGCAGAAGTGTAGTACAGGACAGAAATTGGAGCCATTATGCTCTCTGTGATATTCCGATAGTTCACTAAACACAAATAAGAGATTGATGAAATTAACTTTAATAATATTTAACTTAACCCAATATATTTAAAATACCTAATTTGATGTTATCAATATAAAAATATTAAGACAATAGTTTGCTTTTATCTCATAATATGGTAGGCAGTATGTATCCCAAAGATGCCTACATCTGGTATTTGTAAATGTGTTGTATCACATGAGAAAAGGGATATAGTGGATGTGATTAAGGTTATAGACCTATATAATTCAATTATGAGTACTTTTTAAATGGCTAAGTAGTATTTTGTATTATTTACTTTAACTAGTTAAAACAAAAGTTACACATTTAAATTAGTGAACAATCAATAAGTTTATCTAGAGAATTGAACCTTCATACATATTAAAAGTAATTTGTAATCAATCATTTATACATTTCAAGAATTGCTTAGTTCTGATATCCAGATGTAAGTATGTGAGTACATGCTGATTTCTGCATATAGTATTTAAAGTTATTCCTCAGAATACTTTACTTGTTCTATATTTGTAATGTTAAATCTACCTACTTTGGAGCATACATAGTTTAATGGAATTCTATAACATACTTTCCTGTGTTGTACTTGAAATTGCTGCTTCTCTATGTAAAATTGTGTCTTTAATTGAATTTTTAAGTCATCCTGTTCTAAAAGCCCTATTTGGGAGTTTATCTTGGTCCAAAAAGAAGGAGAAAACATAATGTATACATATATATACACATATATATGTATTCCTATATATTTATATATTATATATGTACTATATAATATACATAGATCCAAAATATGATCTATGTTAGTTATATGACATCTATGATCCAAAACTATTCTGGAACAAGAAATAGAGTTAAACATATGTTCAGGGAAAGAAACAACAGTCTTATAACCCAGACTATTGAAATAATCCAGACTTCTGTGGTAACAGACATCTGTAACAGAAATGAACTTAATATTACGGATTTAATAATATTGGATTTTGTTTTACATAAATGCTTGGTGTTGTGAATGACAGCTCTTGGTACATGAAGTCATATCATAAAAATTTGAAATGAGCATAAAAAATAATACGGATAAAATTAAAGTGTCAATAGGGAGGTCACAAGTAACCACTTAGAGCATAGCTTAAGGCCAGATAGAGAAGATAGTAACCTACTAAAGATTTCTCAAGGACCTTGGTAGAATAAACTTTCCACTTTATCTTTTTTTCTTGCTGTTTCTTTGGTAACATAACAAGGATGATCATATAATTTATTATCCAAACTAGGACACTTGAGAGAGAAGAAAGAAATTGCTATTAACAATTATGCCAAAAAATACATAAAAAATGACTTTCACACAAACTGGGGCAAGTGGTCATCTTAAAAATAACTCCTGACTCGTAATATAAACTTGACTGAAAGGAACAAAGCAAGCATTGTCCAGGTTCTCTTATATTTTTACAAGGCCATTAGACTAAAATGATACCAGCTCACAGTAGTTAATTTCTTTGCAAAATTTTACAGGCAAAGTGAATGTGTCATATCTTGACCAAAGTAGAAGTTTACTTGTCAGGGAAGATGATAGAAGACAGGTGTGGTTGCTGCACATAGAATGTGGCCTTGTTAGTCTCCTTTCTCCTGGATAGATTGTGGTTCTTCTAATTAGGGTTCTCAGCAGCCATTTTGGATCATGAAGCAATGTGCTTAGGATTGTGGAACAGAAAGAGCCATCAGTGACCATGGATTGGTCCTACAAGCCATGTCTGTCTTTGGCCTATTGAGTGAGGAATTAACAAATGTTTTTCCCTAGTTATAATCCTGTATCACCTTGGAATTTTCTGTTATATCTGATTGAACAGTATCCCAGTACATACCATCATTACACATATGCTGTCCAAAGATATCCCACAATGGTAACCATACATGTTATTTAATTTTTTACCCACCATTGAACATAGGAGAAATTAATTTTAGTAATATATTTATTTGAACAATTATAGTGGAAATTATTTTTTCAACATATGACCAATGTGAAAAAACTAGTGTTCTGATCTTTCACATGCTTTGTTTCATGCTGAGGCTCTGAAATCCCACATGTAGAATATTTTTCTTCATTTACATTAACCAGGTATCAAATACTTAATAGCCACCTATGGCTAGTGACTGACATATTGGACAGCACAAGTTTATATCATGATTATCTCTCTCTCTCTCTTTTTTTTGGCCAGTCCTGGGGCTCAAACTCAGGGCCTGGGCGCTGTATCTCCCATTCTGTCTTTACTAAGAAAATACAGATAAAACTCTGCATCTTACAAAATAACTATAAAACTTTCTCTCATTTTTACTTCCAATCTAGCTATTTCTTCATTTCTTTTACAACTCTAATTAGATATGTAATATCATGGAATTCTGCAGGACAAGGTTGTTGAGTGTACTGCTTGATAAACAGAGTGGCTAGAGGATACGTATTTTTAGAGGGATCCTCTAGAAATTGATACCGTAGATATTAGGAGCTGTTAATATCAGGATGAAAAGCCTGGAGCATATGTTGTGATAGATATTTGGTTAGATATATGTTTTTTCTTTTTTATATTTTTTGTGTTTTTATTGTAACAATACTGTACAGAGGGGTTACAGTTACATGAATAGGGTAATGAGTACTTTTTCTCTCCAGCATTGTTACCTCTTCCTTTGTTTTTCCCATACCATCCCTTGCCTCCCCATCTCTCCAAGTCCTCTCTCCCCCTCCCGTCCGAAGTTGTAAAGTTCATTTTCTACATAGTGTCTTGTATACTTTATTGTTACAATGGGTCAACCTATATCCTTATTTCAGCATTTTGTTATTTCCCTTCCCCTCCCCAATTTAGAAAAATGTATATACAAGATGCAGGGCACCAAAATCAAATACAGTGAAATCAGGGGTTATACCATGGGGAAAGAATATACAAGAAAAACAAAAAAATCACAGAGTACATTATAAATATGTTAAAAACAATAGAAAGAAAGAAAAAAACCACTTGTATCCCTATCTTGGGGTTCATTTCACTTAACATCATCTTATCTGGTCATATGTACAGAGCTTTTGACCTTTTCGGCTTGTCCTAGACATAGACAAGTTATTGCAAATAAGGGAAACCATGGGACCTATGTTTCTTTGGGCCTGGCTTACTTCATTTAATATAATTTTTTCCAAGTCTTTCCATTTCCTAACATTTGTTTCTTTGAGGATTTGTTGTTAGGGGATTTAATTTTTTGAATTCTAAGTATATTTTAGATATGAAACCCTTGTTCATTGTATGGCTAGTGAAGATCTTCTCCCAATCCGTAGGCTTTTTATTGATCTTGCTAGGTATGTCTTTTGCCATGCAGAAGCTCTGCAGTTTCATGAAATCCCATTTGTCCAACCTTTCTTTGATATGATGTGTTTCTAGGTCCTATTAGAAAATTTCAGTCTGCGCCAAGGATCCCTAGGGTTTCTCCTATTCCTTCCTGTAATGTTTGCAGGGTGTCTGCTTTGACTTAGAGGTCTTTGATCCGTTTGGAGTTGATTCTGGTGCAGGGTGATATATAAGGTTCTAACATTAGTTTTCTACAGGTGTTAAGCCCATTTTCCCAGCACCATTTACTGAAGAGGCTGTCTTTCTTCCATTCTATTTTTTTAGCTCCCTAATCAAAGATTAGGTAGATATAGGTCTGTGGGTTCATTTCTGGGTATTTAGTTCTTTTCCATTGGTCCTCAGGTCTGTTCTTGGGCCAGTACCAAGCTGTTTTGATTACTATGGCTTTGTGGTAGAGTTTGAAATTTGGTATTGATATTCCTCCAGCATTGTTCTTTCTGCTAAGGATTATTTTTGCAATTCGGGGTCGTTATTGTTCATTTTGAATTTTTGGGTTGCTACTTCTATGAGGTTAGAATATTGCTAGGTATCACATTGAATTTGTAGATAGCCTTTGGAAGTATTGCCATTTTCACAATGTTAATCCTCCCAATCCAGGAGCATGGGAGGTTTTTCCACTTTTTAAAGTTCTGCTTTAATTTCCTTTTTCAGGAAATTAAACTTTTTAAAATTTGCATTGTAGAGGTCCTTCGCTTCTTTAGTTAACCCCTAGGTGTTCTATTTTTTGTGGGCCATTACAAAAGGAGTTGCTTTCCTGCTTTCAGCTGTGCTCTTCTTATTGTTGGCATATAGAAGAGCCATTGATTTTTTTTTTGTCGGTCATGGGGCCTGAACTCTGGGCCTGAGCACTGTCCCTTAGCTCTTCAGCTCAAGGCTAGTGCTCTACTATTTGAGCCACAGCACCACTGCTGGTTTTCTAGAGGTTTATTGGAGATAAAAGGCTCACTGACTTTCCTACCCTGGCTGACTTTGAACTGTGATCCTCAGATCTCAGCCTCCTGAGTAGCTAGGATTATAGGCATGAGCCATCAGCACCTAGCTTAAGCCATTGATTTTTGAAGGTTAATTTTATACCCTGCTACTTTCGAATCAGCTGGAATAATTTGGGAGTGGAATCCATGGGATTCTTTAAATACAAGATCATGTCATCTGCAAAGAGGGAGAGTTTTACTTCATCTTTCCCTTTTTGGGTCCTTTATGTTTGCATTTTTTCTTATTTGTGTATCTAGGCAGTCTAATAGATACATGTTTTGTTGTTTTTTTAAAAATCATTTTTAGCAGAATCAAGTTTATCTCTTCAGTGGTGTCAGCTGCCTTTTCTTTGATATATTCATACATATATCTCAAACACTAAGAGAAGAAAGAGAAGTATGAGTGCTGACTACTTGGGAGTCATACCCTGAGAAAGGGTATGGTTTCACATGCCAGTTGTGATGGGTGGGTTGAAGGAACAGTCATCTCCAGCAGCAAGAACACTTCCCAGAACACAGCATTACCGGAGTCTGTGTTCAAACAGCAAGAATAGTATCAGATAAGAGAGGAAAGTGTGGGCTGCGAAGGTGGCTCAGTGGTAGAATGCTTGCCTTGCATGCATGAGGTCCTGGATTCATTTCCTCACACCACATACAGAAAAAGGGAGAAGTGGCCCTGTGGCTCAAGTGGTAGACTACCAGCCTTGAGCTAAAGAGCTGAGGGAGAGTGCCCAGGCCCAGAGTTCAGACCCCACAACTGACAAAAAAAAAAAAAAAAAAAAAAAAGGAGAAATGAGCTTTGAGCCATTTAAGTTGTATGAAGAAGAGCCAATGACTTGAACATGATAACAGATGAGTTTTGTTTTGTTTTGTTTTTTGGTCGGTAACAGGGCCTTTACTCTGAGCCTGGGCTCTGTCCCTGAGCTCTTCAGCTCAAGGCTAGTACTCTACCACATGAGGCACCACTTTTGGCTTTTTCTGCTTATGAGGTGCTGAGGGATCGAACCCAGGGCCTCATGCATGCAAGGCAAGCACTGTACCACTGAGCCACCTTCCCAGTCCAACAGATGAGTTTTGATTGATTAATTCTCCAACAGAGAACACAAGAAACTTTCTGACCTAGCCAGCATGAACTTAAAGTCAATATATATATATATATATATATATATATATATATATATATATATATATATTTATTTGCTTATTTGTGTGTTTGCTTATTTTTCCCTGTTCTGTGGCTTGAACTCAAGACCTTGGTGCTGCCTCTGAGCTTTTGCTAGCATTCTACCTCTTGAGCCACAGCATCACTCTGGCCTTTTCTGAGTAGTTTATTGAATATGAGAATCTTATAGACTTTCTTTTTCAGGGCTAGCTTCAAACCACAATCTTCAGATCTCAGCCTCTTGACTAGCTCGGATTATAGGTGTGAGCCACCAGTGCCCAGCTAAAGGTCAGTATCTTAATAGCCAAGAAGTTCAGATGCCATACAAAGACCCAACAACATAAAAAATAGGAAAGGCAGAGCGCAAGAGAAAGTGGGCAATCAAGGCACTATAGGAGAGCACAGGTAACCAAAAATAGAAGTAGCAGCCAAACAATATCACCAGGTCTTGTGGACAATGAAAAGAAACAGAGTGAATTCAGCAGCCCAGGAGATGTTAGATTGGAGAGAGTAATTAATTCTTCTCTGACCTAGTATTTCATTTGTTTATTTGCTAATAAACCCACCCACTTGCCATCATCTAATGGGTATCATAGCTATTCATCCTTTGTCCTTGTGTGTTCTCAGTGACCTGGACAAAGCCAGTGTGTGTTAAAGGTGATGCTGCTAAAACTTAAGGCCTCAACACAGAGCATAGCCCAAGCAAAATAAAGAACAAGGGAAAGAAAAGACGAATGTCAAGATTCAGTTGTGCAGAAGGCATTTATCTTGCCTCTTTAACTCTCTCTGTACTCTGGCTAAGAACAGAGCAACAGGCAGAAAAACACATCTGAAAATCCAGATAGATGATGCCAAGGCCATCCAGTAACCTCCATGCAATTTGCTCACTGGAAAATCCCTGAGGCCTAGAAGTATAGCACCAAGTTCCCTTCTCAAGTCATGCCAGAATCGCTACTCCCATGGGCCATCGTTCCCAACTGCATATGTCCAGGCAGCTGCTGCTGCTCTGCCATGGCCAGCATTCAGCTTGGAACCATTGTTCTTGAGAACTTTTTATTCTTAGTTTTAGACAAGTCTAACAAGCATGGTTAGTATTTTCTAAGCTGATTGCAGACTTATAGCAGGAAACTACCAGATGGGCAAAGACATGTAATACATGATAGGCAAAGTGGTTAACAGGTGACTTTGAGTAGGGACAGAAAAATTGTAAAGCCTATTAATTTCATCTTCATCCAAAAATTAGGTGGCCTGTTCACTGTCGGAGTGAATGTGTGTGGCATGTGTTGTGACTTTGGAAAACAACAGGCACAGATTCAAGTTAGAGGTTGGCTCATAGTTGTGTGACCTTGGGAAACTCATCCAATTATTGGAGGCTTTGTTCTCTTTGGTTTTTGTGTTTTGGGTTTTGTTTTGTCTTAGGGGGCGCGCCTGTCCTAGGGCTTGAACTCAGGGTGCTGTCCCTGAGCTTTTTTGCTTAAGGCTAGTGCTCTATCACTTCTGAACCATAGCTCCACTTCTGACTTTTTGGAAGTTCATTGGAAATAAAAGTCTTACAGTGTTTCCTGCCCAGGCTGGCTTTGAACTATAACCCTCAGATCTCAGCCTTCTGCATAGTTAGGATTACAGGTGTGAGCTATTGGTATTCTACTGTGTTCTCATTTTTCAAACAGATAGAGTAATAGCATCTTCTTTATCCAGTTGTGACCATTAAATATATGTGTAGCAATAATCTTTACCCTAAAAATGACTAGGTGTTTAGGTTATTGCTTGCTTGCTTGCTTTTCCTTCCTTCCTTCCTTCCCTTCCTTCCTTCCTTCTTTCCTTCCTCCCTCCCTGCCTCCTTTTTTCTTTCTTTCTTTCTTTCTTTTTCTTTCTTTCTTTCTTTCTTTCTCTCTTTCTTTCTTTCTTTCTTTCTTTCTTTTTCTTTCTTTCTTTCTTTCTTTTTCTGTGTCTCCCTCCCTCACTTCCTCCCTCCCCCTCTCTTTTTCTTTCTTTTTTCTCTTTCTTTCTCTTTGTGCTGGTATTACTAACTACTGTGGCTTGAATGCAAAGTCTGACTGCTGTCCCTTAGCTATTTTACTCAAGGATGGCACAATATCACAGCCTGTGGAGAAAGGCTAAAACATAAGCTACATGGTGTGTTAATATACAAATAATTGAGATTATCTACAACACAGTGCAAGTGTCCATATCTCATGAGAGAAGGCATCAATCCTAATTTATCATCAAACAGAGTCGTGTTTAATAAACCATATTAAGGAGGCAGGGTGTGAGTAATTCTTGTTTTGGAAATATTCCATTTAAAATGATGAAAGCTAAAAACTAAATTTCCATGGCTTAGTTTGGTAGAAAATCCATTAGCTTCTGGTGGAACACCTTATGCCCCATTATATCAACTAAATGAGGCATTGCTAAAGTGGCAGATGAGAAAGATAAAAAAGGAGTGAGAAACAGTGGGTTGAGAAGGGACCCGAAATGTGGTGCTACCACATCACTCACAGAGCATCATTCTTTGCAAACGGCTCCTCCTTGCTGCTTCATTCAGTCCTCGCAACTACCTGGCCCACTTCAAAAGTCAGTATTGTATGGAACCAACCCAGATGCCCCTGAGTAGATGAATGGATCAAGAAAATGTGGTACACACACACACACACACACACACACACACACACACACACACACACACACACACACACACACACACACACACACACACACACACACACACAATGGAATTCTGTGCCTCCATCAGAAAGAATGATATCGCCCCATTTGTTAGGAAATGGAAAGGCTTGGAAAAAATTATATTAATTGAAGTAAGCCAGGCCCAAAGAAACAGAGGTCCCATGGTTTCCCTTATTTGCAATAACTAGTATATGTCTAGGACAAGCAGAAAAGGTCAAAAGCTACATACATATGATCAGATAAGATGATGTTAAGTGAAATGAACCCCAAGATAGGGACACAACTTGTTTTTTCTTTCTTGCTATGGTTTTTAATGTATCTAAAACATACTATGTGATTTTTTTGTTTCTCTTGTATGTTCTTTCCCCATAGTATAACCCCTGTTTTCACTGTATTTGATGTTGGTGCCCTGAATCTTGTATATACATTTTTCTAAATTGGGGAGGGGAAGGGAAATAACAAAATTCTGAAACAAGGATACAAGTTGACCCATTGTAACGATGCAATGTACAAGACACTGTAGAAAACGAACTTTACAACTAGGTGGGGCGGGGGGGGGGGAGTTGCGGAAGTGGAGAGGGACAGGATGATAGGGGGAAAAGCAAAAGAGGAGGTAACAATACTCAATAGGAAATGACTCATTACCTTACTCATGTAACTGTCACCCCTCTGTACACTATTTTTACAATAAAAAACATTAAAAAATTCAGTATTACTGTCAATTAATAATGATCCTTTAGAGATTACCAGCTGCACACACAAGAAGCTGTTACTTGTCCAAGTAACACATTGTAAGTTACACGTTCAGCAGGTAGAATGCATGTTTATTTCCCAGATGCATATGCACAAATGCATGCACACATGTACACATACACACCACACACAAACACACACACACATTACAAAGAACAGAAAGTTACCTTCATACAAAAGTATAATTCCACAGAATTTCATTTAAATTAATGACATAAACATCTCAAAAGCAGGACGGAAACATGTAAGAAGTGGTATTGGCATAAAGATTTTGTAGATGTAAGAAACATGCTAAGCATACAACTTCATTACCAATTCTCCTTTTGCCCTTTTCTTTTGGGCCTTCCCCCATTCTCTTTGAAAAAGATGAGGGCAAGAAAAGAATACAAGAAGGGAATTGGGAAAAAGGTTATGGTGGTAGGTAGGGAGAAGACAAACAAGAATAGGAGATAAATATACAGGGACATCTTGATCATGAAGATATAGTATATGTTTGATGTATTATATTTTTATAGGACATATTCCAAGAAAAATGAAATAAGGAAAGGAAAGAAAAGATCATGGTAAACATTTAGTTATGTAGAAGGCATTTATCCAGCTCCAAAGTTGTTGATATACGTTTGCAAAGAACAGAGGAATAGACAAAAACCACATCTAAAAATCCAGTTAGATGGCACCAAGTCCATCCCCAATCTCCATGCCAGAGGTTCTTGGAGGCAAGAAGAACGCCCTACAAATGACTCTCAGAATCTCTTCTCTTGGGATTTCTCCTAAAGGCAATCCAGTTTAGGAAAGGACAGATAGATCAAGGGGATCAGATATTGTGTTTTCACTAGTCAATGACTCTGAGTACCGAATGCAGTCTCCTCTGTTGTCCTGGACTGACAACTCCAGTTACAACCTTGAAGTCTGCAGCTCTCTATTACTACAGGGTATCACTTGGTCTCTCTACCTCTTCCCTGCCAAGTCACTGTAGATAATACCCAGAACCAGACGCCACTCTTGGGATGTAAAAAGATATCAGCTTCCTTCTTCCTTCACTGGGTGTTGCACACTCACGTGTGCAATGCCCATTGCATAACCATAGGCTGCATCTCACAGCTATTGTAAAAAACACTTAATAGTGGGATTGATTTTTAGAAAGTTCTTAATAACTATTAGCTCTTAAAACAAACTCTTTTTTTCCTCTCCTAAATTAACACTATTTGTCCTCTGTAAAGTTTCAGTGAGTTCTCTGACCTATGATTATCTTTTTTAAAAAAAACAATGAAAAATAAGCTTCAATCAAAACCAGCTATTCATTATTTTCTATTGTGCAACACAGAAATTTCCCTCTTGAAATAAGAGACAAAAAATGGTGGTGTTTGAAATGCCTGCATAAACAGTTTTATATGGAAATGTGTTCTTGCAGGACACTTGTTCTGTGGATTGAGGGCCATATATTCGTATCACTTACATTTTCTTTCTCTAAACAGTCTCCACAAAAATAAAAAGAATACAATTTCAAAACTTGCTATCTCTTACTATTTTTATATGTCATCATAAATGTAAGCTCTAAAACTCACTTATTTGCAATAATGGAGGGAAAATAGTTAGAAATCTGATGGTAAAAATATGTGGGAAACAATGGAGTTGTAGCAATCTCAAGGAAAGTTAATACTTTAAGCTAAGTTATAAATGGGCTTTAGCAAGTAATAAAGTTAAGTTCCAAAAACCTATTTGTCACAAAAGACTCTGGTTGTTTTATACAATCATAAGTACACTTCGGTAACATAACAACTTTAATTACTAGAGTCAGAAGTAAATGACTCTTTTGAAAAAAAGAAAATCAAGCAAACACACTTGGATTTGCCTCACAAATAAAACTGTAAAGAATTGTTTGAAGGGGAAAAAGCAACATTTCTTAATTACATATGCTTTAGTTGGTTAACTTTACGTGAGATTAGTGAAATGTGGATTAATGGGATTTTATTGCATTATGTAAGTTAAAGCAGGGTACTCATACAATAAACAACCCAATTATCTTTTCTATATCATAGCTTTCAAACACCTAGGACTTTGGCCTCATTTATGCTTGTTTATATACAGATTGAATTTTATCAAGGGAATGCCAGGAGTATGGTGTTAACTCTTTCCACAGAAGCAGCTCTGAAGAGAATCAAAGCTTGGGTCTGAGGACTCTCTGTCCCAGGAGGTATTGGCTTCCAAGTTTAATTTTTGTGCCTAAACTATGGAGTCAGACTATAGATTGTGACGCTGGGGAAGTCAAGTTAGGTCCTTCTGTCAAATGGGCACAATCATATCCTTCATCTCACAGTGTTACAAAGATTAACCTCTAGAACAATTGCTGACATATGAGCGCTCCCGACCTTTTACTCTGGAATTAAAGGAGGTTTGTCTATTTGTACCTTCTTCACAACACATCTAATCAAACCCTAATTTAGATGAGTAATTCAGCTGTGCATGTACTAAACTATTGGGTTTTGAACTCAGGGCCTTGTGCTCTCTCCTTACTATCTTGCTCAAGGCTAATACTCTATGACTAGAGCCACAGCTCCAGTTCAGACTTTTTGCTGGTTAATTGGAGATAAAGAATCTCTGAATTTCCTGTCTGGTCTGGCATTGAACTGTGATTCTCAGATCTCAGCCTCTTGAGTGACTAGGATTATAGGGGCTAGCCACTGGTACTTGGCTCTTCTCTCATCCCTTGATCATACCAAGCTTGTCATTTTACAACCTTTCACTTAGCTATGCTCTCTGCTGATAGGGCTATCCTGTCATACCTAGATCTGTCTTTCCCTGGGATTTTCAGTGTAAATATCTCTTCCTGAGAGACACCAGCTTTCAGTCTACGATGTTTTCCCAGTCTTTATCATATAACCCTTTAGATATCTTGCTTGGAAATTTATCTTTACTTGGTTTATTTCTCATCCATCCTTTACTGTTCATTTTTCTATCTACATGTCATCAGCCTTGCTCTCTTTGGAGGAGAAATTCCAACAGATTAGGAACAGTATGCTTCTAACACCACTATGTGGCATCTTGTTTGTTAAAACAGTGTTTGGCAGACAGTAAGTACACAATGAACATATACTAAATAAATAAATGATGAATGAAGAATTGGACGGTTACCCAAGGGAAGAAACACCCTGTGCTCTGACAAAGTACTCCAAATGTCCTCAGTTCTTAACTTCTGTATACAATAACTCTGTGCCAGAGTGTTGAAGAGTATAGTTGGATATCCTCACCAGGAAAGTAGGGTAGTTGACTGTTGATTTCAAAACTTCATTGTATAGCTATCATTTCTCCACTGCCATTCATTTCACTTCCCATCAGTTTTCTTTTTCTGTGATATTAACATCTTTAACAAAATGATCTCTTTGGGTTCATATTGCAAAGCTGGGCAACTATATTTATATTCTTGTTTTTTTCTTCTTGGTCCTCTCCTTCCTTCCCTCTTTCTCCCCCTCTCTCCCTTCCTCCCTCCATTCCTTCCTTCCTTTTTGTTTTTTTAATTAGTTTATTTATTTTTTATTGTGAAAATACTGTACAGAGGGGTTACAATTACATCGGCAAGACAATGAGTACATTTCTTATCAAGCATTGTAGCCTCCTCCTTTGTTTCCCCTTCCCATCCTCCCCCCTGCCCCCTCCACCCAATCCTCCCCACAACCCCCCCCCCCCCCGCACCAAAGTTGTAAAGTTCATTTTGGACATAACGACTTGAACATCTCATTGTTGCAATGGGTCCACCTGTATCCCTATTTAAACGATTTGTGTTTGAACTCAGGGCCCAAGTTTTCTAGGCAAGAGCTCTATCACTTGAGATATAACCTACTTGAGATATAACCTCCAGACATTTATGCTTTTAGATTATTTTTTCGGGGAGGATCTTAGTTTTTGCCCAGTAAACCTTGAACTAAAATCCTCCTACCTATGCCTCCCATATAGCTGGTATTAGAGATAAGAGATATACACTATCACATTGAGCTTCTCTTTCCCAAGCTGGCCTCCAACTTCACTGTTCTTGATTTCTGCCAAGTAGCTTAGATTTTTGGTATAAGCCATCATATTAGGCTTATATTCTTGCTTTCTAGGGGAGAAAATTCATGCTCAAAGAGATTAACTTATATGAGAGATTTGAACCCAAGTCTAATACCAAAGACAATAGATTTTTCCTTGCCCAGAGATAGTAACCAGTCATTTATCATGATCACAAATTTCTCACACTAGTTATTAATAAGTTGACCAAATAGTTCTCAAACTGATCTGTCTTATTTAATTTGAGAATTACTGAGTCTCTTTAGATTTACATAACAAAAAACTAGGTTAGAGCTTAAGAATCTGTCTTTTTAAAGATCTTTCTACCTAATTTTAAGGCATCCATCTTAGGTACAACTGAGTTAGATTATACAAGCAAACAAAAACCAAAGGAGGTGAACGATACTAAAAGGAATAGTTACCTTCAGGAAGTGTTCAAATTACCACTAGCGCTTGGTTTATCTGAAAAGTTTAATGACAAAGAGAACTTTCAAGGCTGAAAGGTGGAGATAGGAAATTGGAAATAGGAAGTCTAAGCTTTTGGTCTAGAAGGAAGGAAACTATATTATTTATTAGAAAACACACAAAAGTGTGAGGTGGATTCTAAACTTGCTTGTGGAAGATGTCCTAGAAACTGTACTGAGAAAATACTTTTTCCATGTTTTCAGGTTGAACTTTTTCCACTTTCTCTTCAAGTTTTTCTTTTTTCTTTTTAGTCTTTGTAAGAAGCATTCAATATGTCTGAATTATTGATTCAAAGTAAAGTTGGTAGAAGGGCATTTTCTAGGGACATAACTAAGCTCTCATAACTTGTTTTATAAGAATCTTCATACTATTCTCCAAACACTGGGACGTAAAGGAAAAAAATAAATAATACATTTAGAATTTTCCTTAGTGGAGAGCCTAAAATGTGGTCATATTCATAAAACCTAGCAGTAAAATGATGTCTGTGACACACTTTCTATAGAAGTGAGTTCTATCCCCTTGATGAAATAAATAGCCGCCTGGGACTTAGAGACCCTGGAAAATCACATCTGGTAGCTTGCACCTGGCTGACCTATTCATGGAAAAGGTCAATGTGGTGCACATTAATCGCACAGCTGGAGGGAACTGAGCAGGTGTCAGGAGGTTTTCATCCTTTCAATCCATTCTACTTGCAGAGCCTGTGGCTCTTCATTCAGTAGTACTTACTATAGGCAATCCTTATTTTCTTTTGTTACCATTGCAAAATTAGCAACTCAACTCTACTCATATTTTATAGATGATCTCATTACTCACATAAAGATGGAGAGAATATTTTCTTTTTACTAAAACATAAACTATTATTTTAGAACTAGGATCCCTTGTCCTAACAAATATTCCAGTATCACCTTTTATATTTCACACTAGTTCCCTTTGGTAAGTTGAACTTTCTTCAGTAATTGGATATAGTTTGTCACAAAGAGTACGTTTGCTGTTTCCAATTTTGAGTGAAGATCTGAGACATGTGGAGGAGGAGCAGATCAGAGTCAGTTATGTGGGTGACTATGCTGATCTTAGTACTGAGAGACTTTTAGCCACATAATGCTTTCTTAATGTGCAGGACACAAGATGTGGTCTTCATAAAATCTGAAGGTCTCAAATGCATAACTTCTAGCTGAAATGTTTATTGGACTTGTTTAGATGGCTGTTCTTTATGGAGGCTCCTTGCATTCCACTCAGAGTTTGTTTTCAGACAGCCTAACATATAGCTGTTATGTTGAGTCTAGGGCTCCATGTCAGAACATTTTTCTTCTATCAGTTTAAGATGCTAATAACATCTGAAAATCCACAGTAATTTTTTTAAACTCTGAAAATCCACTATTTCTATCTGTTAACTTTCCTATTTTTTTCTATTCAATTCTAAGTAGTCTGAAAAGAAAGGCAGGATCTACCCAAATAATACAGAATTTTTTTTCCTTTGATGTTGGTCCTAAATCCTCTGTTACTGATGACTGGAATTTTTAGATTATCTGTTAAACACTGAGCTTTTATATTATCTCACCCTGAGAAGACAAGTTCATAGTGGAATGAGTTCCCTTTCATTGAAAGTAAAGTATCAATATGCCCCAGTGGTCTTGCCCTTCAAAAGAAAAAAGTTGGTACTCAATAACTATTACACATAATTATTTTATGTTTAGTTTTGACACTTTTTATTGAAGGATTTAATCACAGAGTTTGGGGTTTTAAAAAAAGGTTTTATGTAAAGTTCAGATGCTTAGGTAATTTTTTATTTTCAATGACTTATGTCCAAATAAAATTTTGTACTAGCCAAATGCCAAACAAGCTGGAGATGGAGACTGTCAGATCTGGGCTATTTTGGCTGCCGACAGCAAAGTGCTGTAACGTATGCTCACATTATACAGACTGTTTCTCCACAGAGCCTCTCCTTTAGCATTCAGACCATGAAGCTTAGGGTGAGTTGGACTAGAAATATGGAGAATACTCCATTCCTGTTAATCTATCATGGCTGAATTGGCATAATGAATGGTGACAAATAGGCCTTTTTCCATCCACACAAAGTTACCATTACATTTTCAATGATTTCTGCTTGAGTGTCAAGAATAGCAGGCTTAATTACACAAAAACTGGTGGAGGCATGTGGTGTGAGTTTAATGCAGCAACAGGAGGACGTCAGCTTTGATCCTGCAGAAGGAGATGAAACTCATAGACGTAGATACATCAAATGAAATGTGAGAGATTACAGAAGTCGTGAACATTTGCTTCTCAGATTAGCTTATTTTAAAAAAATCTAGAGAACTTGATGGATTGAAAGATAAAACAACTAGTATTATCCCATTTCCTTCTGTTTTAAGAGTTAACCCTATCTCTTAATTCTAACCATATGTGAAATATTAAATTTTCACAATTTCTTTAGCATACTCTAAAAAATGTATTACAGGTTTGATCATGGAATTTAACAGAACACTATGTTGAAAGAGAAGAGCCAGTTATAGGAAAATCAGTCAGGTAGTAAAATCCTTACGTGTAGAAGTGAGTTAATAGAATCAACTTGATAAAGTGTGACCATAAAATGTAATTATTATCACTGGACAACTATTTAGAGTTACCAGATATCTATTAGGAATTAAAAAGTCTAGTGGAGGCAGATCATAAACATATAAGAGGTTTCCCTTCATAGCCCACACTTAATATATTTTTCTTGCCCTACTTGATGGATTATGGCATAATTCTCTATGTAGTTTCACCTTTAGGAAATAAAAAAACATTAATATTGATGCTATAAAATGAGCCATCCAGAGAAGTATTTTGATGTTGAAGAAAGCAATTTGTTGCTTCAAAAAATTCATGGCATGCCTCAGTTAAACTATGTATTGATTTTTTTTCTTTTTCTCTTTCTTTCTTTCTCTCTTGTTTTTTGGTTTTTGGTTTTTTTTTTTTTTTTTGGTCATGGGGCTTGAACTCAGGGCCTTAGCACTATCCCTGAGCTCTTCTGCTCAAGGCTAGCAGAATCATGTTTGCCAATATCTTATTTCAATTTTATCATAAAGATACAGGATTTGAGGACTTTTGTGTAACTATTTACTCAGATATAGATAATGATAAAATATAGGTAATGATTAAAAACAATTAGCTGCCATAAAATAGCCTTTTTAACAATCGAAGATCACATAACCTGACATTTCAATGTTCGTTTGTATCCTACAGTTGCTAAGTATTATTTTCATATTGGAGCAATTTAAGCCTACACCTATGCCAAAGACTTAGAGTCCCTTTATTCTAAGGAAGAAAATGGCACAGCATAGATCATTTTCCCTTCTATAGTTCTAATGTGATGACATTTAAGACTATTAAGAACAAAAGTATACTTTGAAATGCAAATTGAAATGCAAATTTCATTTTTAGTTTCTAAATAGGTAATAAAAACCATTATTCATTCATTTCAGTGAGCTATTTCATTGAACATATATTGAACATTTGCAATTTATAAAGCATTGTGTATAAAGAATTATATCTAGTGATTGATTATATTTCCCCCTTTGGTGCATGCATGCAAGAACGCAGCATGTTTGCTTTCTTGGAATTCACAATATTGCCAAGGAGAAAAAAAGTCAATTGGAAAATATGGCAATATATAAGCATCCCGGTAAATTGTCTGGGACAGACAGGTGAATGTGGTAAAAGCAAGTGTATGCAACACTGAGATCAATGTATGTCCACACGCTACCACTCTGAATTTGTTTTGATGTGTCATCATATTACATAGAGTGAAAGAAATGTTGTAAGTTTGGATTCTACCACAGTTCAGTCCTGTATTTAATCTCTATTTAATTTTTACTTTCACAGAGATATCTGAGGACAGAGAACCTTCCCTCCAAGTCTATCCTTCCTTCCTATTTTCCTAATGACACATTCATACTTCTTTCCACAATTAGCTTAACAATCTAGGGAGGATAAATGTCACAGAATTTAGAAAATTTGATTTTCTGAAAGAAAAATACTTTGACATATATGTATGTAAACACACAGATGTATCTGAATAATTTTAAAGGAGATACAGTAAGTTTGAAACAAAATTTGCCTTAGAAAAATTTGATTATAGCATAGATATGTGTTATTGTCTGGGTGTGTATGATAAGAATAATTTAAGTTTGTGATCTCTCATACTTCAATAGAATGGCTAGAGAAATAAAGAGGGCATATGGATGTTCAGGGAAGGAAAGTTAATGATTAGTGATCCCTAGAGAAGCAGCTCCTTTCTTGAGGAAAATATAGTTCTCTTGATTAGAATGGAGTGGTATAATTCTGAATAAATTTTCTCTTGCATTAAAATTGTAGTTAAGATATAATCCTAATGTGCTTAATATGTAGATCTTCTTATGTTAATCTTCTATATTGCTCTAGAAAATTTCTTCAATTTCTACATGCTTCAGTTAATTTTTTGGCTTGAATTTTAATGGCCTCCTTTTTTCCCATGGAAGAATATATTCGTGGCCTCAAAATGGAAGCTTATTTGCTTTATTATTCATGATTCAGCAGGGTATTTTACGATTAGCAAGAGTTGCAGCTTAAGTGCATATCTTCTGTACATACAGAGGTCAGAAATAATTTGCTTCATGATATAGGAATTAAAATCAATACTCTTACTTCCTTAAGAAAACAAACATAATGTAAATGAGAAACAAGTAAATTATTAATAGATAGGCTTATCTACAATATAATAAGCAAGGTCAGTCAAGAGAATTGAATTTAGGAAGCAGAACAAGTTACAGGAAACATAAAGATGTTGGTTGTTTCACCACAGCTTGGCCTTCACAAAGTCACTTTTATCTAAGCCATGTAATATTAAGCCATATTGCAAATACCCCACTAGCTGTTCCTCTCAATAAGTGCCTTACTAACGATAACTTATCTTCAATAATGGACTCTCTTGAGAGATAGAAATAAAATATATGATCATCAACAAGTTGGATCCTGGCTGTACATGTGTTCTATTTACATCTCTAGGACCTTTCCTCCCACTGTCAAACATTCCTTCTATAGATATATTTCTATATGACTTATAGAAAAAGAAACATAATTTGAACCATAACTTTAGTTTCAGTGCTGGAGATATAAGCATAAATGAAGCAACCTGTTGTCTTAAAAGACTTATAGTGTAATAGGAGTGAGGTACAGAAAGGAATTACAGTAAATCAAAATGAAATAATGGCACAAGTATATCTGCGGTTTTATGGAGGCACAAGGCAGGATATGGTAGTTACTGACTGGTGGGAGGCAATGCATGGAGTCAGTGGAGGGGTGACTAGTGTGGCTTCCTTTTTAAACCTTCCTTTACTTCAGTGCCTGAGGTGATTTTCCTTGTAGACAAATAGGCAATTCTCAAGATGGAGGAAAGTAGGGGCTGTCTGAGTAATTATATGGTACTTGAGATCCTTATGTGCTTTCAACTGGGCATTTTTAAAAAAATCTCTACTAATGGATTAGTAAAGGTAATCAGCAAAGAGAAACTGAACTCTGTGGATGGGGTCAGTGAGGTGGGATTACAGAATTTATCTTTTCTGCTCAGCCCCTATCATGGATGGTGGTGGTTAAGCTTGTGTATGATACGTTTTTATGCTTTTTCACCCTCCTATTTCAGGTTGCTTCATAGATATAAAGTCAGTCACAACCTTATCATTTGTGCAGATCTTTCAGAACTGCATTGCTCTCAGTCATTACAAATCAAACAGATCTCTAGCAGAGAAGATTGAATCTCTGAAACTCACGTACCCACTGGAACCTTAAATTTAGAACAGAGGGTCATTTGAACCTAAGATATTAGTTCTTTATCAAAAAGCGAGTTTGAGACACTGCAGAGAGGAGTCTTGTTCAGAGACATTACATAGTCACATAAGTGGGAAATTATGTATCCTAATGGCTATGTTGACCACAAGGGAAAAGAGGAGTTAGAATGACATTGTTTTCATCACATCTTTCCCCTGAGAAAGTCAGGACTACCTCAGTCTTATGTAATGGACAGCAATTTCTCTCCACTGTTTTGCTTTGTCCCTAACCCTGCCAGATAATAATAGTAAAGAATCCCTGAAGACCAGCAACTTTCTACTCTCAAAAATTACGCTTCTCACAGATCATAGCAACTCATAAATCAGCTTATTTCACTAATCTTAAGCATCATTATTTTCTACTTATATATAGTCAGTCTAATCCTCTTTTTCCATCCTTAATACTACATCTGTTTAATTGAGTACTTTCCTTCTCTTACCATGTTTGTGGAAGACACTGTTCTTTTTCTCCTCATACTTAAAGAAATCACTTCAACTTTTGATTACTTCTTTAACTTGAGAGGTAGGATGAACATTTTAAGTACAGCAGAGAAAGAATGGGATAGGAAGGGGAATGATTCTTGGTAGCTTACATTTGGAATATTGTTTTATTTCCTGGGCTTTACATTCCTCATTTAATAAGAACAAAGAAAAAAACTAATATTATTAAACATTTTAAATCCTTTTGGCTAAGATAACAATTCTAAAAATCTTTATCCAGATGAAGGGCACCAGTTTCCAACATAAAAGAAAATGACAGAGCTAGGGTAGCCATTTCAGATCAGTGTTGTCCATTTAAATATGTCTGCATTTATGAATATATGCATACATGTTTACCACACGTATCCATTTAGTACATACATGCATGTGGATGTACCTATTTTCTAACATTCTGGCAAATGCATACTATCATTAACTTTGTCATTGCAGGATTCTCTGTACCACTGAAGAGTTTTGTGACACTAGACCTGTCAGACTCAGTGGGCCTCTCTGGAACAAAAAGGAATTGTAGAAAATTATCCTCATTCTATATGATGCTTCTCTCAGTTGAGATAAGCAAGACTATTTTGTATGACAACAAATCATGCTTTAAATCTCACGGAGTAAAACAACACAATGCATCACTCATGAAAACCCTGAATCATATTATGATATACTTCAGGATGACTGTTCTCTATGTGATATCTTTCTTCGCTTGGTTGTATGAAGGTTCTCCATCTTCTGCTTTTACATGAAGATTACACCTTTATCATAATAGAAAGCTCATCTCGAGTTGCATTGCCTCTACTCACATTTCATTGATCAGAACAAAATTATTGGCTTAAGCTAACTGCAAAGGAGATAGCTAGGTGTAGTAACTCAGAATCTCCAGGAAGACCCAGGGCCCCAATATCCTCTTAAATGCCTTGGTCGGCAACTTTAAATAAAGTCTGTGGTAACATTGCACTCTTTCTTTTACAGTGTTAAGTTCAAGTACAGGGGAGAGTGCCTGCAGTGGAGAAAGTTTCTTCTGGTCTATCTTTAACACTGTGGTATTAGAAAACTTATCACTCAGTGCTTTCTGACAGCAGATTTTCACTATTTATATAATAACACTTGAAGTTACAGGGTGGTGGTTAGACTACATACAGTGTGTGTGTTAGACTACATACAGTGCTTTCTGACAGCGGATTTTCACTTTATAATAACACTTGAAGTTACAGGGTGGTGGTTAGACTACATAGAGAGAGAGAGAGAGAGAGAGAGAGAGAGAGAGAGAGAGAGAGAGAGAGAGAGAGAGAGAGTGTGTGTGTGTGTGTGTGTGTGTGTGTGTGTGTGTGTGTGTGTGTGTGTGTGTGTGCTATGTATGTGGTACTGGGGATCAAACCAGGCTTCAGACAACTAGGCAAATGCTTTACCACTGAGCTCTGCTTCCAGTCCTTCTTTTGGGCTTCTAAAACATTAGGTTATACCAAATTTTTATACAATTCTTATCTCTGAACTCTAATTGTGGGAAAACTGGTCAAAAGTTACACAACACATGTGTCAGTACTACACAGCATTTCTCAGGGATGGTTCTTGTGTAACCTATGGAGTGAGAAATAGAAAAGGAATAATGAGAGGAGGAACTGAAGATTAGTCTTTCATAACAATTAATTTTATGTCCTTTTAGGAGTTTTGGTGACATGTGCCATCTTGCTTTTTAGGGAGAGAGAATAGATCTGGGAAACGAGAGAGAAGAGAATGGTGTTGTAAAATTAGAGTGTACAAGTCTGTTAACGTGGAGTCTGGGAGTGGCGTGAGATGGAAGATAACCAGCTCTGCCTTTGCTCTCCTCTCTTCATGAAAGAAAAAAGCAGGCTTTACTGAAGTCTTGAGCAAATGGCTCCCTGAGAGGGGCCTGGGTGGTTTGTGCAGTAAAGTAGATGATGACAGATAGCAGTCTTAGGTCAAAGCCTTTGGGATAGCAATGTACGCAGAAAGATTTTTCCAGCGAGACTAGCTTCTGCCCACTAATTGTGGTCATATATTTTATGGCTTTGGGAATACCGTGGCTACTATGTCCCAGTGCGGCAGAAAGTAGAGTTTGTTTCGGATTCAGTAAAAGCATAGTTGTGTGTGCACTTTCCCAGCAGGCTTTGAATCTACCTTTGATAAAGTCACTGATGGCTTACATCCAATCAAGTATTTTTTTGACTCATGGTGCATAATTTGCTTACACTTGCTGCTGTTGATCACATCTAACTTTTTAGATCCCTGATCTAGTTTTTTTGAGCTCCTTAATTTATGTTTGTCTTTTCATCTAGCTGCTATTTTTTCCCTCAGAATCATCAATGGATACCTTTTCTGCTTCCTCTTTAAATATTAACATTGCCTAGAATTTTATCCTTGATCCTTGATGCTTCTTCTTCAGTGTTTTCTGCAGCTTTATACGTACTAGTGGCTCTCAGCTACCACCAAACCCTTTTAAAGTGATAAATCAATTGTTGTAGAATGGACAACTAAAATATGGTGTCTCTAAATTATAGTGAACTTTCAGAAGTGAATGAGAACAGGCCTACTAAGCATTCCAACATAGAAAGAGCTCCCAAGAAATATTATTGGCTCAGAAAAGCCAAAATTTACTCAAGTGCCTTTACAATTAAACGATAATTATATCTATAAATCCCTTCTTCCCTCCAAATCTTGTGAAGTCCAACTATAATATCCATTTAATTAATTAAGCAAATATCTATTTTCTTAACTTGTTCAATAAAAAACACATTGAAATAATTTCTTCTCTATCCCTTGTATTGAGAAAGAATGAATTTGACAGGAAGAGGGAGTTTCAAGTATCTTTTTTGAATGATCATGGGAGAAATATATGGGGTATTGAGAGGTGGGGGGCATGGCACATAATGAATCATATCCACCAAGTACAACTGAGAATTCAGTACTGGACTTCTGAACCTGCTATTGTGCTTACTGTAAGTGATATTTTTGTGGCCTTTTCTTTGCCCAGATATTTGTCATTCTGGAGTTGATTTAGAAAGAGATTCATTGAAAGTCATAATTATTTAAAGAAGGGAACAGGCAAAGTGTTCTTTCACCATGTCTATAAATCTTTCCTTATGGTCTGCTGAGAACTCTGCTCTGGCTGTCTGCTTTAACTATGTAACAGGAGTACATCATAATCTCAGGAGTTGTCAGACCCTCAGAACTCGTCATGATGCAAGATCACAAGCAGAGACATTTTTGTGGTAACATCCCTAACTATGAGGTATAAATAGTATTCAGCTGGCCCATTGACATCACATCAGGAATTTTATTTTTTTCAAGCCTTATACTTTAAGTTTGTAGAAGATCTTAACTCTGAAATGTTAGACAAAACTAGAACCAGAAAATTAAAATTCATCCTAGTATAATATTGTCAGAAGAAAAAAAAATTTCTGCAAGGAGATATAAAGTGGAAAAGTTAGAATAAAGATGACAAAGATATTGAGGTAGATGCTCTATGTATTTTCAGTTTTGCTTCCTATAGCTGTCTCTAGTGTACATAAACATTTCTCAAAGCAGTTTAATATCTAAATATAAGAAATAAATCATTCAAACACAAGATTTAATAGATTCATTGACAGCCCCAAGAGTATATTTTTTTTCTCAGAGTGAAGCTTCCAATTGAGAGTATTATCTTCATTGTCTAGTTTACCCATTGCTTTTCCTGCATGATATGGTCCCTTTAACACTCACTGTTTTAAAAAAGGGGAAAAAAACCTTCATGTTTGCATATGCTCAGATGAAAAAACTGACATGATAGACATTTTCCTCTTGTAGTGTGATTATATACAACTGATATAAGTTTTCTCAGTTATTTAATAAACCTTAGAATCAACTATTAAGCAATAAAGACCCAGATGATTATTTTAATTATGTTTTTTTTCTAGAATATCTTTCTCAATTCACCTTCTACTTCCAGGCTGGGTCTAAAGCATGGATATCTGGTTTGGTGGCATACAAAGACTGGACAGACTCAGTGTTTGGTCACTGAGCTTGTGAAGAGTTGTGTACAGAAACCTAGATGCTGTTTCTGCAGAGGACATGCCATTCTCCTTTCTTATGAACCAACCTTCTCTCTCTTCATATTATGAAGTACGAGGTGCACGGTAGCCTCCTCCAGATTCAGCACTAGTGTAATGATCAGTGACAGCATGAAAATTTACTCAAACCCTCTCAATACTGAAGCAAATCTAATTTTAAATGCTTGGAAAGAAATCAGTTTTTAATAGACTTTAGAGCTGTTTGGCAAATGAAGCATCTTTTAGCAAGGTATAAATCAGATGTTTGAGTTGCATACTTGTTAAAATTAGTGACCAGAGCTATCTCACTCTGTTTCCTGCTTTTTGAGATAATAATAATGTGTGTTTTTCTCTGTTTGTTGTTTATTGCTTGGCTGACCGCACCTCTTTTAGATTAGGATAATGTCTGGTCAGGGTGAGGAAAGCTTGACAGATTCATCCTTCTCCATTGTGTTAACTTATTGAAGGCTCATCCTGTGAGTTTTTCTTTCTTTACCCACTCTTCCCAGGCAGTGGCTTTGATGAGGTGTATACTTCATCTACCTTTATTTCTATCCCAGAACTCTACTCTCAGCTTCAGAAAGGTACATTCAATAGCCTATTTGGTGTCTCCATGTGGAAATTTTAAGGACAGTTTAAATTCTAACCATCCAAAGTGAACTTACGAATATTACTACACTTCTACTGCCTACAAAACCACACAAGACCTTTTCCTTGTATTGCAGCTTCAGACCTGAATGTCAGAAACCCGAGCCCTCTGCCATATCCTATTAATTCATCGTCAGGCCGTGCTGATTCTGCTATCTCAACATGTCTTACACCGATAATGTCTCTCCATTTTCATTTCCATGACCCTCACTCTAGCTGTTGCTTTCTCCACTTAGAGAACAGATAAAGCCTCTGAAGACCTGCAAGTTATTAATTTGAATCTGGGCTGCACCACATCATGATCACATTGCTGGAACCATCTTTTTTTTAAAGCTTAATTTGTTCAAAAACTTAGGCTAAGACTTAAAACATTTAACAGGGCCTTTTGACTCTGCTGGGTTTCCCCTCCACACCTTCAGTGGCATCTGTCACTGCATACCCTTCTTCATGATTCTCAGCAGCTGGTCTTCCTGTAGTCTTTTGAACACAGAACTTCACTCACACATTTCCCATTTCATAGCACACCTTGTCCTTTCCTCATACACATCTGTTCCTGCTTTCAGACACATAGTGTCCTATAAGGTTTTTACTCTGCTCGGATCTCAGCAATATCATCGTTTTTTCAAAGATACCACCTTCCAATATCCTGTTTAGGTCAAGGCCCCCTCTAACTATCTTCCAGAGTACTATGTACAATCAATTCCTAGTGCTAATTTTATGTAAGTGAATAATTTATAGACATCTTCCCTACTGGTGACAAACTTTTTATGGTCATAGGGGCAGGCACTATGCCTGTTTTTACTAAATTTTGCATTCTCAGTGCTTATTATTGAGATCACATGTGTGGTCCCTTCAGGGGTAATTCAGAGATCTGCTTGTTTTTGCTGATGTCCAGTGTCCTGGATCTTCACTGGTGATGTTGTAAAATTGACTCTGTAGCTTTGTCATCCTTCGTGCATCTCTGTTTTTGGAGCTTTTGTTTATCTGTGTGTTATCTGGCTGAATAAGAGGTACTTTATGTGGATAGGAAATGTGTTTGTTTTCATTACGTAGCCCACATTCTGTATCCAGATCAAAATTTCAGGCCAACATTAATGACCAGGATATACTCACCTCTGTACACTTCATGGTCACAAGGCTGTACCTTGTCATCAGCCATCTGCTTCATACCCTGCGTCTCCATGTTTTCTAAGGGTCTCAATTCCATCTGTTATACCTTCCTGGATCATTTGGCTATTGTCAACCCTATCTCTTTAGTCCTTTCTTCTCTGGTCCAGTTCTAATCATTGCACCTTCCTAATGAACTTTGACTTTCAGATTCCATGATTTCCCAAGTCTACTGAGCTCCAAGTTCCAAAGATACCTTTCATCTTTGGTCCAAATCATTGCAGCAAGTATTTATCTTGCCTTCCTGATTTTAGGAATAAAGGACAAGCTTTTGAAGCAAATGTCAGTAAAAAAATACTAAGCTCCATAAAATAATACATTGCATGTTCTTTGGTCATTTGCTGTTGCCCTTTCAAAAAATTTGCCTATTTGGCTTTTTAACTATAATAATAGGGGCAGTAGGACAGCATGACAATCAGTGCTATCTGTAAATTGCAGCCCAAAATAAAAAGGCTGCTCTTCCTTGAGAAAAGCTCTTTTCAGTACTTTCAAATCCGTTGGCATTTTACACTCACGATGTGCGGATTGTGCAAAGATAGAGAGGTCACTTTGCATTAGAAATGCAATGGGAAAGATGCTTTGTACAAGCCTGTGATGGTAGCCGTGACTTCAAGCAACTTTTTTCAGTGTAGATCTCTTTCTCATGGGTGCAAGAAAGAAAATATTTATAAGTGAAAAATGAAATGGTAGTTATTGTTTTCATAATTAGAACATCTTCTGAACATAATAGTCTATAACTTGCTTTTTTTGCTTTCAACAAAGGGGTGGGAAGAATCTACTATCTACTGGGTATCATGAGAATACTGAAGGAGCATATAGATTCGCAAGCCACAGACCCTGCATAGAACAGCCTATTCCAAGTAGAATTTGGAAATACAGTGAACACTCATGAGAGAGTAATACAAACTTAATTACATACATATGTTTGTCCCTTTGGGCTATGGTAACAAAATTGTTAAGTATGTTATAAACAAGAAAATGTATTTCTCACAATTCTGGAGGGTAGAAAGCCCAAGGTCAAAGTGGCAACATAGTGAAGTCCTAGGAGGAACTCATTTCCTCCTGAATGGCATCAGCTTATTGTGTTCCCACATGGTAGAAAGAGAAAGGTAATTCCCAAGGAATTGGGAAGGTGACTAATTGCAAGGTCACTAATCTCATTCATAAGGGCTCCACACTCATGATCTCACTATCTCTTTAAGGGCTCATGACTGTGCTGTTAAGATTTCAACATGTAAATCTGGGGAAACACCAACACTGGAGCAATAACAATGAACATTTTTTGAGCATAAAAAGACTAAATTCTCTAGTTTTGAAAGGAAGAAGCATATACAGTAATATGTCAGGTGGTTTTTTCCAAGATTATATAGACCTAGCCTTGGAACACTTTTCTTCTTCTGATTCATTTGTCCCATCTCAAGTGCTATAGAAGAAATTAATATTATCTTGTTTATTACTACTGGGATACATCTTTCTAGGCATAATATTTCCTTGAATAGAAAATTGACAGTGGTAATGCAACTTTTAGAAAAACAGATTATAAACCCATTCTGTTCTGAGGGTCCTCTGTGGACACCATCTGGACTACTAGAAGTTTAGAAGTGGAAAACCTCAGATTCCACCCAGACTTCATGAATAGAACCCTGCATTTTCACACGATCTTCGATTGTGTCTGTGTTTGCAAATCACATCTCTGGAATCCTTCACATGGAACAGAGGTCCTCCGAACTTACTGCCTCTAGAATGCCTAGATGGCTTCTTAAGGCAAATAGAGTTGATTCTCTAGTGTAGGTTCATTTAGGATGTGTGTGCAGAAGCCAGAGAACATGCAAACAGGCACCTAAGATGCTGCCAGCACCATTGCTGGAGGGGAAAGTTATTCTCAACCCTGAGTATTCATCAAAATCTTCTAGGTAGCTTGTAAAATATTCAAATGCCTAGATTCCATTTCTTGATAGTTGTTTGGATAGGATCCAGACATTTTTGAAACCCCCATAAAAAGCAACCCTGTTTAGAAACCACTGCCTTGAAGAGACTGTGTTATATGATTGCCACAGAATTTGTGAAATGACTGATTTCATAGAAACTCTAGGAGAAAGAAGTAGACTTCTGCGTCTACTCAGCCAAAGTGATGTATTGGTTTTGCTTCAATCAGTGTGGGCTCCAGCCTTGGATCTTCCACTGACCAGCTTCATAGACCTAGGCAGGTCATGTGTTCTTTGATCTTTAGCCCTGTATCTGCTTCATGGAAATAATAATTTTAACCATCATGCCCTATTGTGAGAGTGCAGAATGAAAAAAATGTATCAAAACATTCAATTGTTTTAAAAACTGAATAGATAACAGATTAAAGTATGCTTTTTCTATATGAGAATGGAGATAAATATATACTGTACCATTTGTTTTTCCAAACATCAAAGACTTTGAAAGAATATTCAATATTGAAACTATATTGATTGAGAAGATATAGGAATATTAATAGGCCTAACTTCTGAAAGGCATATATAACAGAGCTCTCCTTTCAGTAGTTAATACTTAACCATCACTTGAAGTTTTCTCAACAGGCAAAACTTCTGTATAGCACACAAGGGATTGGTACCATTTTTAGTTGTATATTTTGAAGTGATTTAGATTAATTTACTTATGTCTCTCTAAACATTCCAAAAGTTCAAGCACTGGAAAGTATTTCAACCAGATGACCACCTCCCTGCTGAGTTTAGGCATAAATTAAATTATCTAAGTAAGAAATACTATGGTTTGTCTAATAATCAGGTATGCCATAAGTGTTTAAGGTTGGCATTAGCTGATAAAATCCATCACTATTATTCATCTGCAAAAGTTCAGTATTGATCTAAGAGTATGAGAACGCTAAAAAAAACCTTAGAAAATTCATAGTTTAGCTTACATATTTTGTAAGTAATCAATATTAGCTTCCAGATATTAATCACCTACCTTTTCTCAAAATAGACTAGGAGCTATGTTCTCCTAGTCACAAACTAATATTTATTCCTTTTGTTATTTTTATTATGTTGGCATACAATGTCATCATGTTGATGAAGGTTCTTCCATCTTTTTATAATACTTGATTAAATATGGTATATTTTAGATATGAGACCCTTGTCTGTTGTATGGCTAGTGAAGATCTTCTCCCAATCCGTGGGCTTTCTATTGATCTTGCTAGCTATGTCCTTTGCCATGAAGAAGCTCTGCAATTTTATGCAATCCCATTTGTCCAACCTTTCTTTGATTTGTTGTGTTTCTGAGTCTCTATTAAGAAAATTTCGGCCTGTGCCTAGGAGACTTAGGGTTTCTCCTATTCCATCCTGTAATGTTTTTAGGGTGTCTGCTTTCACTCCGAGGTCTTTGATCCATTTGGAGTTGATCTTGGTGCAGGGTGATATATAAGGATCTAGCTTTAGTTTTCTACAAGTAGTTAACCAATTTTGCCAGTACCATTTACTGAAGAGGCTGTCTTTTTTTCCATTCTATTTTTTAGCTCCTTATTGAAGATTAGATGGCTACAGGTCTGTGGGCTCATGTCTAGGTTTTCAATTCTATTCCATTGGTCCTGAGGTCTGTTCTTGTGCCAGTACCAAGCTGTTTTGATTACTATGGCTTTGTAGTAGAATTTGAAATTTGGCTTTGATATTCCTCCAGCACTGTTCTTTCTGTTAAGGATCATTTTTGCTATTCAGGGTCTTTTATTGTTCCATATGAATTTTTGGATTGCTTCTTCTATTTCCTTGAAGAATGAGGTTGGAATAGGTATTGCATTGAATTTGTAGATAACCTTGGGAAGTATTGCCATGTTCATGATGTTGATCTTTCCAATCCAGGAGCATGGGAGTTTTTGCCATTTTCTAAGTTCTGTTTTGATTTCCTTTTTGAGATTTTTAAAGTTTTCATCATAGAGGTCCTTCACTTCTTTGGTTAAGTTAATTCCTAGGTATGGTAAAAAAAAAGTATTCTGTAATAAAGAAGTCATCTCATAAAGTATAAATACATAAGGATCAGAGCTCAGACTATAATCATTATAATTACTTTTAGCATGTAATTTGTATGTAATCATTTTTGTCTTGGTGTATATGAAACTTGTTGGATTTGAATGTGTCTCCAAAACTGTGTATTTGTATGCCATTTAGTATTTGAGAATAGCTACATGTATTTGTGATCACATGTGAGGCAGTATGTGTGTATATACATCAAAGAATGATGAGTCTTTACTCCATAACTCCTTGTGGCATGTATTATGTTCCCTTGTAAGATCTGTAGCTTCACCCACTGTTCTTTCAGATTCTGGGCTCCTAAGAAGTCTACCACATTTATGACTTCACAAGGTTCAATCTGAAAAATATCTCCCTTACCTAGTGTATTTTTGGTATGTATGACACACTTCAGCAAATCTTAGTCTTAACACTTTAAAAATAAAGCCTTTTTTTTTTCTGAGTGCTGCAGTGTCATCTCTTTCAGTTCTAAGTGAAAGACTAACTTGAGAAGAAAGATGTACCAAAATGGAAGTGTTACAACACTAGAAATAAGACTTACTAATGCTACTTAGAGTTGCATTAGATACTATTTTATTCAGCACAGAGTGTGCACAGAGTGTAGATGCTCATGTTTACTCATTTAGAAATAAATCACAGAAGCCAAGTGCTGCAAAGTCTGCATAGAATGGAAAGCTCAGCTCACTTTCTCATTTTCTCTGAAATGAAGGGTTGAGTTATTTTTTAGATACTATCCTTATTTGCTATTACAAAAGAATCAGAATTTGGGGGTTATATTTGTTTACCTATTTCCTTTCAATTTTGAACAGTGTGGACAGCCAGACCTGCAGGATGACCTGAATGTGTTACTTATTCTGGTCTTAAAAGGATATATCTTTTATAGATTTTTACCTCTCTTGGAACATTATTAAAACTCATTGTTGTATGAAAATTAGAATACAGAATTCCTGACAGTTCAGAAAAAAATTCCTTATCTAGTTCTAAAGTATTACTTATGTGCATTTGCCCAACTCGTACATGTGAAAGATTATTTTTATAGACTGAAGAACTGTTTTGTTTTTTTTTTCATGTAAAAGATAACATTGAGAGGGCACTTGTAGCTCATGCCTGTAATCCTAGCTACTCAGGAGGCTGAGACCTGAGGATCATATTTCAAAGCCAGCCTGGGCAGGAAAGACCATGAGACTCCTATCTCCAATAAACCACCAAAAAACCAGAAATGACTTTGTAGAGTGCTCGCTTTGAGCTGATAAAACCTTACTGCATTGTTGGTGGGAGTATAAACATGTTCAACCACTTTGGAAAGCACTATGGAGGTTCCTCAAAAGACTCCATATAGGGTTCCCCTATGACCCAGCAATCCCACTTTTGGGCATTTACCCAAATGATCACAAACAAGACCACACTAAAGCTACCAGCACAACTATGTTTATTGCAGCATTATTTACCATAGCTAAGATATGGAACCAACCCAGATGCCCCTCAGTAGATGAATGGATCAAGAAAATGTGGTATATATACACAATGGAATTCTTTGCCTCCATCAGAAAGAATGACATTGCCCCATTTGTTAGGAAATGGAAAGGCTTGGAAAAAATTATATTAAGTGAAGTAAGCTGGGCCCAAAGAAACATAGGCCCCATGGTTTCCCTTATTTGCAGTATCTAATATATGTCTGAGACAAGCAGAAAAGGTCAGATAAGTTGATATTAGGCTAAATGAACCCAAGATAAGTATTCAAATGTTTTTGCTTTCATGCAATTGTTTCTAACATATTTATAAGATGATTTCTTTGGTGCTTTGTATGTCCCTGCCCCACAGTATAACCCCTGCTTTCATTGTATTTTATGTTGTTATAATTTGTGGAGAGGAAGGGAAAAAACAAATCATTTATATAGGGATACAGGTGTACCCATTGCAACAATGAGATGTACAAGTCATTATGTCGAAAAATGAACTATACAACTTTGGCTAGGAGGGGGGCATGGGAAGGAATGGGAAGGGGAAACAAAAAAGGAGGCAACAATGCTTGATAAGAAATGTACTCATTACCTTCTCCATGTAATTGTAACCCCTCTGTATAGTATTTTCACAATATAAAAAAGAAATAATTAACTCATTTAAAAAAAGGAAATGATAGCACCCAGGCCCAGAGTTCAAGCCCCACAACCTCCAAAAAAAAAACAAAACAAGATAACATTGAAATTTAAGGAAACTTCCCTAACATGCAATGTCTACAAGCCTAATAACAAACTAATTGATGTAACCAAGTGAATATTTGTTCTTCAAATTCTCCAAGAGAAGAGTATTATGTAAAATCTTCAGCAAGCCTTGAGGTAGCATTACTTCATATTTACATAAGTCAGAACATTATAGGTTATAATTCATATCAAAGATTTGTGAGCCTTCTCAACACAAATATAATACCAGTATGTCTACCTATGTCAGCTATAAAAAACTACCATTTTTCTTCTATAAAATGTATCCCGAGACGAGGAGCAAAAAAGTACAATACCTACTTGCATCTGATCATACAAAATAATCTTTATAGCAGTCAACTCCAAGAAATGGAAACAAGAGTTTTTGTTTCTTTGTTTCTTTTCTTTTCTTTTCTTTTGTCTTATTTGTTTATCTCCTGTGGGAGTAAAGGGGGACACAGAAATGGTGGACAAAAGATGAACAAATGCAGCAGTGGTACTCAGTAGATACGATGTGTCTAGTGAAAATGTCTATTAAAAGGAATTATATACTTGTGCATGGGGAAGGGAGTGAAACACTGGGAGAGAAGGAAGAGGGAAGGGGTAACATTATTCAAAAAGAAATGTACTCTATTTCTGACTTAACATAACTGTAACCCCTCTGTACAATACCTTTATAGTGACAATTAGAAATGTATGAAAAAAATTGCATGAAATTTCAGAGCTTCTGCATGGCAAAGGACACAGCTAGCAAGATCAATAGAAAGCCCATGGATTGGGAGAAGATCTTCACTAGCCATACAACAGACAAGGGTCTCATATCTAAAATATACCTGGAACTCAAAAAATTAAACCCCCCAACAACAAATTCTCAAAGAAACAACTGCCCAATAAATAAGTGGGCTAAAGGCTTAAAGAGAAACTTCTCTGAAGAGGAAAGAAGGATGGTCAATAGACACATGAAAAAATGCTCAACCTCCCTAGCCATAAAAGAAATGCAAATCAAAACAACAGTGAGATACCACCTCACTCCAATTAGAATGGCTATAATCAAGAACTCTAATAACAACAGATGCTGGAGGGGATGTGGACAGAAGGGAACCCTACTGTATTGTTGGTGGAAGTTGTTCAACCAGTTTGGAAAGCAGTATGGAGGTTCCTCCAAAGACTCCACATAGAGCTCCCCTATGACCCAGCAATCCCACTTTTGAGCCTTTACCCAAATGTTCACAAAGAAAAACACACTAAAGCTACCAGCACAACTATGTTTATTGCAGCCTTATTTACCATAGCTAAGATATGGAACCAACCCAGATGCCCCTGAGTAGGTGAATGGATCAAGAAAATGTGGTATATATACACAATGGAATTCTATGCCTCCATCAGAAAGAATGACATTGCCCCATTTGTTAAGAAATGGAATGACTTGGAAAAAATTATATTAAGTGAAGTAAGCCAGGCCCAAAGAAACATAGGTCCCATAGTTTCCCTTATTTGCAATAACTAGTATATGTCTGAGTCAAGCAGAAAAGGTCAGATAAGTTAATGTTAGGGAAATGAACCCTAAGATATGTATTCAAATGTTTTTTCTTTCTTTCTTTTTTTTTTTTTGGTCGGTCGTGGGGCTTGAACTCTGGGCCTGGGCGCTGTCCCTCAGCTCTTCAGCTCAAGGCAAGCGCTCTACTGCTTGAGCCACAGTGCCACTTCCTGTTTTTTTCTTTCATGTGATTGTTTCTAACACAAGTATAAGATTATTTCTTTGTTGCTTTGTATGTTCCTTCCCCATGGTATAACCCCTGCTTTCACTGTATTTGATGTTGTTATAATTTGTGGAGGGGAAGGGGAAAAACAAGTCGTTTAAATAGGGATACAGGTGGACCCATTGCAACAATGAGATGTTCAAGTCGTTATGTCGAAAACGAACTTTACAACTTTGGTGGGGGGGTTTGGGGGGCCGGGTGAGGGTGAAGGATGGGATGGGAAGGGGAAACAAATGCTTGATGAGAAATGTACTCATTGTCTTGCCCATGCAATTGTAACCCCTCTGTACAGTATTTTCACAATAAAAAAAGATCCTAATGTATATCCTTTAAAATTAGGACAAGTGAGGGAAAGGGTGGGTAGGAATGTTGAAAAGGGTGACATTGATCAAGATTGATTGTATTCATAAACTGCTTTGTTAAATGGAGACACCTTTTACAGCTACTTAAAGATAATAATTAAAGAAAGTAGAAAGTGGATTTAAAAAGGAACATAACCCTACTATATGCTGTTTACAAAATATTCACTTCAGACAGAATATTGACATGTTGAAAATAAGATTGAAATGATATAAAAAATACACTTACATTTATATTATTAGTTTAGTTTTAATTTGAATCACATTTATTCCTACTCAATTATTAAAACATCAGTAACAATATGGTGGGAGCCGACAGTATATAGCACTTCTCACTTTCTGCAAAATACATGATATTGCATTATACTTATATTTTATAATGCTTACGATATTTATGTTGACAAAAAAACCATATGGAAGAAACAGAGAAAAACAGAAATCAGGATTGATGACTACAGACACTAGAAAACAGATGGTAAAATAAATCTAGTCATTTGCTTATGATTGCTTATGACTCTCTTCCTACAGCCATGCAAACTCCTGGTAGTTTCTGAGGGAAATAAATTCTGACCTCACGGTAATCCTTGTAATACTAGTAATGAGTTAGTGATTTTTGTCAATAGACAAATCAAGGATTTTACTTGGGTACTGAAATAACCATTTAAAATGCAGCAAATAAAGAATTTAAGAAGCATTTTGGCTTGTAGGTCCTACCAAACAAGGTTTAGGATGTATTATTCATCCTTTGTAAGGAACTAGAGTTTCAAAATTCTTTGACTATCAGGTATACAATTGATGATTTATAGAAATTAAAAATGGTTACAAGAAACCTTTATGTGTTTGTGACTTTAGCTAAGTATAACTATGCCACAGTATTGTGAAACATATATCGTCACTTAATCTCAATAAAGAAATATTTGGGGAAAAAATCCTATCACCTTTTCCCTTCAACACTACTTCTATTTTCTGCTAAAGCTATGTGTTTTAAAAACGAACAATATACCTCAGTCTTAAACTTCTAAATTTTTTTCCACAAGAAGTCTACTTTGTTTTAACTTAGGTTCAGTGAAAACAAAGATGAGAACAGACATAAAGAGAGCTGTGAAAACAAAAATAAGGTGGCTAGTGGTGGTGATCAGGAAATAATCTACCATTAACTCTTTGATTCATGATAGCTTTTTCTCAAGGATTGTATTCTACCACTTGAGCCATACATCCATTTCTGGCTTTTTGCTGGTAAATTGGAGATAAAAGATTCAGGGACTTTCCTACCAAGACTGGCTTTGAACCATGACCCTTAGATCTCAACCTCTTGAATAGCTAGGATTATAGGTGTGAGTCCTAGGCACCTGACAATTCTCTGATATAACTTTATTGTCATATTAATAGTTGTAGTTATTGAAGTTTCAAAAGAGATAATCAACATTTATGATTTGATGTTGTAATACTAAATGAAGGTGCTATCAAAATATTGAGGTATTGCTATGAGAAATAAATGATATATTTGTATGCAGAAATTCTTGGTCATTATCACCTGGAGCATAATAAATGCATTTCTTTTAGATTAGAACATATGTTAACTAGAGACAGACTCAGACCATCTTTTCCTGTGGTTTTTATCTCAGAAGGAACAGAACTTAGCAATATTCTTTCCCCACAGGCATTTATGGAATTATGTAGTCTGTCTTAATTAAGGAAATGAAAAAGAACTCGATATTTTTGTGTGAATCTATGTAGGTGGTAAAATATACAAACAAGACAGAAAAAAAGATGATACAGAAGAAAAACACAGTCTTTTCAAGCAAATTGGAAGCTATAAAACATCATATGTCTCAACTTTTGGAGGAATATGAATGTGCCAAACTACCCAGAGTTTTAAAAAGTCAGTCATCGACTCATTCACTCGAGTCTACAAGCAGATGTTGGCATAAGCTGGGGTGTGATTTGGCGTGCTCAGGGAAGTGTAAATGAAAAGCACCTTTTGAAATAGAAAGTAGTTACCTAGTATAAGAAAATGGTTTTTATCTTCAAATTTTTACTTGACATATTATATTACATTAGAAGATGAAACAGAACATTAACTGTGTAATGAGACAGATACTAAGATGTACAGGAACACATATCTCTCAGCTCAGATATATACCGATGGTTTAGACATGGATACACATTTTGAAATGATGGCAGAGTTTTCTCTTTATGTGAGCATGCTACTTGTGAGTTCAGAATAATATGAAAGTTAAAGAAACAAAACTTTGCAAAACAACAAAGGGGCACAAGTGATACTTTACTGTTTTAAACTGACAAGATGGTACTAGCAATGCAGAACCAAAGATTTCCCAGGGGTCCTGGTTGACATGAGCTCCCAAAGTTATGGGTTTCAACACATTCCAATATTGCATGTAGTTCTTTTCACAAGGGTGCATTTAGGGGACCTTTAGACTTCTATTAAAGTGAGTATAGTGTAGCTCTAAATAAAGAGATGCAATACTGATACTTTGAAAATTAGATTGACTGCATTTCTCATTTTTGTTTTGGTGAGGATTGTATCATTTCTCTTTTTTAATTTAATTTTATCATGAAGGTGGTGTACAGAGGGGTTACAGTTACATATAAGGTAGTGAGTACATGTTTTGTCAAACTTGTTCCCCCTCCCTCATTTTTCTCCCACTTTCCCTCTCCCCAACTCCCTCCCCCCAAGTTGTACAGTTAATTTCCAACATATTGTCTTGTGAGTATCACTGTTGGATTGGTTCACCCTTTGTCCTTTGTCTCACCATTTTGTTGTTGCCCTTTCCCAATTTAGACAAACATATATACAATACACAGGGTACCAATCAAATACAGTGACAATAGAGGATAAATAACAGAGGAAATAAGCACAAAAGAAAAAAGAAATTATGTAGTACATTAAAAACAACAACAACAAAATACTTCTTTCATATCTTGGAGTTCATTTCAGTTAGCATCATCTTATATGATCATGTGTACATGCTATTGAGCTATTCTGTTCATCTGTAGAATGAGACATATGCTAATTATTAGAAATTATGGAATCCATGGGACCTATGTTTCTTTGGGTCTGGCTTACTTCACTTAATATGATTTTTTCCAAGTCTTTCCATTTTCTTACTAATGGGGTGATCTCATTCTTTCTGATGGAACCATAGAATTCCATTGTGTATATATAGAGCCCCCTATGACCCAGCAATCCAACTTCTGGGCATTTACCTGAATGACCACAAACAAGGCCACCTAAAGCTACCAGTACAACCATGTTATTGCAACATTATGTATCATAGCTAAGACATGGAACCAACCCAGATGCCCCTCAGTAGATGAATGGATCAAGAAGATTATATCATTTCAAAGTAAGAAAAAGTAACCCAAGAGGACAATTGTTAATGACAAGGTAAAAGAATATTGGAAATTTACAGACAGGTTAGGTGGTTTTTCATGGGATACATAACTTATTCTCTGACATTGAATTACTCCTACAGGTGCCTGATTAATGTTTCAACTATTTTAGTATAGCCCATAATTAGTTTATAAACATCTCAATCTTCAAGGTTTGACCTTGTTTTTAAGGCCTCCATTATGAAGATTATCACATATCATTGGTTAAAAATATTGTCTACAGGGCTGGGAAGGTGGCTCAGTGGTAGAGTGCTTGCCTTGCATGCATGAGGCCCTGGGTTCGATTCCTCAGCACCACATAAGCAGGAAAAAAAAAGCGGGAAGTGGCGCTGTGGCTCAAGTGCTAGAGTGCTAGTCTTGAGCTGAAGGGCTGAGGGACAGTGCCCAGGCCCAGAGTTCAGGCCCCACGACCGGACCAAAACAAAATATTGTCTACAAAATCTCACAAATTCATTTGGATTATTAAATTGTCATCTTTCTTAAGCAATGACTGTAATTGTGTTCTCTGTGAAGCCAACCTAGACTGATTACATGCAGAATTCCTCTCAGGATCCACTAGAAAAAGAATGAGAAGGATAGGGCAGACTGGGAAAGGGAGGGAAAGGAAAAGGAGGACAGGAAACAGCTCAAAGTGAGATTGAAGAGAGGCAAAAGTGGACAGAGGGGGGCGGGGGGGGTGAGGATTAAATAGTTGCAATGGCCTGAGTGTTTGTGTGTCCCCCAAATTCTTACATCTTAATACCTGTGATGGCATTTGGAGATGATGTCTTGGGACTTAATTAGGTCATAAGGGTGAGGCTTATGGGAATTGGTGTTCTTATGGCAAGAGGCCAAATCCAGAGAACTAACTAGTACTTTTTTTTAAGGTAGTGAAGATTTGCAGCCAGGAAGATTGTCTTTATCAGAACCTATCTACAAGAACTATGGTAACCTGGTCTCTTACTTCCAGTGTTCAAAACTGCAAGATTTTTTTTTAAATTTATAAATCATCTAGTCCCTATGGTTCTTTTGTCAAGAAAGTCCAAGGTGATAGAGAGAAATTTGGTGCTATAATGTCACAATAATAATTATCCCATATTTGGTGAGATGGTAGAAGATTCTGCTCTATTCTATGCTCTATTCTCTATTCACACTGTGTTGTTAAATTTATAGTTTGTACTGCATACTGTATTTTACATTACACCAGGCATTAAAGGCAGCACTTGGGTAAGATAGTTCTCTCTGATCTAGGGAAATTTCCAGGAGTTTCTGAAGACTGACAGCTAAGAGCTTCTTTAGCAGCTGGAGGAATCAGTCCCAAAGTTCTAAAGGGAGATGTGGGACACTTGTCACAGCATCCATTACAAGATTAAAACACTGATTGTTTTTTATTTCTAAGCTGAATGTATTAAAATTCTCTCTTCTTTAGTTTCTGATTCTTTGTGGGTACTGAGCAGCTGCTTTTCATTTTACATATTTCAATCACAATACAGTGAGTTTTCTAATGTAACTGAAAGCCAGTTGAACAATTTCAGTCCATTCTTTGCTAAGCTTTGAAAGCATTTCTCTTGTGTTTCCTTGGATGCACTGGTTAAATCTATTATGAAATGTATTGATTTTATATAGCACTGGTGCAGGGATTATACTAGGGGGACATCTACTAACAATGATTAGATGACACTGCTGTAATTGTAATGACCTTCAAGAGGCCAGCTATTGAAAGGAAGGAAGGAGAGAGAGAGGGAGGAAGATGGGGAGGGAGGGAGGAAGAGAGGGAGAAAAAGAAAAAGAAACATGTGAAGGAGAAAAAGTGAGGGAGGGAAATTGTCTCCAACAAACTGCTGATGAAAATCCTTGTTGTATAACTCCTCCATGATTGAAGAAACAGTTTAGGGCTGAAGTTTTCACTTCAAAGTGAACTTCTGGTAAAATGGATGGAAGCCTATTTTGAGATCATAAAGTAAGATTCCAAGCTGTATATTTTTCATCAAACATATAGGTACTAAATCTTGTGGGGAAAATAGAATCGTTTGTTTTACTTTAATTGAAAAAGAAACTTTATTTGTTAAAGTTAGAGGCATTGGGCTGTGCAATTACATCAGTTCTCTATGAGACCACATGAGCTTAGTGAACTCCATCAGGCAACCAAATGGCAATTAATAGGATCTTAATGGAGCTGAGGTGTTTTCTGACTCTTTGTTCTAGATTTTCCTGGTTCATATTTGGAATTAATATATAAACTTCTACCCTGATCATTACAAGTCAGTGGCACCAGTGGTTCTTAGAACAGATGTTTTATGGGAATCCTCTAAAAACAAGGTGAGCAAACCAGAATGATGTAACTAAAACCATTAAATGATGAGCTATTTTATAGCAAAATAATAAAATATACTCTAAAATCTGTGTAGTTGAATAAATGCTTTAAAAATTAATACCTTCAGAAATGCTCACAAGCTTGAAATCATAGCTCAAGGTACACTGAAGCATATTTCCTCTGCATTGCTCTTTTCAGGTTGAGAAAAACAAAATGAGGTTTTTGGTGAGGACTCTGATTGTGCTTTTCACTCTTCTGCTCCCTGGTTTGTGAGTGCTCATGCAGACTTTCATTCTCTAGTCAGAAATAAAACTGCTGATCTTTTATAGGAAAGTTACCCTCTAAATAATACTTCCATCCAAGATTTTAAGTTCTATAAATCTTGTGCAAAATGCTGAACTGCTCCTTCAGTTATGGAATCACCTATATTCAGTCAGCTACTGTTTCCAAGTCAACTGTTTCTGTATCATTCTTTCCTTATTTTACTTACTTTAAATATATAAATGCTCCTGTGTAAAAGATGAATTATATTTTAAAGGAGTGGTATTGGAAAGGGTAATGAGTAATATGATATCTTATAATTGTGTTAAAAGTGTGAGTGGATCGTGACTCTAAACCCATATTCTAGAGAATGTAGATTCCTACTTTCTACTTATTTTCAATTTCATATTAATACTAGCATTACTTAAAATTCTGGGACAAGGTATGAATGTTTCCTCTTTTTTCTAGCCTCCAGTCCTAGAATTTGAAAAGTTGAGATAAATCATTAGGTTGTCAGTTGGCTTGGACTGAAGAAAATAGCTAATTGTACATTTTTTGCATGATTAAAACAATAACATCTGCTGTCTTCACTGTGGATGATTTAATTTTTAACACGAGCTTCCAACCTTTAATTTTCTACAGAGCAGCCACATCAATTATTAATTCATCTATACTTCCTCAAAGCGAGTCAGACTTAAGATCCTTCATAAATATTTAAGAATACTGCTGTAATATAAACAAAAACTTTTACTTAACTTTTAATTGCAAGTTTGAGAACCAATGATTGCAAAAGCAACAAAACCAAAATAAACATGATTTTTTAAAAAAAATCCAGGAAACTGGAAATAAAAATAGACACTAAAATAAACAAGTAGACTAGACTTCTACCACAACCTACATTATCTGTTTTACAATGTGAATCTGATTTGCTGCGCATTGAATTAATGGTCTAAGTGGACTTGACCAAAGTTAACTCAAGCCTGACCTGTGATATCACATAAGTTTTAGTAACTTACCTTTTTCTATTTCTCTCTGTGCTGAGCACAGAGAGAAATAACAGCATTAACACTGACAGTTACTAAAGTAATGAATACATGAATATATAAACATAGCCTGCATGTAACTAAAATAATGAGGACACATTTCTAATTTTCTTATTATCATTAGCTCCCTTCTGAAATGAATATTGCTAAGGATTAAATTTTTGTCCACCAGAGTGATATGTTGAAGTATCTTATAGATACTTCAAGGCTACTACAAAGGCTAGGAATTTGCAGATATAACCAAGTTAAATTAAGGCCATGCTGAATTATCATGATCTCTAATCAAATATGACTCATGCCCTTATAGAAAAAGAAAAAAGCCACAAAAGGTATATCAGGAGAATGCTATGTGATAATAGACAACAACTCCAGGAAGAACAAGGATTCTGAGCAATACCAGAATCCAAGAGAACAGCATAGAACACATTCTTCCCTGGAGACTTCAGAGACAATAAGGTTCTTGATTTTAGACTTGCAGCCTTTAGAACTGTATCAGAGTAAATTTCTGCTGTTTTACACTACCTAGGATGTGGCACTTTGTCACAGCAGCCCTAGCTAATTAATGGGGATGATATAAGAAATGCCATCCCTTTTTCTTTTAAAAGTCTATGATCTAAGAACATATAAAAATATTTTATGCCTACCTATCTGTCTGTCTGTCTGTCTGCCTGTCTGTCTTTCATCTATCTTAAGTAATCCTAAAACAAATATCCATCTGGTCTCCAGTCTAAGTACAAGGTAATGTTGGGTACCTGAAATGCTCCCCTCTGCCATTCTTGCCATAGCTTCTTCCCTCACAGCCTGATAGCCATTTGATAGCTTTTAGAAAAATCGCTGTCATCTTTGTAATCACACTGTAATCAATATTGTTTAATTTTCTTACTAATAAGTTATGGAATATATTTAGATGAACCCCTCTGATGAAAATGAATTTTAGAATAATTTTTAGGCAAATTCACAAGATACTCACTGAGCATCAGAAAAATAGTTGGTAAAATCATATTTTAAATAAGTATATTCTGTTGATTTTGTTTTACTGATCACTTATTAATGAGGACATATTAGGAGGACATATTAGGTCTCCTTTATTTTCTATATAAAGATAAGGATAATGCCATTGGTTTCACTCGTACAAGATATGTAATTCAAAACAAAATTAAATATATAAAATTATTTCACACATATACAATAAAGTCTGTGAGATTTAATAACATTTTTAATAATATAGAACATTAGGACAACAGAATGGATTTTACTTGGTCTCAATTTATATAAACATAGGTACATAGTTTTAGAATTAAATGCTATACTTTTTAATTTTTAAAAGATATTACATTTAATCTAGATGTCCTTGGATACTGAACTTGCCTAGTCTAATGCCATGTCAATTCTTGTGATGTTTCATGTTTCTTTACTTCTAATAGAAGGGATGCATATTCTTTTACTGGCTACTTATTCATCACATGTATTTAAGAAGTATAATTGTCTATATGTGAAGAGTATTCAAAAAGCTTATTTTGTTCAGTATGGAAAAGTTTGTGAACAGGAATCTGTTAGGTGTTTTGGAAGACTCCAGATCACAAATGGTCATTGCTTTCCAAAAAGCTCAGGAGAATGATTTTAATTTAACATAATACATCCTGTAGCCTAGGAAAATTTAAAGATACAGTCCAAATAGGAAAATGACAAACTCCATTTCAAGACCTGTTTCTCTGGAGAATAGTACTTAAAAGCCATCCTTGAGTCTTGAACAAAGAGATTTTAGGTAAGGAACCTCAAGGCCAAAGAAGATCTAAGTATATTGGACTTTTATAATGCCTAAGAAATTATTTACCTCTAGATATTAGTCAATCACATTATTACCTTCATGCCCCCTTTTAACTGGTCTTGGAAAGTTACCAAATTCAAATATGTATTGGGCGATTATTATTTAGTTAAGAGAATACTGTCACTGACTGATAGGATTTGGTTGACTTGCTCACTATCCTAGGCATTATTTCTAGGTCAAAAAGCCTTAGCACTGCACAATTTCAGAATTGCAAAAATTATTTCTCTAAAACACTAATGGAAAAGGTAAGAAAAAGTTCACTAAGGATTAGATTTAAGGATTAGATTTCTCAATTTTTAATATAAGAACAAAATTAAATACCTTTCTTACTGTTTAGAATAGGCCATTATGTGCTAGAAGTCTGAGTTCAGTGTAATTAGTAAAGATGTTTAAAATACTCTTAAACATGCCATTATTAGAGGTTTGGAGCTTTGACTTTGTTGTTGCCTAGAGCAACATTTTTTCAATTCTGCCCAATGAAACGTCATGAAATTTACTACCATGTTTTTTTAGGTCATTTAGTCATCTGTAGTTTTATTTTTTAATTATAAACTCATGAAATGAAAATGTAGAAAAAGCAATACTTATATTAAAGTTCTTCTTATAAAATGCTATTTTAAAATTGTGTTATAAACACATTAAGCACTAAAGTTCATAAGGAATTGTATACTTATTCATCCACATTTCCAAGAGTTAATAAGGTCATGCAGGTAGAAAAAAATCTCATGTTAAATACCACATATGCCTAAATGTAATATAGCTCTTATTACTATAAAGCAATTCTACATTTTTGAAGTGGGCATATGGGATAATTGGTACTTTTTCAAACCTGCCTTTAAAAATATATACCCAACTTTTTTTTTCAGGACTTCTAATCTATATAAAATTCCTTACACTATTTTTCTAATTTTGAAAAATGTTGACTCTTTGGGAATGTGAATCTTCTTATTTTTTTGTCTCCTGATTTTTTTAGAGTAGTGAATTATATCCTCATGTGATATGCAGTTTTTAATTGTGTTTTGTGCACATTCTATTTTTGCATTGTAAGAGTTTTGTTCAAATTGTAGAATGTGCCTAGGTGGCAGTTTCTTGGAGTTTCATGTGCTTTCTCAGTTGTGATAGTTTTTATGTCAATTTTTATCATGATAGTTCTATGTGACAAAATAATATAAATGCATATTTCACACCTAGGAGAACACAGGTTTAGGGGTGTATTTTTCTCTGTTGGAATAAATCCAGGTGCTGCTGACATCTCCTCCTATTTCTCTACTCTGGGGGAAATAAGCTTTCCTTGCAAATTCCCTAAACTAATGATTGTTTTAATATCATTTTACTCAGATTCAGCCTCTCTAGATTTCTGGCTTTTTTATACAAGTTCTTACATGAAGCCTTCTGCTTTGGACAAGTCAAAGTCATTGTATTCCCATGTGAGGCCTAAACTTCCCTTGGCCAGTATCCCAGTTCCATTAACCTTTACCAGTATTAGCTTATATGTTCTGTATTTTGGCTTTGGTTCCTTGCTTCCTTTATAGAGACTTGTGTTGCTTTTTTCAGGCTTAACAGTGTTTTAGATATTTGGGGATGTTTTATGATTTTAGTTGTCCAGGGCTGAAGAAGGTGGCAGGAGAGAGTGTAATAATCTAAGTTGTTGAAATAGAAATGGATTTTCTTTAGATTAGAATGAAAAATAATATGATTGTGTCACAGAATTCTGTATGGGGAAACCAGCCTAAATGATGGGGTTAAAAGGATGACCAAAAGGATGGGATTTGCCTGCAAAGAGGAAAGAATTAGAAAACTAGGCAGAAGACAGAGCCTTGGTGTTATATGAATGTGTAGGCCATCACAACTGAGCAGCAGAATTGAATGTAAGCAAAATCTATACCCCTAATGGTAAAAGAAATCTGTCCGTCAGAGAATGTTCACGTTATTCCAACACTTCACTCAAGAAAGCATTGGGGTGTGATTTCCTTTCTCTTTATAAGTCATACTAACTTTTTAACATATTATGAAGTAGTCTTCATATTTATTAAGATTTATTTTTACATTTTGAATCCTTTTCTGGCTAGAAACAAGCCATGTGATTCTGTTGAAAATGATCTGGAAATAACTCTGGGCCTTTCTTTCTACTTGTTCCTACTTCCTCCCTCTCCTCTCCCAATTTTCCTTTTCTCATATATTGATTTTCTTTGTCTTTTTCTTCTTTAAATGCTTTTCCTCAAAAGAAACATTTGTAATTGAATGAAGAAAATCTTTCCATTGGATAATTGGTCCTTAGGAATTCTTTCTACATATTTTCTCCATGAAAACTTTAAAGTGAGTTTATACAGAAAATAAATATTAAACTCTCTCACATTCTTGATATATAGTGAAAGGAAACCAAATAAGCGTATCTATGAAATTTTCTATTGCTTTCCATATAATGTAGTTGTGGTGATAAACAGACATACTAAAACCTATAGTTAACGTATTAGCTTATACAATTTGGTTTTCTTTTATGACAAAAAGCAAGTAGGACAATGCATCTTTGTATGAAGATAAAAGAAAAAGAACATCTTTTAAAAAGACATTTTTGAAGTATAAAAACAGAAAACACTTGTGAAATTAAATATAATTACATGATTGCTCCCCAAATTAGGCTATTCTTCCAACTATGGTGAATATGTGGTGAGAGAGGATTATTCTATTAATGATTGAAAATTCACTTGTTTAAAATGAGATCAGAATAACATTAGCACTTAGTTACTTTCCATTGTTCAATTTTTTAAATAGTGATTTTTTTTAATGAATCTTCCAAAAAGCCAAGACCAAGAATGTATTTTTTTTAAAAAAATAAAAATCTTTTTTGATCCTCTGAGCCTTATCTGCATGTTCACTGCTGGTAGAATGGAAATAGTTGAGAAGTTGAAGTTGAGAAATCTAATTCTTAAAAATCTATAATTTTTTTTAGTCAAATTATTGAACACAGTTGACTTCAGATTGTACTGGACTCTCAATAGCTGCCAATGAAATACTTTCTAATCTGGAAGAGGGCTAAGGTTTACATCAGATGATGTTCATAGTCAGTCTGTCCACTGTAGGGCTGTCTTTGAACTTGGTCTTAGCCATAGGAGAACTGTATAGAACATAGGTTAAAGAGAGCAATGTGACAAGATTTCCAGTCTTGCAACTTGTCTATCTATGTGCAATATTTGCACATGAATTCAAAATAAAAATAGATTTGACCTTTAACATGAAATTCAAATTGAAACCAGTTTGAAAATAAAAATGTATTATTTTTTTTATCATCTGTATCTGAGGAAGTCTATTAAATATTGGTTTTTAATACTTATTCATTGCATGACTTATAATTTGGTTATTATATAATTTGGTTATCTGTTGTAGATCCTTGTTATGTTGTTACAATATAGATATCACATCATATTTAAAAATTGAATATAAATATCAAATGATACGTGTAGGAATATATAACTGAAGGCAAGCAAATGTTAGAAAGAGAAAATATCTTTTGGAGAGGATATTGGATAATTCAAAAATTGTGTATTTAAAATATATTCTCTTGTTTTCGACATGACAACTTGTACTTCTCATTGTTGCAACAGGGCTACCTGTATCCTTAAACAACTTGTTTTTCCCCATCTCCTCCACAAGTTATACTGACATCAAATATAGTGAAGGCAGGGTTTATACTGTGGGCGAGGGACATACAAAGCAACAAAGAGATAATCTTATAAATGCGTTAGAAACAAATGCATGAAAGAAAAAAACATTAAAATAGGTATCTAAGGGTTCATTTTCCTAACATCACATTATCTGACCTTTTCCGCTTGACTCATACATATACTAGATATTGCAAATAAGGGAAACCATGGGACCTATGTTTCTTTGGGCCTGGCTTACTTCACTTAATATAATTGGGGTGGGGGAGGGGGGAGGATTGGGTGGGAGGAGTGGGGGGGGGAGCCTGGGAAGGGATGTGAAGGGTAAACAAAGGAGGAAGCTGTAATGCTTGATAAGAAATGTACGCATTATCCTGCCCATGTAATTGTAACCCCTCTGTAGTATGTTCACAAAATAAAATAAAATAAATATATCCTCTTGCTCTTAAGTAATTTTGTGTTTATCATTTTCTTTGTATCTTGATTAAAAAATAAATAGCTACTGTGTTATCTGTTTTCCAATTTGCCCCAGTACGCTTTGCCACACACAAAAATAATCTTGCAGAAGGAAAACTTCAGGCTTGTGCAAATTTCTTTTTATATTCCCTCAGTGTGAATCCAAGTCACAATTCAGCAGCTAGTCAAAGTGATTTTTAATACATTATAGTGCATACTAAACAGCATGTTTAGCATCCTCATTGCTATCCCACACATATTTTATTATATATTTTTATTGTAAAAAATTGTTCAGAGGGGTTACAGTTACATTAGTGGGATAATGAGTACATTTTGTAGTGAGCATTGTTACCTCCTCCTTTATTTCCCCCCTACCATCGCTTCCCTACCCACCTCCCCAACTCCTCCCGCCCCTCTCACCTGACATTATAAAGTTCATTTTCAACATAGTGTCCTGTACATCTCGTCACAGTGGGTCAACCTGCATGCCCATATAAGCATTCGCACAACATGTTTGTTTTTTTTTTTTTGGGTCCAGTCGTGGGCCTGAACTCTGGGCCTGGGCACTGTCCCTCAGCTCTTCAGCTCAAGGCTAGTGCTCTACCACTTGAGCCACAGCACTACTTCCGGCTTTTTTCTTTTTGCTTATGTGGTGCTAAGGAATTGAACCCAGGGCCTCATGCATACAAGGCAAGCACTCTACCACTGAGCCACCTTCCCAGCCCACGCACAACATGTTTTTTAATCAAAAGTTTTGCTCATTATATTTTCCAGTCAGATATTTTAATTATTTTGTGAGCAAATACAACCCAGATTTTCTAGTTAGTAATGGAATCCATAACCAGGAATACAGTACTTCTGTAGTGTTTTGTGGAGAGGTGACACCACTTTTGACTGCCAGGATGTCTCAGGTCTTATAACTTTCTACAATTACTTAAATGCAGTTTTCTTCTTGGAATGAGGAAAAAGATGAGAAAACTAAAGTACTTTTCCTTCTCTAACTTTTAACCAACAGAAGCAGTTAGGTTTAAGGAAAAAAACCCTACAACTTTGCAAGTTTATACAAAGGTAATATTACTTTGTCAGTTTTATGGGACAAAACCTCTAACTTACCATATCATACTTTCAGCCTTTTATTGAGCATCCTGTGTTATGGACACAGATCAGTAAGACCATCTCTGCCTTCAAGTAGCTCATAGTACTCAAAGATGAACACCAGCAATTTATACTATAACCCAATCTACAATATCAATGACAGGAACATGATTCCATCTAATGTCACAGTTCTTATTGGAAATGTCAAAATGACCCTAGTATTTCCATGCCTAAATAATGATCAAGAAGAATTTTACTGTCAGAAAAAGGTGCAGAATGGCACCCAGTCACAGAATCCAAGGAACACACAAGCTTTATTACAACAGGATGGATACTTACACAACTCCTGCATTTGCAAAGATGCCTTCAGAGACTCTTACTAAGGCTGTAATTGAACACTTAGTTTTAACGTCCCTTCCCAAATGGCATGTTTCATTTTCATGCCAATTAATCCAGTCCTGAGAACATGTAAGGCTGGAAAGGGGAGAAAGGGCCTGTCACATGGACACAGTTGCATCTTCTGGTCTCACCTAAGAGCAGCACTAGAGATAAGGCTGGTGGCTGACAGCCCTAACTGAATTTTAGAAAACCCAAATCTCATTCTTCCTTGTCCCTAAAGTGAATGTTCAAATTGGGGTATTCAATTCTTCCTGCTCACTGTGGCCTGCAGAGGAAGCAAGTGGGCAAGGGCTCATGAAGCTAAGAGGAAAAAGTCAACACTGGAGATTTTCCCACTGTTAGTAGTTTTCTATGGTGGCAGCTGAATATTAAATACCATGTTTAGGTATTTGTTTTATTTTATCATCTACCAAATACCATCAGTCCATCCATCCATTCATCCTTCTGAGAACATATTGAATCCTCTGTGTTTCTCTCCCTATCTTTACTCTCTTACAGAATTTCAAGGCTTCTCTATCTTACTGATATGTATGAGTGTGCGTAAAGGGTATGGATTAGAAGAAAAGCTGCATTGCATTTCCCTCTTTGGAAAATGTACCATTGCTTCTTAGCAAGGTTAATTAGATTCAAGATCCAGGTGGAACACTGCAATTGTATTTGTCACTGCATCGATGTTTTAGGGTAGCCTGAATGTGGAGAATCTTCGTACACATCCTTCTCTACTTCCTCCCCACTCAAAAAGCCTACTGTCCACCGTTCACAGACATATTATTCTACCATAAAGAGATTGAAATTATGAATCCCACAAACTTTGTCCCTAAATTACTATAGAAACAATGTCATCATGACTACCATGGACGAGCTACTCAGCTATTGAAATTTTAAAAATTGTTTTCTATCTAGTTTGGATTGGGAGAGGCAATTAGTAACAGCTTTGCTCTTTAAAGTCCTTAGCCCCATAGCAATTCAAAAACATGCAAATCTTTTGTCTCTTTTTGGAAAATGCTGTCTGTAATATTAAAACAACAACAATAAAATTTGGCCTTAACCAATTCAAAGGAATTCCATACAAGAGTGGCCTATTTGTAGCCCAGCAGAAGAAAAGGTATTTACCAACTTTTGTTTCATCCATAGCTATTTAAAAAATTCAGTTTTTGTTTACATTAATAACCAAGTTTCAAGGAAAGTTTCTTGTGGTCTGGGATTCTTTCCCTTAAAGGCATACTTTTGTCAGTGCCTGAGAATCCTGTTCCTTGCTTGTAGAAAACATGAGAGGAGATTTGTAAAGGTGAATATTAACTGGTAGTTGAGCTGTGAAAGGTAGGGTATATAGGAAGGAAAACTTGATAATCTGATAATCTGTTAATGTACTGCTTTGATAGAACTCACAATCCTATTATATTTTTACCATGTGTGAGCACATCAGAGCCTTCCCTCGGCCTCAAGGTTGGCTGTAGGACACATGCTTGGAGCTAATGTCACACAGGAGATCAGCTATTTCTCACTGTGGCTCCCAGTGGGCACCTTGCAGGGAGCTTGTTTATTGCTCCACTGCAGGGTGGACTGGCTTATCATTACAAAGCCAGATTGAAATACTGCCCAGATTCTTCTTTCTGCCATCAAATGCTAGAAATTTCCACATGTACAGGTGGGCTATTTGAAGACTAGAGTGAATATCTAGATACAGGAAAAGAAATTAAAAATAGATTTGGGCATAGATGATCACATACTGAGATAACTTGCATGGCAGTGTTTTGCCGTTGAGTGCAGTTATTCTCAGTATACTGAAGAAAAGGGGAAAAATTATGTCTGGGCTTTTATGTTGTTTTTTTTTTTTGGGGTGTGTGTGTGTGTGTGTGTGTGTGTGTGTGTAAAGATTGGAACTGATTTATCATTTTCTTTTCATTACATAAATAAAAGAGATGTCATAGTTGGAGATTTGGGGTTCAGGCAGGTCTCAGGACTGTTTTAACGTTGATGGGGTGTTACAACTAGTTTTACTTGAGGAGAGCCCTTTAAGCTGCAGGGTGACTAGCATAATAGCTTTTCAAGAAGGCAAATTTAATGAGACTCTAAAATGCTTCTTAGATATTTAAGCATTAAATGCATAGACAGGGGCCACCTCAGTGGGCCTATAGATGTATAGGAAGGCAGCAATGCTCTGACCACGCCCATTGGAACCAAGACTGCCCTGCTTTCTAGCTAATTTCGTTGATAACACATGACAACTACTTTTCACCCCTTGCTTCTCATCCAGGGATCTTTGTATCATACTAGTGTTCACATTTTTTCTTTCTTTCCTCCAATTCTCTTTGATAAAATATCCCTAAATAGTGATATTGGGGGTGGCTTCCCCTCAAGAATAAGGTTTGTTTCAGTCATTGGTTATATTGGGGAGAGTTAGGAAATATTAACAGACTTAACCAAGCACAGAGAAAAGTAGCTACATCCACAATTTCAGTGTAAAGGAATATCTAACTGTATATACAGCATTGATAAAAGTGTTAATGTGTGTATGTGGATTTGGGGCAGCAGGCAGTACATTGTACTTAGAGTCCCTTGGCTTGGAGACAAATATCCCCCTGGTTCAATGCTGATATAACCCTTAAAGAGAGGCTTTTGCCTTACTCATGTAACTGTAACCCCTCTGTACACTATTTTTACAATAAAAAAAAACCATAAAAAAGAGAGGCTTTCACATTTTTTATTTTTTTATGTAGTACTGGGGAATGAATTCAGGTTTTCTACCACTTGAACCATACCTTGAGGAATGGAACCCAAGGTCTCATGCATGCAAGGCAAGTGCTCTACCACTGAACCACCCTCCCAGCCCGATGTTTGTTTATTTTATCAGTAAATTGATCTATCCTTCTTTTAAGTTTACTTTTTTCCTCTACATTTTTATTTTTCATTTTTAAGAGAAGCATTGGCTTCTAGATGAGATTTGTTATAAATTAAAACAAGAACGTCTGATTTCTGGTGTGGTTACATGAGTTGGTAGGTAGCACTTGAGTCAGTTCAGAAATTGCCTGAAATTGGATTGGCACATTTGAAAGGAAAGATCCACAGATCAAAATTTCACAGACAAAATTCAGCATTGAATTTGGGGATGGTGAGAAAGCAAAGAGAGAAAAATTTTAGGCCCAAAGAAAGGAATCAGATATGCCAGGATGCTTATCAGAAATACAGACGGCTAGTTTTCACTGTATTTGATGTTGGTATAATTTGGGGAGCTAAAGGGAAAGGGAAAAAACAAATTGTTTAAATAAGGATACAGGCTGGGCCATTGCAACAATGAGATGTACGAGACGCCATGTCAAAAAATGTACTTTACAATTTAAGCAGGGGCAGAGGGTGAGGGGGTGGGGAGGATCCGGAGGGGAATGGAGTTGTGGAGATGGGAGGGAAGGGATGGTAGGGGAAAAACAAAGGAGGAGACAACAATGCTTGATAAGAAATGTACTCATTACCTTGCTCATGTGATTGTAACCCCTCTGTACAGTATTTTCACAATAAAAAATTTATTTAAAATTTTTTTTTCCAGCTTGTCTTCATTTTCTCAATAAAAATTTCCATAGAGCAAAAATTGTGGTTTTCAAATCCTGATCTTTATTGACTTTATCTCCTACACTGTAACTCAACATAAAGAGACTTACTATAAAAATGACGATTAGCTGAGTGAACCACACAATACAAAGCATACCTCTAGGAATAGATACTCTGTACCTAATTGCTAGAGAAGCAACTATACTTATCTGTCTCTTTGAAAAATGCTATGACAAACCAGTGACTAACATATAAGGCTTAAAACAAAATTTAAGGATACTCCTTTCCTATCTGAGATATCATCTTAGGAAGCCATTACATTAATGTGGATACTGCTGTCACTTATTGTGACAATTTTATAATGTAAAATTAATGTTTGCCAGCATCTTTTTAGGTAGCTCTGGAGATTAAGTATGGGAGACAGGGCATTTTGTTTGATCTTCACAAGTAAGGCTAAGTGGGAGCATTGAAGCAATTATCTGAATTATTCAATAATACTCTCTTTTATTTAATTATTCAAATAAATCCTTAGTTTTTCTTTTTTCGCTCTAGCCATGGAGGCTTGTCATCTGATTTATTTTTGCTTTAGTTTTGAGAAGTAACATGCTTTTATATATTTCTTGTAAAGTATTAGAGTTTTTTTTTAAAAAAATGCATGATTATCAGACCTTTATAAAAATTAGAGGTTCTACAATTGTGTTCTCCATAACAGTGTTGACTATGACTGACAAAGCATGATGTAATTTCATGTTTTCACACATTTCATTCTATCCCCTAAAGAGACTGTTATTTGTGCCTAATTTCCAGCTGACAATATATGCAATTAGAAATTGGCAAAACAATTACCCCAACAGCTGCTAGAAACATATAGTTAACACTAGAATGTCAAATGTGTTGAATGAATGTTGAATTTTTAAAGAAAAACACTCATTTTTATTTCAGTTATCACCTAACCTTTCTCTCTATTAATTGATCATTCTCTTGAGTACTTTTCCCAAAGATATCACGTTCTATTTGTATTCAACACATTTTTTTCAGTGAAGAGATAACAGGGCTACAAGGCATATCCTACTGTAAACACACGATTGAATTACAAAATCAGTTATCTAGATGACCTCCATCGCTCCCACTAACTCTCAGCTCCTAGGTTTATAAATAAAGGAGGTTCTCCCAGGTGTATGGAAAATGACCATTCTCATCTCTGTGGTGCTCAGTCCTATTGAGCAAAGTTACAAATATCCCCATATTCTCCTCTACTGCTGGAATCATGCAAAATGCATTACATGAATTCACTTAAGAAATGCATCTCGTCAAGGAAAAAAGTGTCATTTGATTAGACAGGTTATAAAAGGTAACCACAACCTTCCCCACCGAAGTGCACTAGAGACAGAATCACAGTTTTGTTTTTCGTTGGATTCAGAGGCACAAATGAAAGAAAAGTTACCCAAGATTCTAATGGTGGGAGAATAGCTAATACAGAAATCCTCTCTCTTAAAAACATTTCTGTGAATGGAATTCAACATTATGCATCTTAATTCATTTTTTAAAAATAAACCCATCCAACTGCCATTTCCCACAACAGAAAATTATTATAATATACTAATCTAATTCTGTTTTTCTCTTTGAAAGATAATTAGGCTTTATTTAAGAATTGTCTGAGGAAATTTTCTCCAGTACTATTTGGTTTTAAAACAGACTGAGTTCTATGGAGGGAATATAACAGTGAAGAGAAGATTCTGCATCTTAAAAAATGAATCTGTGTTCTTCCCTGATAAAGACGTGCATGTACATGCACTTATGCCTAAGAGATCGGTTGGTAAGAGAGCAAAGTGGTCTCCAGAGCTTTCTTAAGCACATGAAAAATAACACTTAACAAACAAGGTCTACCAGTTTCATATTTGTAAATTCTAGATTAATAAGACAATGAAATATATACATATATATATAGGTTCTAAAGTTTCAGTGTTGATCCATTTTAAATTACACATTTAATATAGGACTGTTTCAAAACAGTGAATTATATAGGTAATTACTGTTACTAAGAGCAAGTACAGTTCATGAAGTTCATTGTACTTTCTCCTTAATATATCTTCATTAGTATACCATTAAACATTTTGGTGGCTCTAATTGGATTTTTAAAATAAAGCTTTTGCTGATTTCCCTGCTAAAGCTTCAAGTGTCAATTAGATATAAGTAGAATAAGTAAAAATTTAAATCAACTATCTGCAAGGAAGAGATCTTAAATGGTAAGTATTCTTCTGTATAGACTTTCTACCAATCTCAAGACGTGACAATGTGAAGAGTTTGACAAATACTCTTCTAAACAGAATGAACATACTATAACCCTTGTTGCCTTGTAATGAAAGGTTTTAAAAAAATAAATCCTGAGAATTTTTAAATAGGGCATTTACTAGATGGTAATGATGTATATTTTAAAATGTTGAATGCACTTGTTGAGCTTTTTCAAAAGCCATTTGTGGGAATGTTTTGTATACTTGTCTTAGAGAAACCATCATTTCCTTTCATACCAATTTATTCATTCTGTTTTACAATGTGTACTTAACAATACATGCTAGAAAACATTTCACTGTTACATTAAAGAATAGAATGAACAGAAAAAATGCTATGTTATTAGCATACCTCCATTGAGTTCTTCTTAATGTTGTTCAACAGATAACCTAAACATATCCATAAAAAGACTAGAAATAAAAGTGATATTAAAATGTAAACAAACACATTATACTAGTTCAAGTTACTGACTTACTTTTTTTCTTTTTTCTTTATATTTATATTTATTTTATTGTAAAGATGCTGTACAGAGGGATTACAGTTACATGAATAAGGTAATGAGTACATTTCTTGTGGAACACTGTTACTGTCCTTTGTTTATCCCTACTATCCCTTGCCACCTCCCCCACTTCTTCCTTCTACTCTTCCCACCCCTCCCCCATGCCCCGCCACAGGGAAGTTGTAAAGTTAATTTCCAACATAGTGTCTTGTGAGTATCATTGTTGCAATGGGTCATCCTGTGTCCTTGTTTCAGCATTTTGTGATTCCCCTTCCCCTCCCCAAATTAGATAAATGTATAGTCAAAAAAAAAGGATGATGGGCTGGGAAGGTGGTTCAGTGGTAGAGCGCTTGCCTTGCATGCCCGAGGCCCTGGGTTCGATTCCTCAGCACCACATAAGCAAAAAGGAAAAAGCTGGAAGTGGCATTGTGGCTCAAGTGGTAGAGCGCTAGCCTTGAGCTGAAGAGCTGAGGACACCGCCCAGGCCCAGAGTTCAGGCCCCACTACCGGACCAAAAAAAAAAAAAAAGGATGCCTAAAGAAATACTAAGATGAAGGGAATATTTGGGTGGCCCCAGGTTGATGGATATGACTGTTGTCAAAATCCACAGAACTGTACAGTCTGTGATATGAACGAAACAGTCCTAGCAAAGAATAGTGGTAAATAAAATTTAGCTAGAAATCGTAAGGCTTCAGGAGAAATAATCTTGCATGGACACTGTACCATCATAGAAAAAAAATGTGTTTCTGTGTGAGTGTCCGTGTGTATGAGGTGGGCGTGTGGATAAAAGTTCTGAAGCAGCTCTATAAATGTGCTAGGGCTTAACAGAGGAGTAAGTGCATATTGAGTGGCAGGGCACCTGAATTCCTTCCTGCTGGAGAAGAAAGTTACGTTAATGTGGAGAAGAAAGGAAGTCTGGGGTAAACCATACATAGCCTGAGTAGAGGTAGGAGAATAGTTAAACATGCAAACTAATATTGGATAAATGTGGGAACAATTACAGGTACCAGTTAGGGTATATTGCCTACCAGTCTGTTCTGAGAGAGGCCAGAAGCAGTGAGAACCAGCAGCAATAAACACACACCACACTCAGACATTTGCTTCTGAGTATTATTCGCTACTATAAGCAGCAAAGATTCTTGAGGATCTGTCTGATTGTTAGATGAGTGTAGGAGAAATACATGAAGAACACGGTACATCCTTTAGTACCAGAAAGCAAAGACATGAGCAAAATGTGATTTAAAAAAAAAACAATGGGTGCATGGCAGGGATAAGGGAAGCAGACTGTGTGCTTGATGTATAGAGCAAGAGCAATTAGAGCAATAAAGGGATGTGGAATTAGATCAGAATTCAGAAACTATGCATGAGACTTAGCGGAATAAACAAGAGACTGAATTAAGAGATAAATGGGATTTGATTTAGTCTTTTTAAAATAATTATACTATTTGCACTTAACATGGAGTCTATTTCCCTTCAGTTAATTCATTTGAAACCCCTTGCTTGCCACTCAGTGTGTTTATGTGTAGATTTGTAGGCACATTCTAGTTATCACAAATGAGGGAAACCATGCAACCTATGTTTCTCTGGGTCTAGCTTACTTTGCTTAATATAAAAGACACAGAATAGGAAAAAATGAAAAGTGACAGGTTGACTATGAAGAAACCCAGTAAATGCAACCTGAATGAAGTGTTAAAAGATTACCACCACTCCAGTGGGTATCTTATACCTCCCAATGTATGACACAGTTCTGTTGCATACCAATAAAAACTCATAATCATGCTGCTATGTCAATTGGAGTAAACAACAGTATGTAGTAAATCAATAAAACATGAAAATGGGTGTTTCTGTGAAGATATTGTGTAAATATGATTAGCAAAGGAGATAATCTTCTGTTTTCTGGATTAAGAAAAGCCAGGTTTCCCTGAGAAGGAAGACATTCTCTTGCCTGACTTTCCAGCCTACCTTCCTGATCACCTGCCCAAAGTGATCACATAAGCCAATTGCTTGCTTGCTTGTTTCTTTCCTTCCTTCCCTTCCTCCCTTCCTCCCTTCTTCCATTCTCACTTCCTCTTTCTCTCCCCCTTCCCTTCCTTAGATATTATTTAAGAAATGTGAACTCTGACACTTACACTTCTCGCCCTCCCCCGCCCTGCCACTCCACGTCCATTCTTTAATTTTCTACCCAGGGTATGAAGTGAGCATAATTGCCCCCTTTCTTCCCCTCAGTGGTGCGTTGTGAAGCAGTTTGTCCAACCTAGCTGAATGAAAAGTCTCTGATGCCAGCGGAATGGAAGTACGACTGGGACTGACATGACCTAGAGTTTTCTAGGCAGCATGTTGTCTGACACTTACTAATAAAAGTAGTGAAACGGAAGTCATACAGGATGTTATTGATAGCAATACAATCAAATATGTATTTTCATATATACCTTTGGAGCATCTGCTTATTTGGTCCATGCCTTACAAAAATCACTTGGCTAGGGAGTTGAACACATTAATATCTACCCTCAGGCCATAGATTTGTTCATATGTGAAAGATTTATTTGTGTCAGACAGTATTGAAGGTTATTGGAGTATAGTGGACAGACACAGACCTCTGTCTCATAGAACTAATATTCGAAGTGAGAATAATAGAAAATAAGCAGAAATAAATAAGAACAAAAATAAGATATTGATAAAAATCCTTGCTAATGACAGGATGATGACTGCATATACAACCAAGAATCTATTTTAGGGGCTGGAAAGGTCGCTCAGTGAGAGAGTGCTTGCCTTGCATGCGTGAGGCCCTGGGTTCGATTCCTCAGCACCACACAAGCAAAAAGAAAAAAGCCGGAAGTGGCGCTGTGGCTCAGGTGGTAGAGCTCTAGCCTTAAGCTGAAGAGCTGAGGGACAGCGCCCAGGCCCAGAGTTCAGGCCCCACAACCGGACCCAAAAAAAAAAAAAAAGAATCTATTTCAGGAAGACTTCATTGAGACAAAATTGAAGATTGAATAGGAAATACAGGAATAAAGACAGCTGCAACATAGTATTGTGCTGATATGTGGTGAAAAACAGAAAAAGGAGTTTGTATATAGGTCCAAACACAAGACAGTTTTGGGGGTGCCAGATATTACTGAAGAAAGAATACAAAAATTGGGATACATTACAGATAGTGGAGGATTTGGACTTTGTTTCCATGGTAGGACCAATATGAATTGCTAATAGATTCAGTGCAGCTGAGGAGAGTATTCAAAGACTCTGAAAATTTTGCCGCAGGAGGAGTTGTTAAAGGGCCATTTGTGGCTTAGATAGAGAAGAGATAATCAGCCAATTAGATGATCAGAAAGAGTAATAAGGAAGAGAAAAGGAGTAATGTTAAGAATGAGTTGAGGAGGGGTAGACAAAAAATTGAGAGAGAGTTGATGCCATAAAAATTGATACTGATCATAAAATAAACTTACTCAGATTTTTCAGGATGCAACAAAAATAATCAAGACAGTCAAAATAATGAGACAGGTAGGCACAAGTTACAATGGAAAGCCAATGTTTGACTAATCCTTGATTCTCAAAACAAATAAGCAAAACAAGACATCCACATCAGAAATGTTCTCCAAAGCTGAGAATTATTTGCATATGTATGCATAAAATGCAAATTATCTACATCCACATTGCTGCTCTTTACATTACCATGACTTTACAATACTGAGAAACTTGTTAAAGATCAAAGTTGTGAAACTTTATTAATCATTCCAGAAACTTCCTGAGAGACACACCAACCCTTCAACAGGAAATATTAAAGGAAAAGTTACATCCCAAAATACTTCTTCTAGTCCCCCCACTTTTGTTAGATATCATGAAGAAGTTTAAACACTTGTTTACAATAATAATGAGAAACACTATTAATCATATAATATTAAGAATTGTATAATGGTTTTATGTTGTCTTCCAAGACACTTTTAAGCTCTCTCCTAGAAAGCCTCTTGTGTCTATCAAGCCTGTTTTATTACATGACCTTCTTTGCCAATCTGAATCAAATTGAGCCTCTGTGTCCCTGTTCCTCAATTAAAGATGTACAAATGGTTAAGTTAAAATTTTCTGAGGACCATGATTTTCCTCTCTCCCTTCAAAGATGCTGCCAGTACTGAAAAGGGGATGTTTCCTTACCAAAGTAAGAAATAAACTCAGCATTTTCCTTATTAATGGGTTGATTTGGTGACATTTTGGAAAGCCAGTATTCCACAGTGGATAGAAAAAGTTCACTCTATTAAAAATGTAATGAAAGTATATCACACCTGTTCAAAGACTAAACATATTGAACTGCACATATTAAAAACCTTAGCAGTGTCTCAGCAGACACAAGTAATTTATTTTTAAAGAAGAAAATTCAGTTTGGTTTTATGTTGTCAAGTGCAAAATGGACTTTAAAAACAGGGACAATGTTGAAGATCTAGAAAGACCTAAGAATATTTTATCTATTCAATCTATTGCCTGGATAACAGAGAGATAATATTCATTTTTTATTGAAAATCATATCAGTGTGCATGCTGTGTGTATGTGTGTGCATGTGCACTTGAGCATATGGTGTGTTATGTTTCTGGGATTTGAATTCAGGGACTTGGTTCTTCAGACAGGCACTCTACCTTTTGAGCCACACCACAACCCAATTTTGTACTGGTCATGTTTGAGGTGGGATTTCTCTTTCTGAGGAAAAGGTTGTACCTGGATCATGGTGCTCTTGACTTCTCTGCTAGCTAGAATGCCTCTGTTCCCTACTATGAGTTAAATTTACCTCATAAGTTTTTCTGCCAGGGATAGCCCACCCATTTTCAGCCTTCCAAGTGATTAGGGTTATAGGCATGAGCAAACAAGTTAGTCTATCAACTTTCCCTTAAGCTAATTGTAATAGTTACAATGCTCAATGCACATATATGAAAATGTACATATGTGAATCAGGTAACTTTGTGAGGATGGGTTAGGTACAGATAGATAGGGGGAAGAATGGTGATTGTACTCATAATTGGCATATCGAATTGAAATCTCTTTGTACAACTACTTAGTGACAATAAAAATAAAAATAAAATAATTGTTATATATTATATAGTTAAAGCATAAAAGTTAAACATTTTAAAATTAAAACCAATTAGACGAATGCTTTTGGTTATGAACCAAAAATGTGAAGAAAATATTGCTGAAAGAGAAGATATGTCATATAAAACTAATAATGCACTGCACTAACAATCACAGCAGTAAATATAACAGACATCAGATTATGTTAACAAAGAACTGAAAACAGTGTACAAAGAAGGGAAAATGTGAAAAGCTAAATTGCTTATACAGATGAAACTTGAAATAAAGTTTACCACTTAAAACTGGCATTTAAATGCATAGATCTTTAAAAGCTTTTATGAAAAGAAATAGCACTACAATGACAACAAGAACAAAAATACCTGCCAAAATTCATTAAGTTAGCATGAGGGCAAAGTGAATAGAGGTATATAATATTGAAAACAGTTTTATAGAGACCAGTAGAGGCCATTTCTTTTGGAACCATGGAATCATATGACTGCATTTTGACTCTGATGGAAGAAGGTTTTACTTTAGGAAACTTGGAGTAAGAACTGAGGAAGTGTAACTCATTAGAAGAACTTAGAAGCCTTCAGGTCAGAAATGTTAGTTACCTGGGCATTTACACTGATGGCAAGAAGTATAGATATTTGCAAGATATTGAAGACTGAAATTGATATGCAGATTAATTGACTGGATGTAATGTGGAGGTAGTTGGAAGCATGAGGATTTATTGCTTGATAACAGTGTGTGATGGCACCACTTGCTGGCATTGGAGGCTTATGGTCATGCTCATGAAATGTATCCTACAGATACCTGTGTGGATCACCCACATGGGGGATCCTTTGCTCTACACATACCGAACATTTGTGTACATGATGTTAGCTTTCTATAGCTGTGCTAAAAATGCCTTGGAGAGCAATTAAAGGAGAGGATGATTTATTTTGGTTCATGAATGTATTCAGACATTGTAATCCATTGTTTGAGGCTCTGGGCCTATGGTGAGGCAGAATATCTTGGCAGTAGGGACATGTGGTAGAGGCTACCCATATCATGGCAGACAGGAAGTGTATGTGGGTATTATACAAAGGGGAGAGAAAGTCGTTGAGACAGGATAGCCTGAAGAGCGGCCCCAGTAACCTGTTCCTCAAGTTGGGCCACTCCTCCTATGGTTTCCAGAACTTGTCAAAATAGTTCTACAAGTTGAGGTTGAAGACTTCAGTCCATGAGCCTGTGGGGGCTTTTGCATATTGAAATGATAACATATTTGCATATTGAAATGAGATGCCATCACAGAATACCGGCTGTAGCATAGTTCTTTAGGATGATATGGACTCAGTGGCTTTGTCACAGAATTGTTACAGATTCGTTATTCATTATTATGACAATACTAAATCAGTTGCTAACTCCATCCCACCCATCTTCCTGGCACTGACTCCATACTGGGAGATGTAAACCTATTTCTGATCTCCCCAAGACCTCATTCACTCCGTAACACCTTTCCCAGTGCAATATAATCCCCTAAACACCTTCTACCAGACTCCCAAGTCTCTTGCCAACTCTTTCCCTTTCATCAATAGCTGAAGTGCAAGTAAATGCAAGGGCAACAAACCTGTTGGGAAATTTCATTCTTTCTTTTAGTGACAGATACCTAATACTCTATATTGTTTCTGCTATTCATCCAGAAATATGCATCAAAATCACAAGGCAATATTCTTTTAGCATAAATTTTATAAAGATGTCTCATTGAAGTTGCCCAGTTGTTTAAAAAAATATCTCTACCCTGCTGATCCAGTACAACACCAGGAGAAATCTGGATGAGCAAATGGTGTATTTATGTTGAGAAAGAGAGAAAGCATGGTGACTGCTATAGCATTTGCTGGCAGAACACAGGTGGGAATTGGTCCTCACTCCTGTGTCTGGGGCCTCTGTGCTAAGTGGAGCCCCTAAAGGTTCATAAACAGAATCATATAAAGGCTGTATAAATAGAAAGATAGATAGGTGACATCCCGAAGATATTCACAGAAGAGGTCTTGCTAATGTGCTGACTTCAGGCCATTATTTAAATATAATGATCAGAACTATCTTACTTTCCAGTCTATGCATGTTATAAAATATCACAGATTTTTTAGTCTTGGTGATTTGCCCATATCCATTTTATCCTTGTTTAAAGGACTGAACTGAATATGTTTGTTTATAAACGTGAGAGGAAATGGAAAAGCCAAAATATCTCACCAACTAAAAAATCCCATTGTTCTGAATAATAAAAGTGCCAGAGACAGTAAATCATGTGTCAGTGCATGAATTTATTTAAAGAAGATAAAAGACTTTGTTTTCTCAAACCCCTTGATGGAGACACTAAATCAAACCCCAAATCTGAAGTAGCAGATATTAGATGTCAGATGCATAGGTCACTCATACATCTCCCCCTTTTCTTGATAGAAAACAAGGAGGAAAGAGTCAGTTGTGATTAAGATGCAAGGAAAGAGTCTTCGCTTTGTAGCCATTAGTGGCCATGTGTGAGGTGGCATTCTGCCAGGAGTTTGTGCCTGCTGAAGAAACATGATGGCAGAGAGGTGGAAGGCAGCCGTGAGAAAGGTAAGATAGGATGTGATTGTTTTTAACTCCTTAATCTTTTGTTTCAAAGGCTTTAGGGAAAAAGTGTTGAAAACATCATGCAAATATAATTCTTCTTCTATGGTGCTAATTTGAAATCCTCTCAGTAATGACTAACCAGATATTGTGATGAACTTTTTTAGTTCTAATTAATCCTAGGTTAGTGCAGTGAAAACCTTTCAGAGTCAGAATGATGGGTTTCTTTTGAGATTGAGAACAATATATAACCCCAAATGTATAAATCTCAAACTATAAGAATGTCATTCGGACATTGTGGGTCCTCAAAATGGAAAGAATTCTCCCTGTGTTACAATACCCATTCTTTTTAAACCAGTTGAACAATTAGACTTTAAATGTAAACTCTATTTTCTGAAGACCAGTGACTGACCATTCTGCAGTGATTCTCCTTCTTTTTAGCATTTTTACAGGGCAGCTGATAAGGAGCTGGTTATATTGGCATGTGTGTACAAACATGCATGCTAATGGGGCACAAACCTCTGCACTCAGGAAGCTTTTATTGTTGTATAATCATTTGGAATTCAAGTTTCTTTTTTAATTACAATATTCATTATTTGCCATATATTTGTTACACACTAAATTTCAGGCATACAAAATAATGAGTTTACAAAATACTATTTCTTTAAGGCCAGAATTGGATGAAGAGTTGGAGTAATTCAATAAAAACTTAATGAATACCTGCTGGGTGAAGCAAGGATACTGGTATGAATCAGACTCATGTTTGGTCTCCAGGAATATACAATTTAGCAGAAGACAGAGAAAAGGATATAAATCATTGCAATGTAAAGCAAGTAAGATGACTCATAGGGGAGCACAAAGTGAAATAAGTTCAAAGGAGACAGTACTCATATCCTTTAGAAACTACAAGAAACTTCTGTGAAATTTTGAGGTTTAAGATTGTCTTGAAAGATGGGGAAGATTTTGTAGGGGGGGTGGGAATCTGACTCATCTTAAAGAAAAACAGTGTCACAGAGAGGGAAAGACTCCATTGGAAATGGTAAGTTTTGCTTGAAAATGGGCTTATGTGAAAGAATTATTTGAAGCCAGGATTACAGGTGTAAGCCACCTTGAGCAGGAAAAGCTCAGGAACAGTGTTCAGGCCTTGAGTTCAAGGCCCATGACAAACAAAATAAATGAAAACAAACAAATAAAAATTAATAAAGTAAAAGAACATTAAGAATTCATTTTGGCATGCACTTCAACCTGGAGCAATGTAGACTAAATTGCAATAAACAAGTACGCAGGTAGGAGGAGATATGAAGATAAAGTTAGTTCAGCGAGAAGACTAGAATCTCAGCCCACAGATGAGGTAAAGGTTATGGTGGTAACCTCAGGGGAAAATGATGCAACCAAATGTACATGGCCTTCTGAAGGTCTTGTTCAAAAGTGGCAATGTATTTGATGCAGTTAATAAAAGAAGTAAAGACACCAACCACAGCCAAGATGGAGCCTGGGTACCAAGAGAAGGAAACTGCACAAAACAAAGTCAAGAGTGTCCATTAGCTATGAAGAAAAAAATACCATTTTTATTTTGAGATCTTGTTCATTTGTATGTAGGTGGGGTAGTCAGGAATGATAGACATATCTTTCATTAATCCAGTGTAAAAGCCATGAGTATAAACTTGGGTGCCATGTGCTTAATGCTGAGCATTTATCATGAAAAATATAGGACATTGCTATAGGAGAGAAACAAGCAAAGGACAGAATGAGGGCCAGAAGGAGAATCAAGCAATGAAAATGTAGTTGTTAACAAGTGCAGAAAAGTTGGAGATGAGGGTGGTGCTAAGTGTGGTGCTTAGATGATCACAAGCAGCATCATGGAGGACTTTTGAAGAAGAGGGAATGGAGTCCAAAGGAAAAGTCCTATATGAGACATGGTTAATGAGAGAGTCACGGCTGACTTTTGGGCCTAATGCATATTTTGTGACTAGCACCATAATGTGCTGATAGGGTGACCAGAACTGTGAGTTTGAATGTTTGCTGTCCCATTTCAATACTGAACATTTTCATCTAACCTTTCAGTTCAGGGTAAGCTTGAATAGATGATCACCTTGCACTTGATACATTTTCATTAAGTATTTATTGAGTGAATGAAAAACAAACATACAAGATCAATACCTCTTAGATTTATTAAAATAAAATGAGGTTGGTAATGCTTGTGGTAGTTAACACATGAAGGTGTTTGAAAACCAGAAGAAATCATGTGTATGAATCCATTTGACCAAACAAAAACATTGTGCAGATTTATACAAATGTAGGATTGTTTTTATTGTTATATATTTATGATTTATTCTGTTCAAGTATCCATTATTATTTGTTGAGATTTTTCATTACTCTTTTTCATTACTTTTTCTTTTTGTCACTCAGCCTCTCAGTGCCAGTGATCTGAAATTGGCACTGAAATTAGTAATTAATTTGTTTATATGGCACCCAACACCCAAGAGCCTCTAGGCACAAAGCCAAATCTTTTTTTAAATATAGTCATTAAATGGAGGAAAAGAGCCAAGTAAATCCCAATACTGGCAACTGAAAAGAGCAACTGGAAAATGGGGACAAGGATTAAAATCAAGTATCAATTAATAAAATATCATTCATTATCAACATCTCACCAGAATTAATAGAAAATTGGTAAAGTCAATCTTAACCTCTGCATAAAATCCCTGAACAGATTTTAATGTAAAATATGTTTTTTTTCTATTAAAAACATATCTAGGTTGTCTGGGTACCATTGGCTCAAACCTACAAACCTAGCTACTCAGGAAGCTGAGATCTGAGGGCTGCAGTTCGAAGCCAGCCCAGGCAGACAGTTATCTCCCATTAGCCAACCAAAAAGCCAAGAGTGGAGCTGTGGCTCAAGTAGTAGAGTTCTAGCTTTGAGCAAAAAGATCAGAGACAGTGCTTAGGATCAGCATGTGCATGCATATGTGTGCATATATGTACACACACACACATACACACACACATTACAAATACACTATTCAGTTAACGAATTTCCAAGTTAAAGAAAGAAGATTGCTGCTTATATTTCCTGTGTGTATTTGTTATGTGTTTTCTGTAGGAAGAACTCTAAAGAAAGTTTTATTAACATTATTCAACTAAGTAAAGGAACCATTCTCCTGTGCAGGAACAACTGAAAACTGGATCAAGGTCTTTGACTAGACACAGTGAGTCCCCCCATCATTTCCCAAGGTCTTAATAGATAGAATTAAAGTTTTATGATCCTTGAGTGTTTTGAATCATTTATATCTCCTATGGACACATTATAAAACTTTAGGTAGGGGCTGGGAAGGTGGCTCAGTGGCAGAGTGCTTGTCTTGCATGCATGGGGCCCTGGGTTTGATTCCTCAGCACCACATAAGCAGAAAAAGCCGGAAGTGGTGCTGTGGCTCAAGTGGTAGAACACTAGTCTTGAGCTGAAGAGCTGAGGGAAAGCGCCCCGGCCCAGAGTTCAGGCCCCATGACTAACAAAAATAACATAAAACAACCAACAACAACAACAACAAAAACTAAGTATTCTGTACTCTTTAACATTTTCTCAACTTCTATTCCTTCCTTCTCTGTTTTTCTCATTTTAAAAATTATCTTAAGATAGTTGTACAAACAAGTTTCCAGTTAACAAAGCAGTCTACGTACAATGCATGTTGATCACTGTCACCCCTTTCTACATTCTCACCCCTCTTGGACTCAACCTTTCTCTTACTTTTCTTAATTCTGTAATATGCACAATGAATTCTTAACATCCTCCTTATTGATTAGTAGATTTCAATGCTTCTAGAAGCCAAAGGTGTCGTATGATTCAGACAAATATTCTTCAAGGACTTAATTTTTTTTTCTGTAAGAAAGTTGGCACATTTTATACTTTTCTTGCACAACTCAACTCATACTGCTTTGAAGATTGCCCTTGGAGACATACTGTGTTTGAAGTGTCCCTTTACCTCTGTGCTTTGATTTTTGGAGAAACAGAAGAGTTTCTGACATTAAGCATCCTCCATAAATAAGTTATAGGATAATTTTATAGAGGTTATTCATTTCCTGTTATGAAATCTCTGCACAGTCCCATTGTGTTTGTCAATATTCTTACAAATTTGTGAAGCAATTGTAAAATTTGAGATACTCATCCTGTAGAATTTTTATGTGATATATGGTTTTCTATTTGAATTGATCAGATTATCTGTTATATTAATATATGGTATCACTAACGTGAGCATCTGGTCAACCACAGTATTTATTTCATACATATCACTAGTCACATTATTAGCTATGTCAAATGACTAGTCACATTATTAGTTATGTCAAATGACATGAGTCTTCTCAATTTCCCTGTGAATTCTAAAATCTTTAATTTACAAAGATACTTGTTTCTAGAACCAGCTTCCAAAATATTTCTACTCAGAGATGGAGAGTGTGTATGGAATTGTATATAAAATTCTGGAGTTAATGTCTAGTGGCTGGGGCTGAAAGGGATGATGTATTCTGGCATTGCTTTCTAAGAGTCACACTGGCTTCTTAATAAGAAGGAGATTAGTACTGTGACTTTAGATTTGAGGTTTAAGTTTGAGGTCTCTTATGTATAAAATAGGAAAATATTCTTATTTTATTTAACATAAAGTGATATTTTATAATACTTGCATATCATTATAAAATGGCATATAATATGTTAGTAATATGCATGTAAAACATCATTTTTTAATTAACTTTTTGCCAGTCCTGAGGTTTGAACTCAGGGCCTGGGCACTGTCCCTGACCTTCTTTTGCTCAAGTCTAGCACTTGAGCAACAGCACAATTTAAGGCTTTTTCTGTGTATGTGGTATTGAGGAATCAAATCCAGGGCTTCAAGCATGTGAGGCAAGCACTCTACCACTGAGCCACATTCCCAGCCCCTAAATTTTTTTTTTTTTGATAATCCTGGAGCTTGAACTCTGTGCCTGGGAGCTCCCTTTGAGCTTCTTTTGCTCAAGGCTACCACCTTACCCCTTGAGCCACAGTTCCACTTCTGTCTTCTTGGGTGGTTAATTGGAAATAAGTGTCTCATGGACTTTCCTACCCAGGCTGCTTTGAATCACAATCCTCATTTCTCAGCTTCCTGAGTAGCTACGATTATAGGCTTGCACCACCAGGGCTCAGTTTAACATCAGGTTTTTTTTTTCTTTCTTTTTTTTTTTTGTCAGTCATGGGGCTTGAACTCTGGGCCCTACACTGTCCCTAAGCTCTTCAGCTCAAGTTCTAGCCCCTGCCACTTGAGCCACACCATCACTTCCGGTTTTCTGGTGGTTAATTGGAGATAAGAGTCTCACTGACTTTCCTACCCAGACTGGCTTTGAACCGTGAACCTCAGATCTCAGACTCCTGAGTAGCTAGGATTACAGGCGTGAGCCACCCGCATCCAGCTAACATCATGTATTTTTATTTGTACAATACAAATATTTCCTTAGGCTAGTATAAAAAATGCATGGTAATATATGTATATCCATAGACCACACATCATTTCTTAGCTTTTCTTTCTTATAATGCTTAATTAGGTACCTGTGAAACAATTTTAAATAAATTGTAGTATCAACTATGTAAAGCAGGCCAGGATTAGTTTATAATTACCAGACATTTTTAGGGTACTAATATGATAATATACATACTTTTCCACTAAATTTTATTTCTTAAAGTTGTGCTGGAAATTATGTTATTAAAAGATCATTGTATTGGTTAATTTGTTACAAATACAAATTACATATAATCACCAGACAATTTTGTAATGTTGGCTATCGTTTTCTGAAATAGGACTGTATTTCAGACTCACAACCAAGTTTTATGGGTTAGTAACATGTCTTTCTTCTTTTTCTCTTTTACAAACAAAACTTTCATTAAAATCCACTTGCATTGCTCATATGATATTCTTAGCCAAAATTTGGTCAATAAGGTTTTAATCTTTCCCTCTTCAAGCATACAAAATTAGATAGACAAAATTACTTGTATAAGTTTTCCAATAAAATGTACCTGCCATTCTGTTCTTTCTCTCTTTTATTGAGGGGGAAAATGCTGCAAGGGCATTGTCTGGATAAATTTGAAAGAGATTTCTATTTTTAAGCTTCTTAGAAAAATTACCTCTGTTCGTTGGGAATTATCTTAAGGGATTTGTCCCAGTGATTTTATTATGTAGAGTTAAAATACATTTGGATGATCTAGCACTTGAGAAAATATAGTAACAAAACAGATTTGCATATTTTCCTCAATATAAGTAGATCATTTCCCCATAAGTCTCTAATTTCTTGCTATTTTCTTCCTTCTGTAAACCCCTATGAAGATATTGAATTTTTTTACAAATAAATTGTGCATAAGCAAGTTCTGCCCGTTTTAATCCCAGTCCCTGGGCCAAAACTTCTTTAAAATATAAATTGCCCTAGGATCTTGGGGTTTTTTTTCTTCATATCAAAGACTTCTCTCTAAATCTGTATCAATAATCATGCTGAGAGCATCACATTGTGCTCAGTTTATCACCCACACAAAAAAGAAAGAGGTTCAAGTTAATTCTGCCTGGGTTTGACTTCCTGACCAGAGGTAATCAGAACTGCTATATAGGCTAGATCCTAGACCACAGCTGATGGACCATGTTCTTACCATTTGATAACAATCTTCTGCTGTTCTTCTTTTAAGATATTTTCTGAATCATTATTTAATGTGGTAGCAGATGGCATGTCTCTCAGTGAAATCAAAGGCATATGGCAAGCTGTTTTCAATAGAACTATTCCACCTAAGTTTTAGTATTTATATTTCAAACAAACAACAAAAACAATTTCATTTCTGATACCAACCTTTGAATGTACTTATAATTAAACAGACAGTTCTCAAACGTTGTTCATTCTGAAATTTTTCAGATTGTATTGAAATAATTTCTTGAGTAGAGAACATAAAGTTCAGGAAGTAGAAACTAGCTCTCTTTGATGAAGCAAACAATTCTAAGAAAGAGACTAACATGGAACTATTTTTTAAAAAGTTAATAGATCCTATACCCTGAGAGAGGCTATTAAAATGTTAGATTCAATCATCTGTTTAAGTTGAGAAAACAATGCATTCATTTTAAATGTAATCATTAAAAATATTTTTCATCTTTTTCTGTTTGCTCACTAAGTTAGGGGTTGAAACATTTTTATGTGTACACTTCATTAATTCTACACCAATTATTTTTGTCATAGCATTATTAGTTCATCAAAGCCAGAAAAATAATGATAACAACAAGTCTAAGAAAACAACTTACTTTTTTCATAGTTTTTCAGCTGGCACAATAAAATTAGGTCTTCTGAAAGATTATATCCAGACTGACTATTAACTCACACTCCCATGTCTCTCTGGAGTCCATATTTTTTGCAAACAAACAATCAGCACCATGCTAACAGGTCCAGCTGCTATGATAGCTACCCTGTAATTGTCCTGGGAGGGTCTCTCAGGGGAGGAAGAAAGGAGAGGTAGAGAGAGGAAATCATAGTCATGATGCTTAAAGACTTCGTTTTCCTTTTTAAAAATATAATTATATGGTTATTATGGTTATTATTAAGGTATTGTACAGAGGGACTACAATTTCATAAGTTATTACCAGTTCATAAGTCATCAGTGTATTTATTTTTTGGAGAATGTCACCCCTTCCTTAGCTTTCCCTCAGTTTCCCTCCTTCATCCTTTTCCAGAAGTTACATAGTTCATTTTCCATAGTGTATACTGTTCACTCTTTCCCCCTACCTTTCTGTATCCCACCTTTAGCTCCCCAGACTTTGTTGTTTGTTTTTTTTTTAATATCATAATACTTGAGATCTCGGCTGAGTAGACGTCTGAGCGCAGTGGTGATGTTTTCTACTTTATTAAGTGAAAACAATGTTTCAAATTTCTTTAAACTACTGATACACATTTGTTGTTTTAATGGAATAACTTGTTTTTTAGATCTTATACTTTTTATAGAGCAAATCTGAACTCAAGTTGTCACAGGGACCAGATCATATAAGATGGGAGCTGATAATCATCTTTTTGCTCTACCTCATATTTGACAAACTGAATTGTACCTGTAAGCTATTATAAGATAATCCTTTCTTTTCTTTAAATGTCTAAGAGGATACTAGTATCCTCTTAGATTTTTCTTATTTTTGTGAAGCAATATCCATCTCTACATTGATTTCATACTAGTTTTGCTACATTTATATTTTGTATCTCAATTGGGATAGTATACTCAAAAAAGGCAATGTAATGGAATTTTATGTTAGTGATTGCTTTTCCCAGTACTGTTGCTTATCTGTAACTTCTCTCACTATTTCTTATACCATTTAGATATGCTAAGAACTTTGCAAAAAACACTTAGAATGAAAGTTTTAGAATATTGGAAGGCTCAGAATCTGCATGGTGTTGCTAATGACTTAGTTTTTCCTCCCCCATTCTTTGGACTGGAGTATTCTCTTTCATTATGACAACTGTATAACAAATCTTGCTGTACACAGACCATATAGTAGTTCCTTTTGTTAAGTAAATGTAAGAATGGTGAATTGGCACGTTACTCTTTATATGGTCAAAAAAGAACTATCAGGTGCCTCTGGATTAAACCACACATCCTTCATTTATTATCTTTTCAACCTTTGGCAAATTGCTCAATCAGTTTGGCCTCAGCATCCCAATCTATAGAGTAATCATAATAACAATGGTTTCCTCACAGACTTATTAGCAACTCTGAAAGTTAATACTTATAAAGCACTCAGAACTATGATAAATTATACAGGTTTCTAGGCATTTACATACAGTGAGACCAAAGAAGGATATTCTTAGGACAGCACAACAAAGGCTGAATATCAATGTGCATCTGGTCATATGAAATAATATTTATTGAAATGAACTCTAGGAAATGGAACAAGAGATTTCTCTTTGTTGCTGTTTTTCCTTTTATCTTGTATGTTCATTTATCTGTCTTTGGGAGGGTCAGACTCACAGAAATGGTGAGATAAAGGGTGAACAAATGCAGCAGTGGTACTCACTAGACACTGTGTTGAAAATGAACTATACAACTTGTGGATGGGACCAGAGTGAAAAACTGGGAGACAGCCAGGGAGGAGATGACATTGTTTATGTGCTCTTTATCTGACTTATGTTACTGCAACCCCTCTGTAGATCACCTTTATAATAACAATAAAAATTAGTTCAGTAAGTAAAAAGATAAATAAAATGACAGATAAAGAACACACAGAACTATATCCAATATAGTGTAAAGATATATACATTGAGCTTTTTGCTTTTAAGATATAGTATAGAAGACAGAAAACTATATGACAAAACTTAGGGATCATTATTGTGTCCTAAGTATTTTGTTGGCCCTGTATTCAGTCAATCTGCCATTTGCAAACGTCTTTAGAGCCTAGTTTTCTTATATATACAATGGGGATTAAACATTGTTTATGTTAGAAGCATGGTTGCCATATCAAAAACATAGCAGGTAAAATCCCATTCCCATTCCTGGCACACATAGGGCTTTGATAAATGTATAAGCAATTGGCATTACTCGTATTTCCTAAGGTCAATGACCGAATGCATGGGGAATTGAAGTCTTTTCTGTATTTCCAGTGAAAACAAGCTCATGAGGGACATTTTGGGAATGGTAGAAATATGGAGCAAGTGATTAAACTAAAGTACCTCTTTATCAATATGTCCTAAGCTAAGTGTGGGGAATGTTCAAGCCAATTTCCTCAGCTCAAATCCAAACTGGTGCCAAGGGAGGCATCATCTCTGATGTGGGCTAAGCCCAGTTAATGCTGATCCACATATGTGTTTGTTTTTAGCTAAATGAGATGACTGCACTGGAAAGTGCTGTTCTCAAGGTCAATAAGGACTCTTATTTTCACAGGTGTGCCTGTTCTTAGGGAGTCTGGAACCTGATAGTTTAATGTAGTTCAGTTTCTAATCTCGATGTGGAAGAAGACAATAAACTTTTTATGAATAAAATGGCCACTTTAAGTAATGAGAAGTGTACGCATAAAGTGCTTTTAAACATTATCCTGGAAACTTTTCTAAAGTAAAAGAACATGCTTACTCATTATATGTGAGCTACTTGTGTGTTGTATAGCATAAGACAATTTTCTTTCTGTGTGGTACACACGGCATGTACACTCATACTTGACTTCCAAGTCTGTACAGAAAAAAATATTTTATATATTCTCTTGGAAAGAACTCTACTTCTCTCTTATAGTGCATAAGTAAAATTTTCTCTCTGAGGACCCAACAAGTTTTTAGTACTCTTCCTCAGTAGTCACTTTAAATAGATAACTTGTTACATTGAACTAAAATAAACAAGTCACAGGATTTTCTTTAATATGCATACCATTCACTGAGACCTTATATAATTTTAAAATAAAAATAATAACTTCTTTCACTATTTTCTTCTTTAAGATACAAGAAAAGCAAAACATACGCACATAGATAACCTGCATATAAAAATTAAAGATAGCTCTTATTCTTCTTTGTATTTTTTCCTATTTCTTATTCCATTTATTTGAGATAGTGAGGTTTGAACTCAGCGTCTCACCCTTGAACCAAGCCTCCAGAACTTTTTTCTTCAGTTATTTTTGAAATAAGTTCTCATGTTTTACCAATCTGGCCCGGACCATATTCCTCCTGTTACACTTTTGGTATAGTTGTACCAACAACCATATATTACCATAACCAGCTTTGTTTTCTGTTGAGATGAGGTTTCAACAGAGCCCCGGATAATTTTAGTTTGAAAAGCATTGTTTGCATCTGAAACTCTATCCTCTGGGCTTGCTTCCTTCCTTCCTTCTGTCATTCCATTTTGTTTTTGCCAGTCCTGGAGCTGGAACTTAAGTCCTGGGCACTGTCTCTGAGCTTCTTTTGCTACTTGAGCGACAGCACCACTTCCAGCTTTTTCTGGTTATGTGGTATTGAGGAATTTAGCCCAGGGCTTCATGCATGGTAGGCAGGCACTCTACCACTAAGCCACATTCCAAACCCTGACCCCCTGGGTTTTCTAAGGCACACCTGAGTTATTTGTCAGAGTGGAGACTATTTGGCACCACTGATATCATTGGATCCATGTTGAAATACTCTAGTGAATTTTTAAGAAATGTCTTATCTAGCTAGACCCCTTTCTGAAGTAATAAAGAATCTCACTGAGCATGGTAGTGGCATGATTGTAGTTTCAATGACTAAAGGCCTGTGACATGGAAATCACTGAGACAAATACTTCATGGCTAGCTTGAGCACACAGTGGAGTCTCATGTCTTTAAAAAATAATTATGCTGGAGAGTGTGGGGATGAAGCTCAATGGTAGAACACTTGCCTAGCATTCACAAGTTATGGAGTTCAATTCTCAACACCAGAACTGAAAAAATAAATGAAAAAAATCTAGCCCTATTTCTTTTACTAGGTTATAACATTTAGCAATTAAATATTTAGTTGCTTCTACTATCTTCTTTTCATTTTGAAGTTAATTTTTTCCCTATAGTTTGACTAGAAAGTTGTCAAGGGTCATATTTTTAAGCATGTGTATTTTCCCCAAATACTGATTATTGAGCAGAAAGTAGTTGTTCACATAGTACTGTGTACCACAGAGATTTGACTGGAAAGAAAAATAACAGTAGTGATGTCTTTCAGGGCTCTGAACACTACTAGGAAACACCACTCAGAAAAAGAGAGAAATAACTCATTATAGAGGACCTAAGAAACAGAGAGGCTATGATGAGCTTGAAAGCCTTGGATCAGTAAAGGCTTATTTTTTTCTCCAGGACTTGTGGAAGAGGGCTGTGATCGTGCCTGCCATGGCCTATGGGGAGAATTAGGTACATTGAGTGGGTGAGAGGCATTGTGTCCTACAGGAACTCAGCTTATTCTAAGGTTATGAACAGTCTAGTATTGTAAATATCGTTCCCAGAATTCTTTGTATTGTAATCTATTTTTGAAATACTGTTTAAAAAAAATAAAATAAAATAAAATTTTTTATTGTAAAGGTAATATACAGAGGGGTTACAGTTACATGAGTCAGGTAAAGAGTACATTTCCTTTTGAGCAGTGTCAACTCCTCCCTCATTCTCTCCCAGGTTTTCCCCTTATGACTTCTTCCCTCCCCTGCAAGGTATATACTTCAATTCGAACATAGTGTCTAGTGGGTTTCACTGCTCAGTTGGTTCACACTTTGTCCCATTGTTTTTGTGTTTCCTCTTCCCCTCCCCAAATCAGATAAATTTATACACAAGACAAAGGTTACAGAAATAAAAGCATCAACAGAAGGGGGGGAACAAAGAGAAAGGAAATAAAAAAAGAAAAAAAAGAACTACAAAGAGTACAATAAAAAGCCTCATACATTTCATGGAATTCATTTTGATAAGCATCATTTTATATGATCATATGTACATAGCTATTGAGCCCTTGTGATCCTCTCCTAAGAATATCTTCCTTTGTTCTCACTGTATGAATATTTAGACTGCTGTTTAATTAATCATGTCTAGGTATAGTTATTTGTCTTTTACTAGGCACATTTTAAATATTACAACACAATCTTGAGATTCTACCTCATCTCAGTTAGTAGGGCAATTATCAAGAAAACTAACAATAATGTACTGTTGGTGGTAATATAAACGTGGTCAACCACTCTGGAAAGTAGTATAGAGGGTCCTCAAAAGACTAAACAGAGCTTTACTGTGCCCCGGAAATCCCACTGATGGGCATTTATCCAATTGACCATAAACCAGGTCACAGTAAAGCCATCAGCACAACCATGTTCCTTGCAGCATTGTTTACCGTAGCCAAGATATGGACTCAACTCAGATGCCCCTCTGTGGACAAGTGGATCAAGAAAATGTGAGATACACACGTGCACACACACGCACACGCACACACACACACACACACACACACACACACACACACACACACAATGGAATTCTATGCTTCCATCAGAAAGAATGGCATTGCCACATTTGTAAGGAAATGGAAAGACTTGGAAAAAATTATACTAAGCTAAGTAAGCCAGACCCAAAGTAACATAGGATACATGGTTTCCCTCATTTGTAATCAACAAAATACTATTTTTATATAGGAATAACTATTCTGGAGGTGGGTTTTGAGGTGTGGGTCAGTGGTGGAGCACTTACTTAGTTAGCATGTACAAGACTCTGAGTTCAATCCCCAATACTATAAATATAATTATCCTAATAATAGTATTTTTTCAATTTTTTATTGTGATTAATTATATAAAGTTCACAGATTTCACAGTATTGTGAGATAATGATACTTAGTTAAAGTCACAAACACATTCTAACCTTCATGGGGCAAATTATCTTTATCATGGTTTATAAAGTTTGTGAGTTCTATAAGTTTTGACAATACAGTTTATTTCTTCCACATCAGTTGATATGTACATTTCTTTCCTTTTGTTTGGTGTCAGCTGTTCCCTCTTTCCCACTCATTCCCTTCCTCCCATCGCTGCCATTTAGTTGCTTAGTTCGATTTGATCAATGTACAGTGCAGCTGATGGGTCCTGCTGTTGTATGTTTTCCCCTGTTTCCCTCTAGTTCTGTGTTTTCCTCCTAGTTTCCCTCCAATGTGCACATATATAACATATATGTGGTCAGCATCATGGGGTCATTTAGAAATGATTCGACCAGATGAGTGGAGGTCCTTTGTTTCTTGAGTCTTGTTTACTTTGTTGTATCACCTTACATTTTGGATTTAACATCCACTTATCAGGGAGACCATGTGCCGTTTGTCTCTTTGCTCTTGGCTTACCTCATTCAACATGAATTCTTCTAGTTCCATCCATTTCTCTGCAAATTCCATTATTTTGTTCTTTCTAATGGCTGCATAATATTCCATTGTGTATAGATACCACAATTTTTGGATCCATTCATCTGTGGTGGGACATCTGGGTTGTTTCCATAGTCTGGCTATTGTGAACAGTACTGCAATGAACATGGAGGTGCATGTGTCCTTGTATCCTGGTTCCTGTTGTTCAGGATAGGTGCCTAGGAGAATTATGGCTGGGTCATAGGTCATATTTAGCTTTCTGAGGACCCTCCAGACTGCTTTCCAAACTGGTTGTATAAGTGTACATAATAATAGTATTTTAATTAGCAACAGTCATCTGTAGGGGGTTAGATGTTGTCTTTAAAAGGTCCTAATTTTTTAAGAAAACATACCAATTTATTTTCTACTTCCTCCTATCTGGTGTGTGTGTGTGTGTGTGTGTGTGTGTGTGTGTGTGTGTGTGTGTGTGTGTGTGCACGTGTGCACGTGCGCGTGTATGCACGGGGGTGGGGTGGGGTCGTGGGGCCTGAACTCTGGGCCTGGGCACTGTCCCTCAGCTCTTCAGCTCAAGGTTAGCACTCTACCACTTGAGCCATAGCACCACTTCTAGCTTTTTCTGCTTATGTGCTGCTGTGGAATCAAACCTAGGGCCTCATGCATGCAAGGCAAGCACTCTACCAACAAGCCACCTTCCTAGTCTCAGGTCCTAATTTTTTTAAAGAGCTTTCTATTCTGGGGGTTCTACAGATATACCTTTGCTTTTACTTCTCATGTCATAATCTCAAAGTGAAAGCTAAGAATTCACATCAAGGCAATGTGTAAATTCTCGTGTTTCTTAGGGCTCCTAGTTTATTAAAGATGTGTCTCTCAAAGTTCTGTGGAGAAGACATTGCTTGACCCAGTCAGTGTTAAAAAGAATAAGAGCTGAGATGATTATATATTAATTAAGGAAGAAGAATAAGAGCTGTATAGCCAGAATGATGTATACACTTGTAGTTCCAGCACTTTGAAGGCTAATCAAGAGGATAGTGAGTTCAAAGCCAGCCTGGGATACATGATAGGACAATGCCACACATATACATACAAAAAACAAAGAATTGTTTGAATTTTTTGAAAGGATAGCTACTTAAGAGTAAACTAAAACATTTGCAAATGGAAAATGACTAAATATCTATTCTTAGGTTCAGTTTAGAAGGGTGTACTTGTTATTTTTTTTCAGCTACAGCAATATTCTATTGTAGCAGTCATAAGATTATAAGCTGTGACACAGCATAGAGGGATATGACTCAAATCAAATGTTCCAAAACTGGAAAGTATTTACATTTCTTCAAATACAGTGGAAGAAAGTCCCTGTCTAAAGAAATATACTCAGTTAAAGATCAGTAGCTTGTGTATCTGATAAAGATTACTGAAAGGAAAAGAGATGCAAAATGGCTCTAGGTATTCTGAAGAAAAATTCATAAAGTCAGTATATCAACAATGATATGCAGTCTATATATGAACAATGAGAATGTTAGAAGAAAGCAATAAACTTGAAATTTTGATACACATTGGCTTACTAATTTTAGTAAACATTCTGAGACCCTCTGAGTTATGGCTGATAAAATCAGCAAGGCTAGGGGATTCTTTTTCAACTCACAAATTCAAGGATGAAAATTGTCTCTTCAAGTACAAGTATATGTTTTCTTCTTTTGGTCTCAATTCAAAATTAAATATCACTTGAAAATTTTCCTCTATGCAAAAGTAAAGGTAAGTGTTCATGTATAGATACACCATTTTAGGTTATTTAATAGTAGGCATTTGAAAATTCAACATTATAGTAGGATATTTATAACACAAATAAGTCTACATTTAGTCATTTGTTTGTACAAGTATTTATCATACCATATGTATAATTTTATTTGAACTCTAAACAGAACATTTGATTGTTTTAGAATTAAACTTTGGGGCTATATTTAACCATTAAAACTAAGACAAAATTTTGTATTTAAATAATCCACACATAAATCCTTATTTGGCCTCTTACCCAAGAGTTTTATTTTATATTTCTCATGGATCTACCACTTTGGAGTAAATGTCCCATGACTATCTTCCTTCACAGAGGGAGGAAGTCTTGGCCATGGGCCATTTTAAAAGCAACCAAAACTTTAGCCAAGAAAAGTATAATTCAAAATTTCACTTGTACTTTCAAATAGTAAAAGTAACCATTTCATTGAGGAAATGTATTTTACCTACAATTTTACCTTATTTGTTTTTTTTAATGTTGTTGAGTTTTGGTTTGTTTGTGGTTTTTATTGTAAAAATACTGTACAGAGGAGTTACAGTTACATGAGTAAGGTAATGAGTACATTTCCTATCAAACATTGTTACCTCCTTTGTTTTTCCCCTACCATCACTTCCCTTCCACCTTCACAACTACACTCCCCCCACCCCTAGAGTGTAAAGTTCGTTTTTTCAACGTAGTGTCTTGTTCATCTCATTGTTACAATGGGTCAACTTGTATCCTATTTAAGCATTTGGTTTTTTCCCTTCCCCTTCCTGAATTAGAGAAGTGTATATACAAGATGCAGGGCACTGATATCAAATACAGTGAAAACAGGGGTTGTTACCATGGGGGAGGACCGTACAAAGGAACAAAAAAAAATCACATGATACATTATAAATACCTTAAAACAATAGCAAGAAAGAAAAAACTACTTGTGTTATTTGGAAATCAAGTGGAAACCTGCCCCTTCTATCTCCAGTCCAGCACTAGCTTTAGCTGAAGGAAGCATTGTCTAGAAAAAGGATACCTTCATTTCTTCTTAAGGCAGGAATTGGCATCTGGATGCTTCCATTTGTTAGGTATACCCTATGTAGAACCACAGCTGTTTTTCCGGATAATAAACAATAAGAAGGAGCTAGGTATTTAGAGTCAGAGAAAGTACATGTTTTTTAATTAAAAAAATATTAGGTTCATAGGGTTATTATTAGTACTGTAATTATAGTATAATATTTTTGAAATTTCATGATATTTATGGAAAAAAAGACAAGCATGCCATTTCAGTAGCTCTGAAAGATTGCCAAAAAGAGCAATGCATAAAACAGGAGAGAGCAAACAAAGATGGCTGTCAATTCTGTTCTGCTTGTCAATCTAACTCAGAGTTTAAGTAAGAAGTAAATATCAGATATATTCTGTAGTGAATTTGTCAGGACATCATTCTTGCAAAATCACTTTTCATCATGAGATGGTTGTCTGATTTTTTCTTATTTATATTTTTTAATTGTAGCATATTTAGGGTATAACTTCCTAAAGCATATCATTGATTAGGGTTTATGTGTATAATTATTTAGGAGTGATGAATGTGGATAATTGTGCAGGTTATATTTAAAACCAAAGTCAATGCATTTCAAAATAACAACTGAATAGTTTGTATAGGCCAACCCTGATGTATGCCTAGATTTTACTGTATCTCAATATATTTTTATAGTTAATCAAGGCTAAGATATCATTCATAGCAATATGAGCAAACAGATGGCTGAATTAGCAGATTGTCTTGAGGCAATATTGTTTTAATCAATATGATTACCAGTATGTATTTAGTAGGAGAGTTTTAGATTCAGAGTTCATACAATGGCAAGACTTCTCCTAAGGGAAGTATTTCATCATTTTTTAAAAAATATATTCATTATATTAGAATATATTTAACTTCCTTTAAAATAGTGAATAAATAACATGAATTCAGATGTTTTCAAAATCTGGAACTAAATGCACCACCAGATACCTGGTTTTCTTTGAGAATAGTGAACTAATAATGTTTTGAGAGCTCTTACTCTGGCAGATATTGCTTTCAAGAAGCTTACCTTTTAATGAAAAACACAACAAATAAACTACAGCTATTTCTGTAGATGTAGATGCACATATTACTGGAAACTTTTTTTTTAAAAAAACAAACTACGTCAGGTGGGGAAAAACAAGAGAACTTCCTTCTAGTGGTTAAGAAGTTCTCAGAGAGGGTAATATCTTCATAAGCAAAGATCTGTATCAAGAGAGAATTAAGCCTTGTGCTTTCTCAACTTGTTTGCTTAACTGGAGCTCTACCACTTGAGCTATGACTCCAGCCCAGGTTTTTGCTAGTTATTTTGGATATGAACCCTCAAAACTTTTCTGCTCATGCTGGCTTTGATAAGAGTATCCAAGTTAAATTGAAATCAGAGGAATTCTTTATTTGCAAATTACTAGAAATATTTGTTTACTCACAAACCTTTCCAAGTCCTAAAGACTGAACTCAGCAGAAGGATTACAAAGATAAGTGAGTAATAGACAGATTCCTGAAAAACGCACAAGAAGCTATTTATAGTGAAAAAGCTATTTAACAAAATGGGGGTATGCCAAAGACTGTTAGGTGCAATTTCTACATTTTATTTTGATAATTCTTTTTTTTTTTTTTTTTTTTTTTTTTTTTTTTATGGCCAGAACAGCAGCAGCTCCACTTCCGGCTTTTTCTTTTTGCTTACGTGGTGCTGAGGAATCGAACCCAGGGCCTTGAGCATGCAAGGCAAGCGCTCTACCACTGAGCCACCTTCCCAGCCCCTTGATAATTCTTTTAACAGTTAAACGATTGATCCCCACCTTAATTTTTCTGATGAGTGTATTGGGGTTTGAAAATACAGCCTATGCTTGTTCAGCTTGCTTGCTTAGCTGATGCTCTGTCACTTGAACCATGACTCCAGTCCAGCTTTTTGGTGGTTATTTTGAAGATAAACTCTCAAGACTTTTCTACTCAATCTGGTTTAGAACAGAGATCCTCTTGATCCTCGCCTCCTAAGTAGTAGTTAGGTTTATTGTTGTTAGGGTCTAATTTGTCTTTGATAAATTATAGCAGTGAGCAGTTAATTATACTTGTATAATGGTACAGTATTTATCATTGTGTGATCAGAAGGACTCTGCCTCTAATATAATAGAAACCCAACACTAGTTTAAATAGCAAGTGTATTTATTGCCTTTTGTAATTGGCAAATTCCAGGATTGGCATTAGCATAAGTTAAAGCTGAACTTAGAGGATGCCTTTTGTTTGTTTGTTTTGTTTTTTGTTGGTCGTGGGGCCTGAACTCTGCTCTGTCCTTCAGCTCAAGGCTCAAGGCTCAAGGCTAGCACTCTACCAAGTGGGCCACAACACCACTTCCGGCTTTTTCTGCTTATGTGGTGTGCTGAGGAATCGAACCCAGGCCTCATGCATGCAAGGCAAACACTCTACCACTGAGACACCTTCCCAGCCCCTCAGAGGATGCCTTTAGAGTTACTTTATTTTGATCTAGTGGCTCTGTTTTCCTCATTACTGGATTCATTTACTAGAAGGCTGAGTATCATAGACACAAAGGCCACAGGTACCCTAAATACCCTGAATAACACTATTATAAACTCAGAAAGATTATTTCTTTCCCAGCATTCTGACCTATTGACTAATGTTTAATCTGCAATTGTCACATGCTCACTCCTGGATCAGACGAATCTACTCTTTCCACTCACAGACAGTGTGTGCTTAGGTCAGGGAGAAAGAGGGCCACATAAATGACACCTCAGTCAGCATCCTATCCAATGAAGGAAAACAGTTCTACTGTGGCAGAAGGTAAAAACAACAAACATGGTTTTACAGCCAAAGACAAAAACATTCTACTGCAATTAGGTCAATTCTGACCTTAATCAAACCACATCAACTTCTCTGAGTTTAGGCTTCACCATCTGTAAAGCACAGACCTGAAATTATAGAAGGGAGGTTGTACATCAAGGTTAAGCCCATAAAAAGTACTTAAAAAATAGCTATCCCTTTGATAGCAATGATAAATACCTGGTTTGTTGAGATTTTCAGATAATAGAGACAAAAGTGTCAGGAAAGATGAAATGTTGTATGAAACATAGATCTCTCTCTGGGATATAAAACAAAGAAACAAGGCCAGCCAGAGTCTGGCTCCACTGAATAGTTCCTGAACAAGTAAATAGAAACCATTACATTCAGACACAAGTTCCACTTAGTTTTAAGGTATATTCCTTAGTGGAATTTCTACCTAAAGGAGTGAAGGCTGTCCTGATTCTCAAATACATTGATAATTAACATTTCCATGATACTTAGTAATATTCCTATTCAGTTAAATTGATCATTTAAATCTGAATAATATGCTTCATTCTGTACTAAAATGTTATGGAATTAATTTTTTTTTGAGAATAATATATAGATGTGTACATTTTATGTTTCCTGTGTTGGTTGTTGTACAGCTATGAATGATCTCTACGCCAAAATATGCAAACTACTGCCCTTAGATAGTACACCATGTTTGTCTCTTTTTCAGTTTTCCCAAGGGTCTCTAAGTGAAGAATTGATTTTTGCACTTTGTCTGTGGTCTGCATCTTCAAAATACTTTCAGGCAGTTGTGACTGAGGATGTCAAGGGTGAGGATGAAGCTCTACGTCCCTGGTGTATTTTCTGCACATTTTGTTAACTTAACCCCTTGACATGTTTGATCTTTATTATCTTTAAGGAATTCTATGTCCTCCTTTCCCCTAGGATCTGATGGTGTCAACTTTACCAGAGTTTCTGGTTCCTCGATTTTCACCCTTCAAATCTCTGCTCCAGATCACAATGAAAACAAAACAATTTCCTGCCCAACAATGCAGTTTGCCAACTGATTGGCTCTAGATGTCCTCAAATCTACTCTCTAGGACCCTTAGGTGTGATTCATTTTCTAAGCAACTTATCATCCATCAGACACTGAAACAAATTACAGAACTGGTCAGGCAACGAAAGGTTCAGAACCCCTGTGTTAATGAGGTGCTTCAAAAAGCAGACACATAGGTTGGATTGGAAGAGAGATAGTGGATGTACAGAGATTGGAGCTGGAGATCTCAGATGATGATATAGGTCGGGCTCTGAGAAATAAGAAGAGAAGAAAGAAGGACTAGATACAGAAAGTTATAGCGTATGGTATAGTTCAGGGAAAAATTTGGCAAGATGCATGCAGTCACTAGGCAGAGGAATTTAGACCTATGAGCCAGCCTGTCAGTATCCCCTAGGGCACTCAGTCACTGGCTGGAAAGCAGCCCATTGGAAGCACATCATCAGCCAGTACAGTGGTGGGTTCAGAATGCCTGCAGCTGGGGCTTTTGGTCAAGAATGCTCCCAGAATTGCAGTTCTGTAAGCACATTATCATATCTGCCACAGACATATTGGGATGAGTGGGAAATAAGGCCTACAGCTAAGCACTAGGGAGCCAAGCAAGATCCTGGTCCTAGAGAGACAGTATTTCTCTCATTTAATGCTACCTACTCTGGGTTTCCACTGTAGAAGGGACTTTTGATGAGCCAATGAAGATGAGTTATCCCTCATCACTCACACATTTATTGTGCAAAATAGCTAGTGGGAGTCTGGCATGGACCAAAGAGGTAGAATCCTGGCTAACACATGCATAACAATGCTTTATCTTGCTACCCCATATGTGAACAGTAGTGCTGAGCAGTGCAGAGCTTGTGGTTGAAGCTTGGGCTTCACTTATGTAAGTTTCTTCTCCTAGGTTTTCTTTTCTTTTTCCATTTCCACCTTGTCTTCACCCATCTATGCAAGATGCTCCTGTCTAAATAATTTTTCTTGATGGCTGCCATGACAAGTAGGGAGAGTGATAAGCAAGCAGAGCTGCTTCTGGGGTGGGGTGGTTGTTTTCCTATAATTCTCAGCAACAGACACTGTTCACTTCTAGTCTCATTGAAAAGAGTCTCCTCCAATTGGTAATGCCTTGATTTGTTCAGTCTTAATTAAAGAAACAAAACAAAACCAGAAATGCTCCCTTGAAAGAATGATACATGGGACAGTTTGAGCATCTTCATTTCCTATTTGCATATCTCTTAGGAAGCCTGACACTGGACTTCTCCATGTAAAATAAAATGATTTATAGTTCATGGGCTTCAGCTTGTGTGTGTGTGTGTGTGTGTGTGTGTGTGTGTGTGTGTGTGTGTGTGTGTGTGTGTGTGTGTGTGTGCGTGTGTGTGTGTGTGTGTGTGTGTGTGTGTGTGTGGTGTGTTTAGGTACTATACAAACAGTACCGTTATTTATGGTGGTTAAACAATGTTGCAACAGCTGTTATTAACACTAGTTGATGAACATGAGTTACTATCTACCTTTTCAGTTTTCTTTGGTGTATTGAACAAAGATGGAGAATAAAACTGATTCAGATAAGGATTCTTTTCTAGCTCTTTAAAATACAGGAAGAGAAGTTAACTTTCTGTTGACTGACATATTTTCACTTGCATTCCACTTATTTTCTCAGTTTTCTAATGAAATATTTATTGTGCAACTTTCCTTCTGTGTGTGTGTGTGTGTGTGTGTGTGTGTGTGTGTGTGTGTGTGTGTGTGTGTGTGATTTGTACCTAATAAATGAATGTGAAAGGGAAATAAAGGCTCGAAATCCTTTCTTCATTTATTGTACTTTTGAAGGACAGGGATTTTATCTCTCAGATACAGAGATTTGCAGATGATCTTCCCACTCCTGGCTTTCTGGTATGTGAAGATGATTTTAAAGTAATTTTTTCAACTAGTTTCTTCTAAAGGAATATGTTGTCTGTTTAATGACATTTCTACTAGAATCACAGAACAATTTTCTAGCTTTATGCTTCTTTCAAGAGTTAGAGATACTATCTTTATAAAAAATACAATTTCTGAGAGAAAAAATTGAAGTGGTTGCAGCTTCATTTTAATTATAGAATATTAACTATTCAAATGCATAGGTGTGTGTAACTCCATGTATCTCTGTGGCTGTATGCAAGCACACACACACACACACACACATATATATATATATATACATATACATATAAATACATATACATATATACAATGCATATTTATTTATGTATACATATTTTGAATATGTGTGCATTTGTGTGATTCAGAAGATCCAACCTAAGCACCTGTTATGCATATACTATATCATTTAGCTCCCTCCTCAGCCCTACATGTCTATATTATTATGTTACTAATTTAGTTTAGTGGTGTACTACTGTTTCATAAGTCAGATAATGAGTACATTTCTTTTTTGGACAATGTCACCCCCTTTCTTCACTTTCCTCCAGTTTTATCAGATTGTAGAAAACACTTTTTCTAATTTATCTAAAAAAATTAATACCAAATACTACCTTATTATTTATTACTGATTACTTGTTACTTGTGCCAAACTATTAGTTGGAATGGAAAGGTCTAGTGTTTTTGTTTATTTGGGTTTTTTTTGTTTTTTTTTGTTCCTGTGCCAGTGCTGGGGTTGGAACTGAAGATGCTGGGTATTGTCCCTCAGCTACAGCTCCAGTTCTGGTTTTTTGATGGTTAATTGGAGAAAACTGTCCCATGGGCTTATCTGCCCAGATGGCTTCAAGCTATGATCCACCTGAGTAGCTAGGATTACAAGTGTAAGCCATAGGCCCCGTGGCAGAAGGTCCTAGTTTTTAATAACATTCTTTTCATTGGTACTGGGGTTTGAACTTAGGGCTATGTGCTTTCTAGGCAGGCATTGTATCATTTGAGCCACACCTTCAGCATCTTTTGCTTTTAGATAGGTTCTCACATTTTTTCCCCTGGCTGGACTCAGATCTATAAACCTCCAACCCATTCTTCCTGTGTAGCTGAATTTCAGACACAGACTACCTTGCCCAGCACTGATGAGAATAAGAACACAATTCCAAAGCTCACCAGACTTAATGTGCATTACTGATGTAGTCTGAAGATGTCACAAATCTGTGAGCAAATACTACTGGTAAAGATAATAATAAATCTTTACTGTTTGTATTAATTCTACTACTTGCTTACATTCATTTAGGACTTTTATTAGAGCAGATTTAGGTTCAGAGCAATAATAAAAGTAAGGTACATGAAGGCTAGGTACAGCACAGGCCTAGATTCCTTGTTTATAAGCATTCCTTACCAGATCGGTGCACTTGTTACAATTACTAAACCTGCTCTGACACACAGTTTACATTAGGGCTCATTCTTGTTGTAGCGCAGTTTATGGGTTCAGACAAATGTTTAGTTATATATATTCATCATTACACCATCACAAGATGTAGTGTCACTTACCAACTATGCTCTGCTGATCTGCTGTCTCCAAAGGTTGCCTGTGAACATTTTTTTAACCTAGAATGTTGTGAAGTTGGATAGTGTTCAGTCTTTGCAAACTGGCTTCCTTCCATTATGCTGTGTTTAGATTTTAATCCATGTTTTCATGGGTTTCCTTTTATCACTAGATCACATCCATTGTTTAGATGTAGTATAACTATTTTTTTCCATTCACCCACTGAAGAACATTGTAATTGTGCTTGGTTATACTTTATCAATATGACTGTCATTCTTATCAATAACAGAAACCACTGTTAGATATGCATTCTATGCAATGAAAATACAGATATCTCTCAATTGAAATAGGAATTTGGATTAGTTTTGAAGTTTTCTGCTTTAATTAAAATATTTGTATTCATTTCACTTTTCCATCTTAGCTTTGGTAAGCTAATTTGATGCTAGTAACATTACCAATGACTTTAAAAGAACTTAAAGAAGACCAGGAACTTGGGATGAAAGTTGTTATACCAGAGAACGGAAATGTGACTAAGGTGGCCATGGGCAGTGCCGGTTTCTCTTGCTTTCTATCCACAAATGCTGTTTTCCTCTTTGTCGTTCACCAACAGAATCAAGAAGCATGAGAACAAAATATAATTGTTCTTTAAATATCTTTGGTTTCTGGTTTCTGCACCAAAGTGAAAACAATGTAAAAATAGCGTGAACTTATTTTTGAAAAGATATGATTCTGTTTTTGTATCTGTAAACAAAAATCTGTTAATAATAGTTACTTTTGTGGGATAAATGTATGGGGAACTTTCTTTTACTATTTTATAATTATTAAAATGTTTTAATCCAAGCTCATATATTGGCCACTCTGGTCTGAAATTATTGCATAGTAGCAATAGACAAAATAGTAAGATTTTATTATTGCAGTTAATACTTGTAATTGCCTTTATCACCAATAATAATAAGCACTAAATTTCTGTAATAATACTTTTTCATGCAGCTATTGTTTTGGGTTTTGAGAAGTTTTATGGGTAGTAAAAAAGTGAAACTTATTTTTTAAATATACTTATTTACTGTGATTGTTTTTGGATGAAGGATTTAATTACATAGCACAAGCTAGCCTTAAACCTGAGTTCCTCCTACCTTGCAACCCTTTTACTTCAGCCTCCGTGGTAATGAAAGTATAAGCATACACCACATATTTAACTTGAAATTGATTTTGAAAGCATAAAAACTTAGTGGTTTTTACTGTTAAGCTTGACAATTTTGATAACATGGACTTGGGTTCTTTTTTAACAAATCGCCTAAAAATTCTGTTTTAGAAGTTACTTATAGCCATATAATTTCTCTCAAACAAAACTTTTGGTTAGTGTTAAGGTTAGGGTTACTAATTAAGGTTAGGTTTAGGGTTACTAACTAAATTCAGTTGAGAGAAAGAATTTAATGTTAATAACATGTATTGTCTCAGGTAAATCACAATGTATGGAAATAACACCATTAATCAACTAAAAAATAAAATGCCAATGAAATAGACATAGAAAAGCTTATTTAGTATTTATTTTGAGGAATACAGTTCATTTGAAAAGATGTTTTGATGTTAAGTCCAAAGGAGCAGTTCAGCACTTAACAAATTTGAAGGTATATTTGAAGGTGATATATGAGAAATGTTAGCTTTGTATATCCCTCCCCCATAGTATAACCCCTGTTTTCACTATATTTGATGTTGGTACAATTTGTGTAGGAGAAGGGAAAAAACAAGTCATTTAAGGATAACTGTGGACCCATTACAACAATGAGAAGTACAAGTTGTCATGTCGAAAATGAACTTTACAACTTTGGTGGGGGGGGGAGGATGGGCTGGGGAGGCGGGGGGGGGGGGCGGGAAGGGATGTGAAGGGTAAACAAAGGAGGAGGCTTCAATGCTTGATAAGAAATGTACTCATTATCTTGCCCATGTAATTGTAACCCCTCTGTACAGTATATTCACAATAAAAATAAAAATTAAAAAAAAAAGAAATGTTAGTTGGGAGTGGAGTAATACCAGACACAGTGTAATTCTGGGGTAGCAGATATTTCCGTGATCTCGAGGGGCTCATAATTGAGGAACCCGATGGGCCTCATTATGAGGCTGTTTTCTACTACATCCTGAAGGTCCTCATGACACACATGAGGCAGGGAGGTGTCAAAGTGGTAGTGGGCTGTAATTTTTCTTTTAGCAATGTATGATTAGCTTGCTAACTGTACATATATCCCATTATTCACATCTCTCAAATCTGCTAACATGGTTAAATTAAACATTAAACACATGAAGAGAGATAAAGGGAATGATTAGAGTTAGGGTGAGGTTTAACTAAATTCCAGAATAACTTTTAAAAGAAAAGATAATAATATATAGTCTTTTAAAAAAAGGATTTCTCGCTTGTTATTCCTTGCTAGTAAGTGGTGTCTTCGTTATCCTGGATTGAAAGAGACAAGGCAATTTTCCACAGACTGAAGTAAAAATCAAAAGGCTATAAAAAGAAAATAAGTTAGTGTCAAGGATCCCTATTGGTTTGCTTATGTGTTTGTGTATCAGTCCACAATATGATTTATCATACCACAGTCTGTTGCATCAGATACATGGGAACTTTTCAAAGCTCAATTGGGCATGTTTTGAAGATGACGACTACCATTTCAATCTGTCCAACTGCTGCTAAGACCCGATTGGCCATTACATTATTTCAGGAGGGTGCTTCAAGAGCTAATCAGCGGTGTTATAAGCGATTATTATTTTATTGTTGCTGAACAGGAAACTTAGCAATAAAGAAAACTGTAAATTTAGGATTTATTCCATGTAGGGGTATGCCTCATGCTTAGAAGATTAATGAAGAATTCTTGGTCCACTGTTTATTAAAGATAACACAATTCTGGTACATTTTAATTGTAAATCTACTCTTTGACATCCTAACTAATGGTTCCTGCTGAATTAATAAAAGCAACATATTAAGTTTAAATCCCAGATAAGGTAAAGATTGCCATTTTAATATCCCATCCATATCCTTTATCTTTCTACAGGGGCTTTCAGGCCAGTAGTTTTAATAACATGCATGAATGAAGATGCTCTTTTTTAACTCAAATGGTGGCAAAGAGTTTTTCCTTTATATTAGCAGGCAATCAATTCCAATAGCTTTTTAATGCTTTCTTAAAGAATCAATTTTAAAGCAGGCACTCTTCAGGGGACCCTCTTAAACTTCTTCACAGTCGGTCTCCTAATTTTCTATTACAATGCAATCTAAAGCAGCTACAAAAATAATGCAGATAATGTTTGCTGGGTAATGATTTCCAATTTCCCCATTCTATGTACCCTGTTATTAGGAGAATCATCTTGGTTGTGTAAATTAATTTTCAATTCACTTCAGGGGAACATTACAATGATTTATTCAGCAGTGGCATTGAAGAAAGTGTTTGGGAGGATTTTTAGCAATCTGAGAAACAAAATCAATTTGTTCTGATGATGATCATGTTAAAGAGGAAAAAGAGGAGAAGGCAAAGGGTAACTTGAATGTGGACCACAACTGTGGCCTCCATGCTAAAACCAAGATTTGAGACCAGTTTGTCCCTTTGTAATATGTGAACTTAGTGACTGACTTATATCTACCAACATGTTGAATGAGTAGTAGAATAGCCAGGCATATTCCTTCATGTGCTATTTCAGTTATCTAGTTCTATGTCTTTAAGGCACAGTAAAATTTACTTATATTTTCTTGAAGACAGAAGTAACTTATAAGCAAGAAATAAGAGGTTTACTTAGTACAATGTAACTAGCTGGTTAGTTTGGTACAACAATAAAAATGTTAAAACAATCTGCCATATCAGTCTCTCTCCTTGCACTCTCTTGCTCATGACTGGTGCTCTATAAATTAAACCACATCCTCAGTATTGCATTGTGCTAGTTATTTTGGAGGTAGAGTTTGTAAGATTTTCTGCCCAGGTTGGCTGAAATCCTTTATGTATCAGACTCTTGAGTAGCTAGGCTGACAGACGTGAGCAACAGGCACTTAACTTTCTTTATGTAATGCATGTCATATATTTTCCCCAAGATTGGTTCCTGGTAATATAGAGGCATGTGGTATATGCATTTGGCCATGTAATAAAAGGCTAGGGTAAAAGGCTAGGGGAGAGTTCCTGAGGAAATGATGGTTGGTTGAGTTCCTATAAAGAGTAAGAATACATGAAGAGGAGAAGGAAACTTTGAAAGAAGAAACAAGATCACATTCACACCTTGAAAAGAAAGCTATTGTTTAATTATGGGAAACAAATTAGGGAAAAGCAGAGTACATGGAGTCAGACAAGGAGCCTTGACCATAGCTTGAGAAAAATGATGAATCCTCATTGTATTTTCTGTTTCCCCAAATCTTTTCACCTCTATGATGATCTAATTGGATATTTCTTTCTCCATCATTATGTAGCTAAAGGCATGGATGAAGGCATGGATCTTTGTGGATATATGACCATAGTATGAGCTTGATACTAAGTACTTTCAGAATTAAAATTGTTCAGACAAAGGAACACAGATTCTAGAATTTCTGGTTGAGTTGTGGAGGGTGGCAGAATGATCCAGGATCCTAAGTTTGACTTATGAAGCTGAATTTCAAGTTATGAATTTGATGGATACTATTTTAGAGGATTTTTGATAGATTTTCTAATTTCCATAGAATATTTTTGTGAATAGCATACTTTCTTGGTCTGGTCTGTTTTAGAGTGAGAGCCCAGACTGTTTCTCCTATAAGAAATGATTCAGTGATGTGCTTAAACACACACAGTTTCTGCTCAGCCCACCATGAACACACAACCTGGATTTCTCATTTACTAGCGCTATGACTTGAGTAGCTGCCTAATCTTTAAGTCTCCATTCCTGCATTTGTAGGATGAGGACATCTATTTTCCACTTCTTTTGAAAAACAGAAGAGAGAATGCAGGTCTCTGTGGTGTAGTAAGTAGGCTGCACTCTTGTGTTTCACAGTTTGTGTATGACAATAGGACAATGACATGTCCTGGCACCAGTGGTGTTGGCCAGGGAAACAGTCATGAAAGTATCAATGTGAGTGTGGCAAGTTTAAATGACACAGACTTGGCAGTAACATATTACTCAGGAACTTGGCAGTAACATGTTACTCAGGATGGTTAAACCCTAGAGAGCCAAGAACAGGAGCTTTGGAAGAGTGAGTTTATTGAAGAGCTACAACCAATGGAATTACCCCTGGTGAGCTGACTGGTACCAGGAGCCCGTGTTCAAGATGGAGCTGTGTGGCAGGGATCAATCAGCCTGTGATTTCTGTATGGTTTAGAATAGGTCATAGGAACCTGCCCTCAGGATACACTGCAGTCTTCACTTTTGTCTCATCAGGCCTCTCAAACTCGGAGGCCTCCAGCACTGCAGGTAGAGAGCTCCAGGGGAAAAGTGGAATCGAAGCATTTAGTACTGGAATTGGAATTCCTGCTCACTGCTCTCATGTCGAAGACGGAGCCTGGTTATCAAGACCAGAACAAGTTCCATCCCTTCCATTATCAAACATACTTTCACCCACTGACATTATTCTTGGAATTGAATTATCCTGGAGTAAATACCAAAAACCTGAGCAACTCACAGAAATGCAGACAGTTTTATATCATCCCCTGTAACCTATCTCATAGTCATTCTGGAAAGAGGAAGGAAATTAGACACTGTCTTAAATTAAACATGCACTACATGGACCTCTGAGCTTCCTTCTTTGCATAACCACTATGATTGATGCTCATTCAACACTGCAAACCTGTGTGAAGAAGTAATCTCTATTTCTATGTTTGGGTGACTGTGTGACGTGTGTGTGTGTGTGTGTGTGTGTGTGTGTGTGTGTGTGTGTGTGTGTGTGTGTGTGTGTGTGTGTGTGTTAGTTGACCTCTTCAACCAGAGAGGAAGAAAAATATAATGCTTTTAGATTGGTTAAATGGCATTTGTTTGAATTGTTAAATGGTGTTGTGGCAGACAGAAACATTGCATATTTGAAAATTACATTTATAAGAGCTAGTGGCATAGATCTTTTTAAATGTCAGCAATTTTATCCATTATCATGCTTGTCAAAAGAGAAGAACCTATCTTGACTTCAAAGGACATGCAAACTACATTTATTAATCTCTTTAAGTTTTAACAGAAAACTGACAGCTTGTGTTAGAAATCACATCTACTCTAGATATGTGTGGGAGACATCTCCACTAAGTCTTTCACATCTATGTAAAAGTAAAACTCTGTGTTCGGGTTTTCTAGTGCAGCATGTGAAAAATGGAGAAGGAGGTAAGCGTGCACCAGCCTGGTGTGAAAAATGTAGGCTAGGTACATACATCACCTACACAATATACTCCAAACACTACCTCAAAGAAAGAGGTAGTCACTTCTTAGAGAGGCTGCAAGTGAAGACAGTATTTTTTATTATTAAATATAGAAAGTAGATGGAAGACCATGTGGCTTGAATAAAATGGATCATTACATACTTCAAATTCTCTTTGAGAAAACCTGAGGACACTGCAGACAGAAAACATTTCAAGTTCCAGAGATTACGAACAGGGCTCGTATTGAGTCCCCTCCAGTGCTCTATGGGAAAAACTGGCTTAGATTTAGGACATGTCAGATGGTGAACACATCAGTAGTTTTAATGAACAGTGGGACAGATGCTGAGGATTTCAGGCATTGGTTTGACTGAAGATATTTCTCAGACAGGAAACTCTGTTTCTTATCCATGTGTATTTGTGCATGTGTGTGTGTGTGTGTGTGTGTGTGTGTGTGTGCACGCGCGCGTGCATGCATGCACGTGCTTGTGCACATGCACGTGTGTTCCGCACTGCTCTGGAAGCTGAAATTCAGGATCTAAGCACTGTCCCTTAACATTTTTCCTAAAGGTTAGCACTCTACCACTTAAGCCAGAGCTCTATTTCCAGTGTTTTTTGTTAATTGGAGTTATGGGCTGGCTTTGCACTGAGATCCTCATATCTCACCTACCTGAGTAGCTAAAATTACAGGCATGAGCCACCCATGCCTACCTTCAGGGATTTATCTTAGTATTGGTTTTTAAAGTTGAATCATGGTTAATGAGGTCCCTAAAGAAAAGTGGGAGAATAAAGGAGGAGGTAACAATACTCACTATGAAATGTACTCATTACCCTACTCATGTAACTGTAACCCCTCTGTACAACATTTTTACAATTAAAAATTAATGAAAAATATATAAAAGAAAAGTGGGAAGTCCTAATAGGTAACGTAACAATCTCTTATAAGTCAAATAATCTCATAAATCTATTTGAAATTAATAATTGAAATAATTTAAAGTGGCGATTAACAAAAAGGCTAATATTAAAGAGGGGTTGGGAAATAAAATAACATCGAGAATGAAAACAAATTTGCTGCCTACTTTTCCTTCTTTTCTTAAATCCCTTTTATATCCTACTTACTGCTTGAAATGCAAATGGGAAAATGGAGTAGAAGATCCAGGATAAAAGTCAATCAAATGTAGTTAACAAATAGATATTTGTCACTTTAACAAATGTAGGTTTGCCCTCGAGAGATATGCCTGATAGCATAGGGGTTAAGTGTCGCTCAATATCCCCTCCTTCAAAAAACCGACAGGAGATATATAAAGGTCTGGGACACGATTCTCCCCACAGGATCATTCCCCTTACCATACATCCTACCATACATCCCATCATTTGCTCAGAAGGATCGGTGCCTCTGTTTCCCCTCAGATTAATGCCTCAATTTGTTTTTAGGACCCTTCTCTAAAATAAATAAAAGAAGGGGGACTTGCTAGAGACCACTGTAAAACTTTTCCTAAAGCTATTATCTGCTACAGTGCTTAACCACAAGGCCAATTGTCAGCTCATCTGATTAAGGAATTTTGTAACAGACCTCCCTGTGGCTTAGAGTATCATAAAGATAAATAGTGATCTTTTATTTACCCCACCCACCTGCCTTCCGTATTTTGTAAAAAAAAAAAAAAAAAAAAAAAAAAAAAAAAAAAAAAAACTGTTACTAATATGTTGCAACCACTTCCTCCTTCATTTATAGTATATATATAAGCCTGCTTGTAAATTCAATAAACAGACCTTGATGGGAAAAAAAACAAAACAAAACAAAAAACAAATGTAAGTTTGCTTCTGAACTTCAAGAAGCAAATTGAGTATGAAGATTTGGTTTACCCCATCTCAAAAGAATGAAGATGTCCTCTCACTTCTCACTAATAAAAGATTTTATTATGTGCTGTCAAATAACAAAACAATAAAAATCAAGCATGGTATCACTTATTAATGGTTCTGCTAGTTCTTTTATTAAGTTAATTATTCTTAATGTTTTTAAAGCATATTTGGATTAACCTTATGTTTGGTACTGTGCTTAACATCTCTGACTTCATCTTTGTCCCTTCTTTCTCACTCATTTTTTTTTTGGGGGGGGGCGGTCATGGGTCCTGAACTCTGGGCCTGGGCACTGTCCCTCAGCTCTTCAGCTCAAGGCTAGCGCTCTACCACTTGAGCCACAGCACCACTTCCAGCTTTTTCTGCTTATGTGGTGCTGAGGAATCAAACCCAGGGCCTCTTGCATGCAAGGCAAGTGCTCTACCCTGAGCCACCTTCCCAGCCTATCACTCATTTTTTTAAATGTGTAATATGAGTACTTCCTGATGTATAAAACTTATGTACAATGTTCACAACAATCTTGTGATGTAGATGATGTCATTGCCTCCATTTTAGAGATGAAGAAACTTAATGGGAAGATTAAACAATTTTCCATATCAACAAGTTAGTAAATGAAGGCGTTCTGATTTGAGCAGAAGCCATGTGACTCCAGGGTCACAATGCATGATGATGATTCTGTACTATTTATGCCCACATTTGAAATATATCCTATATATGTGTATATCTATATATCTATATCTATCTATCAATCGATCGATCAATCGATCGATCTTATCTATCTATATCTGTATGTGGATATAGGCATGTAATATGAAAGATCCAGTGAAGCCACAATTGAGGCTGTTACTAATTTAGTAGACCTGCTTTCTCTTTCAAGGTCACCTCTGCCCTGTGGAGGAGGAGGAGCAAGGAATTATATTTCATGGAGTCCTTTCTTCCATGTGCCTTCAGCTTACAGTCTGCCAGTGAGAAACACTGGGTGAGATGTGAAGGTGGGACAGAAGGAGCCAACGGTCTGCAAAGGTAGCAGCAGCCAGAGGCAAAAGCAGGTGTGGAATTCCATGAGGAACTCCAGCAATCTCTTGACAAGCAGCTGCTTTCCTTCTAGAGGCTGAGAAAATGGTGGAAGCTTTCCAGGAAAAAAAATGAAGAGCAGGAGCTTCTTCTATAAACTATGAAGAACACTTGCACTCTCTGATGTTGGGGAGGGAGACTTCTTTGATCTTGGCACAATATTGGATGTTACCAATTGTCATTGTGTCTTCATGAGAGCTTTGACATTGTTCAACCATTTTGTGTATTATCATGTCTATAAACAAGAGGATTTTTTTTATGCTCAAATTTTTAACTCTATGAGCTCTATGAGTATTTTCTGGCACATTTTTAATGAATAAATAGATATTTTCCTAAAAATATAAAAGTAATATAGGCTCACTCTAAAAAATTGAAAGTTAAAAGTGCTAAAGTACATTAAGTATAAATGGAGTCTGTATCCCTTGGTAATTACTATTTAAAATTTTCTATCCTTTTTCACACTTCTTATTTTTTTTTTGTTTTTCTTTTTGCCAGTCATGGGGCCTGAACTCAGGACCTGGGAGCTTTCCCTAAGTCTCTTTGTGCTCAAAGCTAGCCCTCAACCACTTGAGGCACAGCACAGCTCTGGCTTTGTCTGAGTAGTTTATTGGAGAGGAGATTCACAGATTTTCCTGCCTGGGATGCCTTCAAACTGCAATCCTCAGACCTTAGCCTCCTGAATATCTAGGATTACAGTCATAAGCCCAGCAACATTTTCATAAATACAAATGCATACAATATTGAAATTGGTCAATATTGGTCAATTGGTCAATATTGAAAATTAATCCACTTGCCTTTTCTATGTGTTTTAACTTAAAAATTACATATTCTTTACTTAGCACAACTTTAACCATTTTAATAACTGAATGGTATTCAATGACATACTTAATTTTCTATCAGTGAGTACTAATGTTGTGTCCAATTTGTTTATTCTATAAAAATGTTTTGGTTTGCATCCATGCAACTGTGTGAAAAATCCAGTAATTTCCTCAGAAATCCTTGCACATGAAGTTTTTAGATCAAATAAACGAGCATTTCAAGTTTCAATTCATATTGTCAAATCTCCCAAAGCAAGGTGGAATACATTTTTTAATTACAACATGAGAACATCAGAATTATTGTGTCTGCAAGCCTTTGATAAGCTTTTTGGTAGCTTGAGAGAAAAGGTATTATGCTTATACTATGTAGAGTTAATGATTATTAAAGCATCCAATATCCCATTTATATCTGATTTTCATTGTTTTAAGAGTGCAGGAGAGGGGGAGAACGCAGTCAAGAATTCAACATATAGCCTAAAAAATTAATAAGAATGAGAGGAAGGATGGGTAGAGGAGGCATGGATGAGAATGTTGAAAGCAGTGACATTGATCAAGATGCATTGCATTCACAAACTGTTTTGTTAAATGTCAACTTCTTTTTACAACTACTTAAAGATAACAAATAATAGCTAAGGGGAAAATGTCTCTAGTAAATGCTGGATAGCAATCAGTTCTTAGGAAAATTTTCTGATGAGTGCCTATGGGCCAGGAACCCATGTTGTTATATCAAAGGATAAAAAATTAACATATGTTTTAGATACCAGTTTCAGAGACCACAGAAGTGACATGCCATTTTAAACAAGTAAAAACTTGATTTTAAATTTCTATTCAGCTGCAGAATTGTTTCAGTCAGATGGAGATGAGCTGTAGGCATGCTGCAGATATAACTATTTCTTTCCAAAAATTTAAAAATAGTTTCAGTAATACGTCAGCTTGTATTTGGTTGAGCCATTTAGGTCTATGTCACATACTAATGCAGAGGTCAGTTTGGACTGATAAACTACTTCTATCACAGAACCAAAATAAGCAATTCAAATACCTCCTTTAATGTGTGAGATTTTTGAATAAGAGTTAAAAAATCATATCAAATGGATTTAAAGAGATTCTCTGCAGCTGCATGACTAGAATTTGTGGGTGGAATCACTTCATTTTAGTTTAAATTCTTGCAAAACTGGGTGTTTCTTTATTGATGGCCGCAAGAGAAAACTGACTCCGTTGTTTCTCAGTGCCTAAAAGCAGAACGGGAACATGAACCCAGGAAATCGTGATGAGTTCCACCTTGCTGTACAGAAAGAGAAGGCATCTTCATCAAGACTTGCATCTAGTAATCTAATATAAATTAAAAGTATGACAAGGTCCCCAGATGCTTAAGTAATTGAAATAACAAGCTAATTTGTCAAAAAAGCAATTCTTTGCCCTCTAATTTTGGCAGTAATAACATTTATGTAGCCAACACTGTGATCCTGCTTCATGACTGGTATGTCTTAGAAATCTATAAGTAGATGGAATGTTCTTATTTAAAATTTATTCTTCTTGGTTTAATATATAGTCCAACATAAATATTTTGTCTCTATCTTCTTTAGCTGATCCTCCATACATTTCATTAGAACAAGAAAAGGAATCTAATAAAAGAGATTTGGGATCAGAAAAGATTTCGAGTAAGATATTCCTAACAGACTAATGTTAATTTTACTTTCTGAGCTCTGTACTGTAATTAGTTTGAGGTCCACGGATGTCAGGAGAGGACTATTGGAACAGACAGGCCAAAAAAGATTATAACTTACACAAGAGCAGTACATATTTAAGGAGAGTACTACTTTATGGGAAAAGAAACATAATTAAAACTGGTTTGAAGAGATTTCTCAATAAAAGCCAGTTAAAATTGCATACCCTTGAAGACATCAACCTTATCCAGGAGTTCTCAGTGTTAGAATATGAAGACTAAAACTTTGCCTTAGGACAACTGGCAAGGACCGTCTAAATTGCAAAGCTCATCCGTTAAAACGGCATTGCATTTCAGCTTCTCTCACTACCCAATATGCTTTGCTCCTCTTTCATCAGTTTAATTCTTGGGAGAGAACTTAACATCCTGCACACAAATCTTTGAGTTTCAGAGTCTATTTTTGGGAACATGATTTCAGTGACTTCATGCCTAGTTGTAATGGTGTGGCTGGGCTCTGTCTCTTTCCATGTAATCTCAAGGTTTTTCTATGTGGTTTTCTAGCAAAATAGATGTGTGTGTGTGTGTGTGTGTGTGTGTGTGTGTGTGTGTGTGTGTGTGTGTGTGTGTGTGTGTGTGTGTAAGAGAGAGAGACAGAGAGAGACAGAGACACACACAGAGAGAGACACAAAGAGACAGAGACGGAGAGATAGAGACAGAGAGAGAGAGGGTGAGGGAGGGAAAGACAGAGACAGAGGCACTTGGGGCTTTTGGAGACCAACACAGAAATAGTGTTCTTAAGGGTGGCTCAGAAATGGCATGGCATCACTTCTATCACATGCTTTATTGGTCAATGTGATAGGCCATTCTAGAATCAAAAAGCAGGGGACAAAATGATGAGTAAAGTATGAGAAAGTTTACATCCGTCTGTAACCTAAGACATTGATTGAACTGTTCTTCAGGGTGACAAGGAGAAATAGTTTTTCTTATCACTCTCCAAGGGAATGCAGTGTCAACAACTTATGATGACTATGTCAATAGAGAAAAGATAAGAGGTCTTCCTGGACCATGACTGGACAGAGTATGAAGAGGAGTGCAATGTGTGGAAGGAAGGCAGAGAAATTTTTCTTCTGTGAAATCTCTTAGATAACTGGTCATGATATATATATATAATAGCAATCCAAATATAATAGATCTAAATAAAGCAGAAACAAACCAGTAACAGATGGCAAGGAATTGAAATCATGAGATCTGTAGACAGGTAGATTTTGAGTTCCAGCTTTGCTGCTGAAAGAATATCACTTGTTCTACCAGCATGGGGAATGAAGATGTTCGCCTCATGGATTCAGAGACCAAATACAATAAAATAAGATAATATCTTAATATTTTGTTCCAATTATGGGGCAGAACTGCTCAAGAAATGATGAAAAAAATATTTGAACCAAGCACAGGAGCTACAATATTGATATGAAATGAAATAAACCAATTTTTCAAAGAGTAAAAAGAGACATTAATTATAAAACCATGAATGAGCTGGGCGCTGGTGGCTCATGTCTGTAATACTAGCTACTTAAGGGCTGAGGTCTGAGGTTTACAGTTCGAAGCCAGCCAGAGCAGTAAAGTCTGTGAGACTTTTTTTTGGGGGGGTGAGGGGGGGAGGTCTGGTCGTGGGCCTGAACTCTGGGCTCGGGCACTGTCCCTCAGCTCTTCAGCTCAAGGCTAGTGCTCTACCACTTGAGCCACAGCGCCTCTTCTGCCTTTTTTTTTCTGCTTATGTGGTGCTGAGGAATCGAACCCAGGGTTTCATGCATGCAAGGCAAGCGCTCTACCACTGAGCCACCTTCCCAGCCCAGTCTGTGAGACTCTTATTTCCAAGAAAGTACTCAGAAAAAGCTGGAAGTGATTCTGTGGCACTAGAGCATGAGCCTTTAGCACAAAGAGTCTCAGGAACGGGGCCCAGTCCCTGAGTTCAGTCCCAAGAGCTGACAAAGAAAACAAGCAAAAACAAAAACAAAACAAAACCCAATTCTGAGCAATTGTGAAAGATTCTCATAGCTGGGCCTCAATAAGTTCTGCACAACATCAGCTCTCAAGAAGCAGGAAGTGAGTTGTGTTTTTAGTACCTGGTACAGACAGGCTACAGTATGGTTAACTGGATAGCATCTTTCTTTTGAATGTTAGTCACAAGCAGGTATGTTGTTTTCTAGTAACCCCGTTCCCTGTTATGATTGAGATACAAATGTAAAACTTAGTTCCCAGTTATGATTTTATACAAATATAAAACACTAAGTTGTAAGGTATAACTGCACTATCCACATTTTCTCCTATCACTGGCAAACCTTCTTTAGTTTTCTCTTCCCCCTCCCCTCTCTCAATGCTGCTTACAGACTCAATTAGAGGTAAATAAACCCCCCTAGATTTCTTGTGGTACCTGTGTTTAAATTTTTTTTATCTTATTGACTATTTGACAGGGCACAGCTAGAGAAGAGGAAAACTTAGTTCAAAGAAAGTAAGTGTGTCAGTCCATCTCACCCATTAAATATTGATAATTTTACATTATAGGTTTGAAACGAGGGATTATTGCTCCCATTTCAAGCAGTCTGTAACAGAAGCTAGTCTATTTTCCTTCCCCTGTGGTTAGCACAGTGTGTCTGGACAAACAGTCAATTAAATTCTTTAAATATAAATCCAAATGAACCTGAGACTACATAGGGTTTCATATTATGCCAAAGACATTTAACTTGCCAGGATGGCTTAACTTATTCTAACTGGTCTTGATACATACGAATATTAATTGATGTTTACACAAGTTTTTTTATTAGTTTTAGGAGAAGGAGGTTATTTGTGAAATAAAGATTACAATGATATAGTAGAATTGCTCAGTGGCAAAGGTCATACATCATTTTCATCTGCTCGCCCCTCATGCGACCTTGGGAAAGTCACTTTGCTTCATTCATCTGACCTGTAGGTGCCACCTTTGTGAAATATGACTGGAGATAATTCTTTATTGATCCATGTGACAGGTCGGTGAGGCACAAATGAAATTATGAATGAGAGAAGGTGTTAAAGTGCCATATAAGCTTATTTCCCATTAATACTCATAATATTAGGTTTATAAAAATTTATAGCATTATATGCTCAGTTTGGGTATCTGTGACCACAAATATTTCAGATGTTAACTTAAAAGTTGTAGCCAGAGCATACTTATGCTCTATTTGCTAAAGGCAATAACTTATCAATTTTATATTATATATACACATATAAAGTAAAATATGTATATAAACCTGCATATACATTGGTAGGTCATTTTATTTTGCATGTGCATGGCATGTACTATGTTCAAAATTAAATGATACATTAGAATTCAACTCTTCTAAGTTTTAGCAAGAATTTATTTTCATAAAACACAGTTAAGGTGGAGAGAGAGAAAGAGAGACAGATAGAGAGTAACCATTTTCTGTTCACTATATGGGAAATAGTAGCTAAATACTCATAAAGTTCAACTTTTAATTATCTTTCTGTTCATGTGTTCAAGTTTTCACTTACTCTTTCTTTGTATGTTGTTTTCTTGTAAGCTGGTATTACTGTTCACTATTTTCTGTCACTACTCCTTTGGTTTTATTATATTGTATTCTGTACATAGATTGATAAATTAGTATTGTTTTGGTAAATGATTGATTATATACATTTGCTCTCTAAGTTTACTTAAGAAAACATATTTTCAGGATTTTACTATTATTTTAGTAAATAATAGTGGAGAGTTAAAGAAGAGGATATTTCAAGCCAGACCCAAAATGATATTGCTGGAAGTAGTTAATAAATTATAAAAATCCTAAGTATAAAATGTTCAAGACTTTCCATGAAAAACAATGGACAAAAATCTGAGTCTCATTTATCTAAATAGTTCCTTTGATCAGAGCAATTTTGACTACATTCTTTTAATTTCCTTCCTCCAATTTACTCATTGACTCTTGTCTATATTTCCACACAGTTAACAAATTGGCTGATATTTCTGGTTATCTTCACAGTCAATTACACATCGATCAACTGATTGACGATGTAGCAATTTGATTTGGTTGTTAAGAACAGCTGCAAATATTGGATTGAGTGTAGCAGTGGTTAATTCCGCTGTACAGATAAGGTTTAGAAGAAAAACTTTTAGTACATGTATGCATGTATGTATATATGTATGTGTATGTGTATCTCTCACATAATGTTGAATCTGTAGCAAAAGTAAGATTTGACTAGGTCTTGTCACGGTTCACCTTTCATACCCAAAACAAAGGGTGGGTATATGCAGTCCTAAGGATCAACGTATTTATGTGAAAAATGGAACTGCAGTAATTGAGGTGATGGGTGGGATTGGGAGAGATGGAGGAAAATGATGGTAGGGGTGGCACTGATCACGATGCATTGTACCCACAAACTCACATATTGATTTGAAACCCCTTTGTACAGCTACTTAAGGAGAATAAATAAATTTTTGTAAATATCTTTAAAATAAAAATATACCTACTATCTGAAAAGTAATTGTTTAATTGACTAATGGTAATTGTGTATTTTTATGCAGTAGTGTAATGTGAGATATATCACACACATACATACACACACAACAAACACACATACACTGCTGGAGGTCAAACTCAGGGCCCTTATGCGGGTCCAGTGAGCTGCCAAAGCTGCATCCTCAGCGATATTTAGACCCATACATTGTAGAAAGATTCAGTGAAGCTCATGAACATACTCATCATCTTAACCTCCACAGAAAATCTGTAAACATTTAATAGTCTTAACTTACCAAACATCAACACACTGCATTGTACCGGTTAATAACCCTCATCCTGCATGACGTAAGTGACTACAAAATTTTGGTTTGTCTCAAGAGCCTCACCCTCCATATGGAGTTCCCATAGTAAAGGGTTTGCGGTGTTAGCTAACTGTTGTAGACCTTGAAATTATCTTTAATAAACTATGTTTATTGCAGCATTATTTACCATAGCTAAGATATAGAATCAACCCAGATGCCCCTCAGTAGAAGAATGGATCAAGAAAATGTGGTGTATATACACAATGGAATTCTATGCCTCCATCAGAAAGAATGACATTGTCCCATTTGTTAGGAAATGGAAAGACTTGGAAAAAATTATATTAAGTGAAGTAAGCCAAGCCCAAAGAAACAGGTCCCATGGTTTCCCTTATTTGCAATATCTAGTATATGTATGAGTCAAGCAGGAAAGGTCAGATAATGTGATGTTAGGAAAATGAACCTTTAGATATGTATTTCAATGTTTTTTTCTTTCATGCATTTGTTTCTAACTCATTTATAAGATTATTTCTTTGTAGCTTTGTATGTCCCTCCCCCACAGTATAACCCCTGCTTTCACTATATTTGATGTCGGTATAATTTGTGGAGGAGATGGGGAAAAACAAGTCATTTAAGGATACAGGTGGACCTGTTACAACAATGAGAAGTACAAGTTGTCATGTCGAAAACGAACTTTACAACGTTGGATGGGGGGGTTGGGGGGGAGGCTGGGAAGGGATGTGAAGGGTAAACAAAGGAGGAGGATGCAATGCTTGATAAGAAATGTACGCATTATCTTGTCCATGTAATTGTAACCCCTCTGTACAGTATGTTCACAAAGAATAAAAATTAAAATTAAAAAAAGAAATTATCTTTAATTTCTTTAGTTTTATCATAACAGTAATGTGGAAAGATAAATTTAGTTAGGTTACATGGGTAAGGGAAAAGCAGAAGAGGCAAACATCTGACGTGTTCATGTAGGCTGGGCAGCACACAGTGTTTGATGTTTGTGTGGGTTCCCTTCTAACTTACCCTAAATTGAGGCTAAGCGCTAGTAGTGAAGTATGTGTGTTTGCTAACTTCTTCCACAGAGCAGCTATGGTATCAGAGGCCTCTTTTTCAAGGATTTATGATTCTCTGCTAAATTTCTTCTTCTCTGCCAAACCTCACAATGTTGTGATTACAGATGCTTGTATTCTTACATTTGGCTGGGTACTAATAATCCCATCCTAAGTTGAAAACACTGTAAATTTAAAATGCATTTACTAACTATAGCTGGGTGCCTAACTAATCAGGAGGCTGAGATCTGAGGATTGTAGTTCAAAGCCAGCCCAGGAAGCAAAGTCTGTGAGACTCTTATCTCTAAACACCAGAAAACCAGAAGTGGTCTGTGGCTCAAGTGGTAGAGCGCTATCCTTGAGCTGAAGATCTGAGGGACAACACCCACGCCCAGAGTTCAAGCCCCATGACCAACAAAAAAAATGCATTTACTAACCTTAACAACCATCAACATACTTAATTATAAACTATTGGTTAATTACCCTCACAGTCATGTAAGTGACTGGGAAATTGCTCTATCTCCACAACATTCCTTTCACAGGTAAATAGCCAAATTCAAAATCTGAAGGACAGTTTCTATTGCATTAATAAAGCTTCACAACATTCATAAGTCACACAATTTTAAGTTAAACCATTGTCAGTGACTGAAGTATTAATTATAGTAGTTGTTATAGTCCCAACCCTCAAGTAATTTATAAAACATAAATGCACCTGGCTAAATACAATGAAATATAGAGAGAGAATCAAGTTTATCGGTGATAGAACTGGCTGGCTCTTAGTGGTTCTATTGTGAAATATGCAAAAGTACTAATAGCTGGACTTTTAAACAATGGATAGTTTGAAATTGGCCATGGTGAGGAATATTTACACCATGAAAACTGGCAAATCACAGTATTTTTTTGTTGTTCAAAGAGCTTATTTTAAAAAAATAGAAATAAGTTATTATTAAAATATAACACAAAGTATCAATGATACCTGATGTTTCAAAGGTTTATTATCTCTGATGTATAAGTATTAATTTAGTCTTACGATTTCATATTTAAAGATAAAATTATATATGCTGTTATTCTATTATATTCCTGGTTTACTACACACTAGTTGATATGCAATATTCTCACCATAGTTATTTTTGGTCCTTTTTCTCTTAGTATTTTCATAGATTTGTATGATACAGAGGCACACTATAGACTTTATTGTAATTTCCTCTGATATTTAGATTTGTTCAAGAGGTCTAATGTCAAACTGGCTTTTATCCCTTTTTGGAAGCTTTTGGTTTTCACATATTATTCTATAATCTCAGATTTTCTTTAGTTCTTGGAAGGAGTATTGTTTTCGTATTTTGGCCTGATATTTAGTGAGGCTTTTTAATGTAAAAAGCTGATCTTCTTTTTTGTCATTGGCAGATTTTTATATTATGAGTTTCTTTCAGTTATCTCAGAAACTGCTTTTGAAGGTTAAATTCCTATTTCTCTCATTCTTACCTCTACAATTTCTTGTAGCTTTCAGTACTGTCCTTTTCCTTTGGACTTCTCAAATTTGTCATCTTCCCTACTGAATTGATTAGAAGCTATCCATTTTTATTGTCATTAGTGTGATGGTACTTATGTCCCTGCACTACCTTCTTTTCATTCCCTCAGTTACTTTAATTGGATTTCTTCCCTATCTTGACCATCATTTTTTTAATTGTGAAAATACTGTACAGAGGGGTTACAATTACATGGGCAAGATAATGAATATATTTCTTATCAAGCATTGTAGCCTCCTCCTTTGTTTCCCCTTCCCATCCTTTCCCATCCTCCTCTACCCCCCCACCCAATCCTCCTCCCCCCCTCACCGAAGTTGTAAAGTTCGTTTTTGACATAACGACTTGTACATCTCATTGTTGCAATGGGTCCATCTGTATCCCTATTTAAAAGATTTGTTTTTTCCCTTCCCCTCCACAAATTATGCCATCATCAAATATAGTGAAAGCAGTGGTTATACCGTGGGGGAGGGACATACGAAGCAACAAAGAAATAATCTTATAAAAATATTAGAAATAATCTCATAAAGAAAAAAACATTTGAATACATATCTTAGGGTTCATTTCCCTAACATCAACTTATCTGACCTTTTCTGCTTGACTCAGATATGTACTAGTTATTTCAAATAAGGGAAACCATAGGACCTATGTTTCTTTGGGCCTGGCTTACTTCACTTAATATAATTTTTTCCAAGTCTTTCCATTTCCTAACAAATGGGGCAATGTCATTCTTTCTGATGGAGGCATAGGAATATCATGAGCATGAGGAAGCTATTCAAAGATTGATACAGGAATTGCATGAGCAGGCTGAGAACAATCAAAGAGAAATAAAGGAATGGCATGAGCAGGCTGAGAGCAGTCAAAGAGATAGACAGGAATTGCGGGAGCTGGCAGAGAACAAAGAGAAAGTCAGAAATGGCGTGAGCAGGCTGAGAACTCTCAAAGAGAACTACAGGAATTGCGTGAACGTGAGGAAGCTAATCAAAGAGTAATACAGGAATTGAGAGTGCAGGATGAGAATAGACAAAGATCACTAAAGGCATTCATGGAATCCATAAACAGAGAGCTGAAAGAAGTCAGGGAGTCCACAAGGGAATGCTGAATGGAACCCAACAGAAGGAATGGGAGTCCAAGGAAACCATAACCAATCAACTAAGTGATTTGAGAATAAACACTGAACACCAAATTAAGGAAGTAAAGAAGTTCATACAAGATCTAAACCAAAGCTCCAACAAAGAATTTGAAGCCATCAAAGCCGACAAACTAGAAGGAAAAGAAATTTTAAAAAGTAGAAAGTCTTGATGGTAGGTTAGACCATGCAGAAGATCGAATCTCAGGGATTGAGGACAGCCTAGATATTATAGAGAACGAAAATACAACCATCCAAGAAAAATCTAAAGTTCGTTTTTCGACATAACATCTTGTACATCTCTTTGTTATAATCGGTCCACCGGTTCCCTATTTAAATGATTTGTTTTTTTCCTTCCCCTCCACAAATTATATCAACATCAAATATAGTGAAAACAGGGGTTATACCGTGGAGGAGAGACATACAAAGTAACAAAAAATCATCTTATAAATATGTTAGAAACAATCACAAGAAGGAAAAAAACATTTGAATCCTTATCTTAGGGATTCATTTTGCCTAACATCAACTTATCTGACCTTTTCTGCTTGTCTCAGACATATACTAGTTATTGTAAATAAGGGAAACCATGGAACCTCTGTTTCTTTGGGCCTGGCTTACTTCACTTAATATAATTTTTTCCAAGTCTTTCCATTTCCTAATAAATGGGGCAATGTCATTCTTTCTGATGGAGACAGAGAATTCCACAGTGTATATATATATATATATATATATACACACCACATTTTCTTGATCCATTCTTCTACTGAGGGGCATTTGGGTTGGTTCCATATCTTAGCTATGGTAAATAATGCTGCACTAAACATAGTTATGCTGGTAGCTTTAGTATGGCCTTGTTTGTGATCATTTGGGTAAATGCCCAAAAGTGGGATTGCTGGGTCATAGGGGAGCTCTATGTAGAGTCTTTTGAGGAACCTCCATACTACTTTCCAAAGTGGTTGAACAAGTTTACACTCCCACCAACAATGAAGTAAGGTTCCCTTCTATCCACATCCCCTCCAGCATCTGTTGTTCTTAGAGTTCTTGATTATAGCCATTCTAACTGGAGTGAGGTGGTATCTCAATGTTGTTTTGATTTGCCTTTCTTTTATGGCTAGGGAGGTTGAGCATTTCTTCATGTGTCTATTGGCCATCCTTCTTTCCTCTTCAGAGAAGTTTCTCTAAGTCTTTAGCCCACTTATTTATTGGGCAGTTGTTACTTTGAGAATTTGTTGTTGGGGGATTTAATTTTTTGAGTTCCAGGTATATTTTAGATATGAGACCCTTGTCTGTTTCATGGCTAGTGAAGATCTTCTCCCAATCTGTGGGCTTTCTATTGATCTTGCTAGCTATTTCCTTTGCCGTGAAGAAGTTCTGCAATTTCACGCAGTCTCATTTATCCAAACTTTCTTTGATTTGTTGTGTTTCTGGGTCTCTTTTAAGAAAAATTTGGCCTGTGCCAGGGAGACCTAGGGTTTCCCCTATTCCATCCTGTAATGTTTTCAGAGTGTCTACTTTGACTACGAGGTCTTTGATCTATTTGGAGTTTATTTTGGTACAGGGTGATATATAAGGATCTAGCTTTAGTTTTCTACAAGTAGTTAACCAATTTTGCCAGCACCATTTACTGAAGAGGCTGTCTTTCTTCCATTCTATTTTTTTTAGCTCCCTTATAGAAGATTAGGTGGCTATAGGTCTATGGGTTCATTTCTGGGTTTTCAATTCTATTCCATTGGTCCTGAGGTCTGTTCTTGTGCCAGTACCAAGCTATTTTGATTAATATGGCTTTGTAGTAGAGTTTGAACTTTGGTATTGATATTCCTCCAGCACTGTTCTTTCTGTTAAGGATCATTTTTGCTATTTGGGGTCTTTTATTGTTCTATATGAATTTTTGGATTGCTTTTTCTATTTCCTTGAAGAATGAGGTTGGAATATTGATAGGTATAGCATTGAATTTGTAGATAGCCTTGGGAAGTATTGCCATTTTCACGATATTGATCTTTCCAATCCAGGAGCATGGGAGGTTTTTCCACTTTCTAAGTTATGTTTTGATTTCTTTTTTCAGGTTTTTAAAGTTTTTATCATAGAGGTCCTTCACTTCTTTGGTTAAGTTAATTCCTAGGTATTTTATTTTTTTGTGGGGCTATTACAAATGGAGTTGCTTTCCTGATTTCAGCCATGCCTTTCGCATTGTTGGCATACAGAAAAGCCATTGATTTTTGAGGGTTATTTTTATACTCTGCTACTTTGCCAAAGTTTTTGAATCAGCTTGAGCAATTTGGGAGTGGAGTCCGTGGGATTCTTTAAATACAAGATCATGTCATCTGCAAAAAGGGAGAGTTTTACTTCATCTTTCCTTATTTGGATCCTTTTTATGTTTGCATCTTGTCTTATTTCTGTAGCTAGGCATTCTAATACTAAATTGAAGAGGAGAGAGTGGACATCCTTGTCTCATTCCTGAGTGAAGAGGAAATGGCTTTAGTTTTTCACCATTAAGTATAATGCTGGCTATAGGTTTGTCATATACTGCCTTTATTGTATTGAGGAAAGTTCCATGGTTTCCTAATTTTTCCAGAGCCTTCATCATAAAGGGGTGTTGGATCTTGTCAAATTCTTTTTCTGAATCTATTGAGATAAGCATGTGGTGCTTATCCTTTCTCTTGTTGATGTGATGAATTATATTAATTAATTTGCATATATTGAACCAGCTTTGCATCCCTGAAATGAATCCTGTTTGATCGTGGTGTATGATTTTTTTGGATGAATTGTTGAAGTCAATTGGCCAAAATTTTGTCGAGAAGTTTTGCATCAATGTTTATCAAAGAAATGGGTCTATAGTTCTCTTTCTTTGATGAGTCCCTGCTTGGTTGACCATCATCTTACACATTGCCTTCACTCATTTATTTTTAAGGCCACTTTTATCTTCCCTGTTTTTAAAGAAATAAGTTTGAACTTATTGGAACTTTTTGTTTGCCATCTCCTACTGATTTCCTCTGTTCCTTCATAGGCAGATGAGGACCAATCTAGACCTGGCACTGGTTCTTGGTTTTGCTAATTTTGTGTGCTCTATGCCTGGGTTCAGACTTCTTCTATTCTTTACAACAAAAAGCAGACACCTGGACACAGATGTTAAGATGTGCATTTCTAACAGTGATTAGTTAAGAAGGGATGGAGTGAATGAATCATTCTTTGCTTCTGTGAAAATGGCATCTCAGCTAATGTTTCTCAGCAGTGACTCTCATGGCTTTGGGGACCTTTGATGGATGTAGAGGCAGCTAGCTGCTTCACCTGCCTTAGAAAAGGATCTTTGGCACATGTGAAAAAAAATCTGTAAGGTTCTATGCAATAATGCAAGGCAAATGAGGATTGGTAAACCAGACTTCTGCTGATGTAAGCTCATCCTTGTTCTCCATGTGTACATTATATGTCATGAAAAAGTACAAGGGAATCCCTTTTCATTTGAGGCTGTTTTGGGGTTTTGGATGTGTAGCAGCATCCTTGGTCTCTGTTCAGCAGATGCAAGTAAAAACATTTAATATCTAATAGTTCCAGCAAAAAAATATTTCTCTAGACATTGTCAATGCCCCTGGGCAGCAAAATTGTCCTCTTTTGCCTCTCCTCTAAGAACCACTGCTGTAAAATCTAAGAATATAATTCTTAATCCACACTAAATTGTAAGTATTTTGTGAAACTTTCTTCAAAGTCAAATTATACTCGGATCCCTGATTTTTATTGTACTATTATATCTTTTATCTGTCTTTATAGGTATCTAGTAGAATTTACAAAGCAATTGTATGAGTAATTACTGCTTTGATGTTGTATTCTAATTCATTTATTTATCTGCTAGAAAATCATTAAGCACCTCATATATCCCATACTGTGTGCTGGCTACTAGAATAACACACACTTTCTTTAATGACTTTTACCTGTGGGGAATTTATTCAATTGACCACGCTTACTTTCTTCAAAGTTTTTGCCCTTAAAGCTTTTCTAATAAGTATTTCTCCTGATTTCTTCAGACATTTTATCTAAATATAAGTTTATCAGTGCCTTTACAACATTCACAATCTTTAAAATTTTTCTAAAGGAAGGGATAAAGCCTGTGGCATTCCTTAATCTTATTTGATTGTGGGGCCCTATTTTCTCCAGAGCATTTTATGAAGTGATTATTCTTGGGTATAAACCCTGAAAAGTATTCTTTTGTACATTTCTCTATCATCTAAAAATGGATGATAGTAATCTTTTCAAATGAACACCTTCAGCCATGATGTTATACAGAGACCAACCTCCATATTCAATTTCTCTAATCTAACAGTTAGCTCCGTATTAATGACTCATGAATACCACTGCAGCAGTATACCTTCAAGGAATTCTTACTACAAAACTGAGTATCATGTATCCTTCTCTTTTATGCTGTTCTACTCTTAGTTTAGTTAGTTACATTTTTGCTTCTTTTGATTCACATATCTCATATGCAAGGCTAAGGCATCTTCTTCACAAATTGGAACCAAATGGGAGCTGAGAAGGCATTTTCTTTAAAGTTGAATTTAAATTACAAATGCCCTGGTAAGATGTAACACCACTAGATTTCTTAGAAAATGGATTTTAATCTCATTTTTCCCATACACTTGAATTGGGATAGATTTGATACTCTAGAACTTCTGGTGAGATATTGGAAAGAAATAGCAAGTAAAACAAGAGCAGAGAAGTAGGTAACTGTATTGACCAAAGTCAAAATGTAACGCCTTAATGTTCTGGGTAGAAGGCAACTACATTGGTATATTTCTTGTTACAACTACTAATGTGCTTGAGGTTAACGTGAATGATTGACCACGTTTCTAAAGAAGAAGAAAAGGTAATCATTTCACATTTTGCATAGCACTAGAAGTGTCTTAGGCAAAATATTAAGTGTCATTTATTTTTTGCTTTTTCCATTCTTAAAGATTCTGCAGGCTGGTATGGGTCCAGTGTTACGATTAAATGTTTGTTTCTTCAAAAAGGAGCTGATTCTTTTGTTCTGTGTTGTTTAGTTCAGGATTAAACCATGAAGGGATTTGGAAGGGTGTACTGAAGTTCCACCTGGTTCAGTGAGAACAATGTATTACTAGATCATCATTGCCTTGGAATAGCTTAAGAAAGTAATAGTTCTTCCTTTTTTATTTTATTTTATTTTATTTTATTTTATTTTTTTTTGGGGTCCAGTCGTGGAGCCTGAACTCTGGGCCTGGGCTCTGTCCTTCGCTCTTCAGCTCAAGGCTAGCGCTCTACCACTTGAGCCACAGCGCCACTTCTGGCTTTTTGCTTATGTGGTGCTGAGGAATCGAACCCAGGGCCTCAAGCAAGCAAGGCAAACGCTCTACCACTGAGCCACCTTCCCAGCCCTTTTATTTTATTTTTTTAAAATTAAAGCTCCATGGAACACTTATGATTAAAGCTAAACCTGAAAAGCATCAGGATTAGGTTTGGGGTGCCCACTGAATCTTCCCTAGTGTAATTTTTTGCTAGGCTTAGAACAGCTATTTATTTCTTTTTCCTTTGAAGATGGGTACATTTATCTTTATGTTCAGGTACAGCAAGACAGGGATGAGGAAGACAATCTGACAAGACTAGGAAACAATATTAAACCTGCATCTTGGGGAAATTGCAGAATAGTTTCTACTCTATCAGGATTGTCAATTCCAGGTATCTTACTTTGGAACTTTTGTATTACTCTGGTATTGCTCATAAAATGTTACGTTTCTGAAACTGTTAGATTCTACAGAAATCAGTAACCTTTTTGTGCAACCTATAAGAAGAACATAGATTGCAATCTGTTTATTATAACCATAATTTGTTTTTCTTTTCTTAACATGTCATGTCAACTTGTCCTTTGTCATGAAAAAGTGTCAGGTTTCTATTCTCAGTTTGTGCAAAAGAAAGATGTGTTAGATCAAACTTCATATGGTAGGTATAGTTGTTTTTTGGGTCCTTCCTGTGTGTTCAGCTAGAAGCGTAGATACTAAAACTAAAAAAAGTAGGTACCCTCCTTTTGTGTATAATTTGGAAATTCAGGTTTTGAATTCGGCTAATTGTAATTTAGTTATGGGACTGGTGATTTAGTTGAATGAATTTACCCTTTTTACTGCATATTTTTCATCTTAAAATATTGATAAGAAAAAGTAACGATATCTGAAATATATAATTGTCCATAAGGAGACAAAATGTCCATTAAGATTGATAAAGGAATTGACTAGCTTCCTCACAAAAGAAGATTTAGAATGTCTGGAAAACATGTACAAAGACAGTAAGTATCACAAGTCACCAGGAAAGGCAAATAAAAACCATGATGATTTATACCAGAATACTTATTTAAAGACATATACAACGACCATAGTTGTCAAGAAATAGAACTCTTACATTGCTGGTGGCACTGTAGCATTGGTACATCTGCTTTGGAAAATGTATTGGTAATTTGGTAATTTCTTACAAAGTTAAATGTATAAATCACTCAGCAATTCTACTTTCAAATGCTTACAAAAGAGAAAAAACAAACATGTCTGCAAAAAATGCCACACACAAGAATATCTATAATGGGTTTACACTTAGTGCCAAGAATCTCCAATTCAAAAAGATTATAAACTACATATTATGATGTACTAGTATAATGAAATACAACTTAGAAGTTAACAATAGAAAGGCCTGATTAATTTGACACAAACAACACTATATTTTTAAATATATTTTTTATTGTAAAAATACTGTACAGAGGGGTTACATGAGTAAGGTAATGAGTATATTTCCCATCAAGCACTGTTACCTCCTCCTTTGTCTTTCCCTATATCCTTCTCCTCCCCACCTGCCCACCCCCTCCCTACCCCCCCACCCCAAAGTTGTAAAGTTCTTTTTCAATGTAGTGTCTTGTACATCTCATTGTTACAATGGGTTATTGTAACAACACTATATTTAGATTTTAAAATACTGGTAAGTATATCAAAAATAGAATCATGTACATTCTGTTATATGAAGTTAAAAACCAGGAACATTACTTATACTGAAAGAATTAATACAAATAAAGCGCTTCCTGACAACAGGGAACAAAGCAAAGGAAAAAAATGAAAGAAAAAAGGAATAACTTCACATAGTACATTCAAAACAACAACAAAGAAAAAACCTCTTAGTTTCATATCTTTGGACTTCAGTTTGCTTAGTATCATCTTATCTTATCCCCTATTGTCACTGTATATGATTTTGGTATCCTGTGTCTTGTATATGATTATCTGAATTGAGGAAGGAAAGGAAACAACAAAATGGTGAGACAAAGGACAAAGGGGGAACAAATGCAACTAATTTGGACACTATATTGGAAATAAATTTTACAATTTGGCAAGGGAAGGGGGGTGGAGGGAGGGAAAGTGGAGAAAAATGATGGAGGATATCAAATGTTCAACAAGAAATGTACACATTGCCTTATTTATGTAACTTTTACCTCTCTGTCCATCACCTTGACAATAAAATTAAATAAAAAAATAAAGACCTCGTTGAAGAAGAAATTGAGTTAGAGCACAAAGTAGCCTTTTGAAGTGATAGACATTTTCTTTATCATATTTGGGAAGCAGATTTAATTTGAGCAATTACAGCATTTTTGAATGTAGATTCAATTGTATACCTTAATGTGAATTTTGTAACATTAAATTTGATCAGATACAACACAACAAAACAACTATTACTGTCTTATTGCAAATGCTATGGTGTCTCCCCATTCAATTTGGCCACAAGCCATACAAAATAAATAATTATCTTGACATTCTTATTTTCGTCTCTTTTTTTTCTTTTGGAGGTCCTGGGCCTTGAACTCAGGGCCCAGGTGCTATACCTTTTGTCAAGGCTAGCACTCTACTACTTGAGCTATATAGCACCATTTCTGGCTTTTCCAGTGATTAATTGAAGAGTGTCATGAACTTTTCCAGCTCAGGCTGGCTTCAAACATTGATCCTCAGATCTCAGCCTCCTGAGTAGCTAGGGTTACAGGTGTGAGCCACTGGCACCCAGCAATGTTGACATTCTTGTGTGTCATAGATACTGGGAAAAAAGTTTAAAAAAAACAGACCCTTTCTCCAGAGAGATTTAAGAGAAACTTGTCTCTCATAATTTTATTTTTATATGCATTTTGTACTACTTGGAAGAAGAGGAAAATGAACACTAACATGACTACTTTAGGAACAAAAGTATCACACAAAGATGAATAAAAGTCAGACATATTCCTTTTGAATGGAAAGCTAAAAATGGGGGCTTCATGCTAAATGATATTTTTAATATCCCGTATGGCCTATAGTTAAAAAACTATCAAGTATCATTATTGTTTCTCTATGTATTCCTAGGAGGTACTTGGACTTGGGTCATATTTAGAATTATTCAAATCATTCTGCCAGATCTTACACCACATTATATGCTCTGAAGTGTCTCCCTTTCTCCTTCCCTCTCTTTTTCCTCTCTCTCTTCCTCCTTTGTTCTTTTCCTTCTTCCCTTCCTTCCTTTTTTTCTTATTTTGACTATTTTTTTCATCCTAGACCCAACGTTTATCAGAATATGTAATACTGAGTGTGTTAGAAACATGATTCATAGCAGCAAAGAATTATAATGGACAAAAGAGACAAAAATCCAATTCTAATACATTTGGAAATGATCTGCATTGAATAGCTAAAGTTTTATATGTCTGTTTTTTACATTCATAATATAGTTCTCCTGAGTCATCCTGTATTTTGTTCTTCAATTAAGTTTATGTGTATTATTTTTGAATATATTTTCTATGATCAGGGGATACATAGCTAATGGAGTGAAAATTTTATTAATATGGGGATAATTCTCCTTGCTTTATGTTTTTATCTTTTAACATATATTTTATTGTATACATAATGTACAGAGGGGTTACAGTTACATGAGCAAGGTAATGAGTTCCTTTCCTTGTTACCCTTCCTTTATTTTTCCCCTAACACCCCTTTCCTCCCACCTCCTCAACTCCTCCCCACCCCCTCCCTTCAGAAAAGTTGTAAAGTTGGTTTTCAAAATATTGACTTGTACATTGTTACAGTGGGTCATCATGTATCCTTACTTCAGCGTTTAGTTATTTCCCTTCCCCTTCCCAAATTAGAAAAATGTATACACGAGATGCAGGACACCGGAATCATATACAACAGGGTTGTACCATGGGGGAAGAACATACAAAGAAAGAAAAAAATGGCCTAGTACATTCTAAGTACATTAAAAAGGACAACAAGGAAGATAAAATCTCCATGATCAAAATGTAATTGTAAGCTGAGAGTGAGAGCAGTGGTCATTTTATAAACAAGAAGGAAAATCACAATGTTCTACACATCTAGGGACCCAAGGATGGACATCAAGTTCTCCTAAAGGACAGTAGAGGATTCTTCACTTTAGCACACTCCCTTGACCTTCCTTGCCTTTTATCCCTTGGCTCTGCCATACCTCTCTGAGAACACCATGACAGTCACATGGTCAGCCCATGACTTACTTTACCACTAGTGACTTTAATATTCTGCAGAAGAGTCAGGACACACAGCATGAATATGGAATGAAATTTTATCACAAGCTGGAGTTTGTTCTTCCAGACTTCTAACACCAGATAGATTATCACTTTTGGTAGCTGACAGTCAGTCTCAAACTGGTTCTTTCAGTGGTGCAGGATGAACGGATGGCTCAAGAAAAGAACACATCAGAGTTTCTGAGCACAGGAAGGAAAAAATAAGTCTCTTCCCAAACTGTGTCACATCATTTTGCATCAGGAGAGGTACACTTGTGGTGCCGAACATTGCCAAGAAAGGTGACAAAGCAAAAATTGATGTTGACACTCATTGATCTAAAGGTCAGATGTTATAGATATATAAAATAAGGCCTAAGAAAAGTAAAATATGTTTACCAAGATGATGTAAATCTTGGGTTGAACTTCATAAAAGTGACGTTTTTGTAGGTGAAAACTTTCCAGTATGTGCAACTTTATTCAAAGAATAGGTGCATAATGAACAATCTGATGTTTTTACTTTTAGGAAAGGGTCATATTAGTTGGCTACAATTTCTTTTTACACTCTACAAAGCAAACTACTTTTTGAAGGGTTTCTCAATCACATGGCTTTTATATGGAGCATTACTCTGTCATGTAAAAAAGAATGCACAGGTGATTGTCAGTAATGAGAAAGTACTGTATAGTTCAAAAAGTTAGAAGAAAGGATTTTGAATATTTTCAATATAAAATGATAAATGTTTGAGAATATATGATTTAAACAATATAATGTATCAATGTATATAAATATTGTCTGGTGTTCAATAAATGTGCACAGTTCTTGTGACTTTATTTAAGGAGTTAAAAAATAAAAATTAAAAACATGTGAGAAAAATCATTTTTTGTTGGCAAAGACCCTCACATCATCCTGCAGGGCACAATTTCAGGGACAGTTCACATTTTAAAACATCACTACTAGACTATCTTACATTGGGAAACTATTGCATTAATACTTCTTATTTCTTTCTCAAGATGTCTTTCATTAATACTGATGGATAACTTCCCCCTCCATTTCTTTTTTCCCTTAATACATATTTTTATTGTAAAGATACTGTCCAGAGGGGTTACAGCTGCATGAGCAAGGTAATGAGTCCATTTCCATTGAGCATTGTTACACTCTCCTTTGTTTTTTAGCTACCATTCCTTCCCTCCAGGCCACTTCCTCCCTCCCCTCCTTACACCCCCTCCCCCCCAAAGTTGCAAAGTTCATTTTCAACATAGTGTCTGTATATCTCATTATTACAATGGGTCATCCTGAATTCTTATTTAAGCATTTTGTTATTTTCTTTCCCCTCCCAAAATTAGAAAAATGTATATATAAGATGCAGGACACTGGAATCAAATACAGTAAAAACAGGGGTTATACCATGGGGGAAGAACATACAAAAGAAACAAAAATATCACATAGTGCATTATAAGTACATTAAGAAGAATAGCAACAAAGATAAAACCTCTTGTGTCCCTATCTTAGGGTTCATTTAATTTATTATCAGGTTATATGGTCATATGTACATATGACCTCTTCTGCTTGTCCTAGACATTTACTAGTTATTTACTAGTTATTGAACATAAGGGAAACCATGGGACCTATGTTTCTTTGAGTATGGCTTGCTTCACTTAATATAATTTTTTCCAAGTCTTTCCATTCTTTCTGATAGAGGCATAGAATTCCATTCTGTGTGTGTATATATATATATATATATATATATATATATATATATATATATATATCACATTTTCTTGATCCATTCATCTACTGATAGGCATAGCACACTGCAGCCCAGAACTCCTGGACTCAAGTGATCCCCTGGTCTCAGCCTTCCAGGTAGCTGGGATTACACTCATGCACCACAGCACTTAAATTTAAACCCACAGATTATTTACATAAGACAGCTGTTAACCTAAGCACAAAAGTAGAAACATAGAACAGCACAGGATTGAGTCCTCTGAGTTCACTGTTGTTGTTTTTTTTTTTTTGCTTTTTTTCTATAAGTGATCTAATATTGAAAGCTTTGTCTTATTTTATCCTTATATGCACATTGGCTGGACTAATACGTTTCATAACAGTATCTGAGAAGTGAAGGTGGAGGATAAAACTGGGAAAACGTGAAGTGGCCCCAAGAAGTGACTCTGGGAACAGTTTCTGGGGAAGTGCTGAAGCCATTTATGGATTAGAAAGATCAACAGGCATGCAGACAGTTGCATCATCTTACCAACAGTTTCCATGTGTAACCATGATGTCACCATTTGCTGTCACTGAACAACACACTGGGCCCATTATAGAGAGACCAGTGACCAATTACTCATGGCCAATTTGAAGGTTCAGTGGGTAATTCACTATGTTTTATTTATTCAAATGATTTTCCAAAGTTAAATATCAACACTGAGTAAAATTTTATCCACTTCTATCCACTTTTTAAAAAATGTTTGTCAGTCACAAGACCTTACCATTTTGAGCCACAGCACTGTTTCTGGTGTGTAGGTGGTTAATTGGAGATAAAAGTCTCACACTGACTTTGAACGGTGATCCTTAGATATCAGCCTCCTAAGTAGCTAAGATTACAGGTTTGAGCCACCAGCACCCAGCTTCTATCTACTTTCATATCATACTTAATATTGTATTTTAAAAAAGGCAAACCACTAGAATTACGCTTTTCATCAAAAGGAAAATGAGTTTGATGTTTTATTGATTTAGAGAATCTATACTCTTTCAGATTTTACTAACTTTGACAGTTTAGCTTCTGGTTGCTGTGTTTTATCACAGAGCTTCAACATCATGTTGCAGGTGAAGGTTTGTAGCTCTTTTGTTATTGCTCTTTGTTTGCTTATTTTCTTCCTAACCAGAGACTTAATATAGATAGATATGTGTATTTCATTTTAGATGACAAATTACAGGCTAGAAATAGTTGAAATAATGTGCCAGGCTTTATTTATTTTCCCTTTCCTCTTCCCCTTATCAACATACAGCATAGATAGCAATCATTCAGAAAGAATAAACATCTAAGAAATAAAATAACCATGAAGACGCATTTGGAATATACATGCATATAATTCATATATAATACACAAGGTTGTAAAAATTTGCTTGTGGTTTGCTACATAATTTTATGGGAACTTTTGTTTAAGCTCATGGATTTATTACAAATTACTAAATAGATATTCCATACTAGTGCTTTGTTTTCATAAGACTTATGTCTATATTTCACTTACAATAAAAAACTATTTCCCTAAGTTATCTACTTGAGCACATGACTCAAAATGTCACAGAGAAGGAAGGGAGGGCTGAGACAGGTACTTCATAACCTATGGTATAAATTAAACTGACCAGGCATACTGGTTTATACAAACCCATTTTAATTCAGACCACTTCAACACATAGTCCTTTATTTCTTTTTGTATGATTTTAAATATTTTTTATTACAGTTTGGGAGTTGTACACAGATCAAGATTCATTGTATACATAAACTACTTTTTGGAAAGTCAAAAAATTAAATAATAACCTGAAATTAAGACATGTATGGGAAAGGGTGGGTTGGGAGAGGTGGATGAGAAATTCACATGGGAGACAGTGATCAGGATGCACTGCATTCACAAACCACCTTGGTGGTTGGCAACTCCTTTGCAGCACATAGCCTTTTAATAGTTTTAAGAATTGGAAGACATTTTAATAGTATTAAGAATTTAAGAATCCAGATGGAAACTCTCTTAACTAGTGTAGTTGGAGTTCAGAGATTGCATCAGAGAATTACCCTCTAGAGATAAGAATAAACTGGGTTTTGTTTATGCTCATGAGGACAGTGGACCATGCAGACACCATAAATGAGGAGATATTGTTTCTTCAGAGACAAAACAGTTATCAAGTGTTGATGGAGAGAGCTACTGTTCAAAAGAAACTTGAAAGAAGTGGTGGAAATGCAAAATAAGATGGAAAGTCAGATTTCAGGAGAGAACAGTTTGAACCAAATGTAACCACATGGAGGGCAACTGAGGGGGCTATGAAGTCTGTCGATAGAGGCTGAGGTAATGGTTCAGAAACATCAGCTTGATAGTGATGTGGAAGATAAAATGCAGACCAACAGCTCAGCTGAACACAAAGGACTCCATGGGTATCTTTTAGGGGTGGAAACAGGCTAGGTGAACACCATATGTGTGTGTGTGTGTGTGTGTGTGTGTGTGTGTGTGTGTGTGTGTGTGTGTGTGTGTGTGTGTATTTTAAATCCAGATCCAACCTGTTATTTACTCTGATATTTCTTGCTGCATACTAAAACACAAAGTAAAACTTTAGAAAATTCTGGAATTTGAGCTTGAGACCCAGTTTAATAGCAGAGCAGCAGTGTAGCAAGCACAAAACTCTGAGTTCAAACCCCAGTACTATCAAAAATAAAAAAACGGGAGAGGAATAGAGAATTCTAGAATTTGAGGGATAACACAGAACTAGAGGTGGAAAAAGTCACTGTGAAGAAACAATATTATGAGGAAAAGAGTGAGTGAGCATCTAAGAGAGAAAAGGCACTTCCATTCAATTAAGTTTTTGAGATTTTTTCATAATCCTGATTCTAATACCTGAAAAATATAGCTGTGTGCTGATAGTTCAAGCTTGTAATTCTAGCTACTGAGGAGGCTGAAATCTGAGGATCTCAATTTGAAGCCAACCCTGGCAGGAAAGTCCAATTAACCACCAGAAAACCAGAAGTAGAGCTGTGGTTCAAAGTTGAAGAGCACTAACCTTGAGCATAAAAGCTCAGGAACAGCTCCTAGGCTTGGAGGTCAAGCCCCTTGACCAACAACAGCAAGAACAATAAGAGAGAGGGGGGAAGAAAGGAAGGAAGGAAGGGAGGGAGGACAGGAGGGAGGAAGGAAGGGAGGCAAGAAGGAAGGAAGGAAGGAAGGAAGGAAGGAAGGAAGGAAGGAAGGAAGGAAGGAAGGAAGGAAGGAAGGAAGGAACGAAGGAAGGAAGGAAGGAAGGAAGGAAGGAAGAAGGAACGCAGGAAGGAACGAAGGAAGGAAGGAAAAACAATGATAGTAGAATGATCCTAAATGAGCATGGAATTGCAAATTCTGAAAAAGAAAATAGTCAATGGAATCTAATTATATATAAGATAAAAATATTCTAGAAAGGCTTTTTCCGGTAATGCAAGGATGATTTTTAAACAATTTTAAATCAATCAATATATTTAACACCCCATCAGAATAAAGATAAACATCCATGTAATTGTTTTCATAGATACAAAAATCCTTGATGAATTTCAGTACCTGCAAATAGGAAAGAACTCTCAGCTTGAAGGGAAGTTTCTTAATCTAAAGTAAAGTTATAGTAGTTCGGAATCTGATGCTGCAGATGTTTGAGTAGTGTTTCCATGAAATACTGACAGTGGTGACTATTGAAGCCAGAATGGAAAATAGTGAAGAAATGGGGGCTTAGTCTAACATCCCCCATGAGTTTTTTTAATAAGTCTTGACTGCGATGGAAAAAGGGTGATGATGGCTGAAAGAAAATGTTAGGCAATAGTCATTTATGTGGTCTGTTAATATTTGCTACTGTGAAAATGGCAGAAAAATGAGCTATTTATTTTTTCCAGAACAGACTCTCTCCCTGTGTGTTATACATTGTATATTTCTTGGCACTTAGGAGCAAAGAATACATACTGGAAGAATTATGCCTGGAAAAGGCTCAATACAAGGACTATTTACAAAGAGGTGGGAAAGAATAGGGAAACCAACCCATGACCCAGAGGTACACATTAACTGGATATATTAGAAAGGCATTACTACCCCCAGGCCTGAACTTGTTTCCAGACACTAGTGAGAGTTATAGCCATGGGACTGAGATTGCTTAAAATGATAAATTCCCTGAATTCTCTCCTCTCTTCTGAACTTTCAATATCCTGCAGGTACAGTTACCAAATGCAAGAAAGCTTGGGTAGTGCAGTCTCTAGAGATCTCTCTTTCTGGCTACAAAGAGGTAGGCAGAAAATGGATCTAGAGAGGTGAATGAAAAAGCACCAGACATCTTTTCTGCTTTCTAACTGCAATATTTTCCTTACCTTCCTATCTAGCAGAACTTATGAGTGACATTTGATGGGGACCCACAGTGATTCCAATGGAAGACTACTGCTTTCTCTTTTGTTTGCCTATTTGTGTCTGTGACAAAGAATATTTGTTGGGTGCAAATATGTGACAGACACAGTAGCAGTTTTCACTGTTTTCCTCATTTATCCCACCTAATCCATAAGCTACAGACTATTTATTCATGTAACTGTTGAGGAAAGCTAGTAAAATACTTTGTCTAAATTATAGAATTTGTACCATTAGCTCTCTATAGAGAGAATTTCACTCTGCAGAGTCAACTAATAGTGAAATGGAAATATTTGAAACACAGTAAAGATGAAAACAACAACAACAGAAAGATATAAGGGAAATGCAGTATAATTTGTATCATCTTAGGTATTATAAGTAGTCTACAGATGCTTTGAAGTACTTGGGAAGGTATGTGTGTACATATGCACACATATACAACACATATACACAACAGCCTATATGCAACACAGATGAGTTAAACAAATTCTACGTTGTTTTATATTTGAGGATACTATAGTGATGACTGGAATCAATCTTGTGCAGATTCCAGAAAATGATTCTGTTGGCAATTTTGAGGAGTCCCAATATCTCCCTCTCTCCATGTCCCTCTGGTACTTTTTAGGCAGACAAACAGGGTACTGAAAACTAGCTGTGTTTTTTGAAGTCTGTGCAAGAAAAACATTCATGCAGCAAATAAAGGCCTCAAAGTGTTTTGGAACACACTTCTTCATGGTGCCTTCATCATTAGTAAGGTCTGGGCTTTTTGAGGCCCTGTGTGCACACTTGGGATGTATTCCAGGGAGAAGCAGAATGAGAGCAAACACAGTAAGAGATCTACCACGCTACACTCTGCCTCTGTTACAAATGACTGTACTCATCATCGCTGTAGTGACAGAAGATAATGTGTTAGCTAATACAGCAGGAAAGTTCCAAAAGAAATCTCACTTCAGAAAGAAATCTAAGGCTTCAAAAATTCATACAATGTCTTCTCTTTCTCCCTCCCTCCCTCTCTTTCTTCCTCTCCCTCTCTCCTCCCCTCCCCTCTAAACTTTACTATTTTTCTAACACTTTCAATTTTCAGTCTCCTCCTGCAAAGTCTGTCTGTTGCTACTGTTGGTCTTATATTCATAGGACCTTTTCTCAGTACAAATGAAAGGAAGATTTCCCCAGCCCCACCCCCAGTATCCATTTATCAATTTAAGGAAGGCCTCTCTTTAGCCCTGATTATTAGCTAAGCATTCACTTCAGGGTCAATTACTGTGATAGAAGTAATTGCTCATGATAATTTGTCATGTTTGGGCTACATAGGCACCACTAAGAACACTACTAAGTAAGTAGAGTGTTAAAAATAATGGACTTTAATGGAAAATATGCTGGGTAGTCTGTAAGTAACTGTCAGTGTTCATCCCATTTCCCTACCCAGTCTGTTTTAAATTTAAGTGCATTCTTCTTCAAAATCAAATTCTGTTAGTTCGTGATTTTTATTTCAGTTTCCCCACCAAGCTTCTGAGGAAAGATGAGCATGTCTAATCAAGAAGTGTAATATTTTCACCTTGTTGAAATGCCTCTTTACCACAATCACTTCCACATCGTTTACCTAGACTGCCGCTCACCAATACCACCATTCTCTTGAAAAGCATAGACAGGGCTTTGCACTGAATGATGCATTAGAACAATCGCTACACTTTTTTCAGAGTACTCATCTACCTGACAACTCAAATTACCTTTCTCATCTGTCTTCTGTATTGATATTTCTCATGCTTTTGGGGTCAACAAGAATTTGATGGAAGTTGACAACACTCATATATATCTACATATACATACATACATACATACATACATACATACATACATACATGGCATTTTTTAAGAAACAGAATCTTGAGAAATTTAGACATCTTTATATCTTAACTTAGGGAATAGCACAAACTAATATAGCACTTTACCTAAAGAGTGTAGAATTTCTTCTATAGACTTCATTTACACTTTGATTACCTACCTGTATCTATAGAGGAGAAATGAACTTGAGATTATGGGAAAAGCAAGTGACAGAGTGACAGCAAGAGCTGAGATAGGCAGAGTTCCCAGTTTCCTCTAAAGGGAGTTAGAGCAGAAGAATTCTAAGATGAATCTCATGTTTCCAGATAAGCTATAGCAGCATTAACTAAAAGAAAAATCAGAGGAAGAGTAACCTCAGGAGATTAAGTTAGCTTTCTTTCTGTCATAAAACTATGCAATTAAGGTAAACACATATGGAGTAAATATCAACAATTTAGAATTTTTGAGGGGTGGTCGGTTGTGGGGCCTGAACTCTGGGCCTGAGAGCTGTCCTCAGCTCTTCAGCTCAAGGCTAGAGCTTTACCACTTGAGCCACAGCGTCACTTCTAGCTTTTTCTGCTTATGTGGTGCTGAAGAATCTAACCCAGGGCCTCATGCATGCAAGGCAAGCACTCTACCACTGAGCCACCTTCCCAGACCCACAATTTAGATTTTTATTTTTCAGAACCTGTAGCAAGGACTACTAGCAAGCCCCGTCCATGGAAGAGGATGGACTGCTAGCGAACGCCTCGCCCTTCGTGTGGCACACTACCTACACTTGAGAACCCTGGGTCACACAACAAGTTAGAATTTTTAACTCAATAATGTTTCTCAAATCTTAACATGCATCAGAATCACTTATAGGACTTGCAAAAACAGATCATAGTCTCCACCCTCAGAATTTTGATGACATTTGTGTCTATTTCCCAGGTGATGCTGCTGCTAATAGTCTAGAAACCACAGTGAAAAATACCAGATTTCTGTTACTTTGGGGGTATCCCCCCAACTTTTATTCTTGTGGTTAGCCTTTTCCACCCCTCTATTTCCTCGGAGACCTAGTCTTCTTTTACTCTAACAGTCCTGATTTTATTAATATGAATATATATATTCAAATGTAATCAGATAGGGAGAGACCACTGAACAGTGAGAATTATGAAAAAAGAAAGAGGGAATGATGGAAATATAGAAATAAACAATAGAGGCATCATAGTTTGGAATCCCAGTCATCCTGAATGTGAGGCAGAACTGTCTTTCCCAATTTGAGTAAAAAAATAATTGCCTTCCTTTCTTAAGTTGCTTAGCATATGTTCCTTTTATTTTTCAAATGAAAATATGTGAATATCTCTTATTTGTCTAAAATACTTTGGAGATTTTGTTTTATAAATTTTGTATGAGTTAATTATGCAAGTTAATGTATGTTCCTTTTTTTAAAAAAAGAATAAAATCAACATCATTTGAATTTTATTTGTATAATTTAATTTGTGTTTTAGTTCCTGTAAGTTTAGGTGAAGACCGCAGCTGGGTGTAAGGCATTTTATTGATCTGGTTTTACTCTAAACTAAAACCCAATCTAGTTAGAAGCATAGATGTCTATAAAATTAGCCATGACATGTGTGTTGGCATTGGTAATGTTCAGTAGTTTCTCCTCCAATGGTGGTCATTGATCTTGATTTAGGGTTCGACATTCAAGTCTTTATCTTTAGTATTTTAAAGCAGTAATGTTTAACATGTACAGCTGGTCTTACTGCTCTTTGTGTGGTACAATGAAATTAATGGGAGGAAAGCCATCTGAGACACATTAATTAATAGTTAAGGAAAAAATTTTAACTTATTTGCCTCCTCCATTTCTACAACTGGATAGATAATGTGTCCATTAAGAGAATTTAGTGTGTTGCAACACTATATGTACTGTGAATTACCTTCCTGTGGGTACCCAGGAAAACTCAAAACAACACAGAAAACTTCCAGATAGCACCAAATGTGTTCTTGGTTTTCTTTGAAATCTCTCTCTGGTATGGCTTATGGTGTTCAGGGAGGTTTTAAGGCATCTGTTTCTTTGTAGGTAAAGGAGAAAAATAATCAGATGGGCCATGACTTCAAATCATTTTCCTTCTTATATTCCTGAGTGTGTATTATCATTAATCTTCATCTTCACTGTTATGTTTTCCCTAATTTCTCAGTGACAGTTGAAGAAGTGAGACAATGTCCCATATTCACATTGTTTGTATAGAGCACTCTGATCCTAAGAAAAAGTGGAACAATACTTTTTGCTGAGTCCTCCAATGGCAGTGACGGGAACTTAATTATATACTATTATTGGATAAAGAAAATAAATTACTTTTCACGTAAGCTTCAGACCATTTTAAATAGAAGATTTCTGGGGTTGAGGGTGTTTTGTCTCTACAGTTTAAAAAAACAATGAATAGTTAGACATAAATCCTGTAGTTGTTATTTCCTAGTTCCTTTATTAAATTACACATGTGTGAAGTTCTACCAGGTCTATTTAATTTGTGCCCCTGGCTTCTGTTTAGGAGACAGGACAGATAGCTCACATTTCCTTGATGGAGCACAGTCAAGCCTTATTTCATTTGTTAGTTGGGTAGAAGTTGAACAGAGCTTTTTTGGAAATATAAAACAGAGTTTCCCACAGAGCTAACCTCATTTTCTAGGATTCTTGCGTTGCCCTCACCATATGTCCCACTGCATTATTAACAAAGACATCCAACTGCTGAGGTTATTTCTATTTCTAGTAAATAGATGCTAGTCATATTTCTAAAATTATCTGTAAGCAAGTTATCTTTCCTGGTGACGGAATGATCAGTGTTAATATAACACAACGGGGATTAAATTCAAGTAGAGAAACTGGTATGTGTGAAAGATAAGGCTCAGGAAGTGGGAGCGGGCTGGACATATAGGGTGGAATTAATTAGTATAGAAATACGAGGCTAAGGAATTGGAATGAATTCTGGGTAGTGTGGAAGACCTCTTATTGTATTTGGACTAGCTCTCTAGGAATGACTGCAAATTCAAAGGCAAGCCATATGTGAAGGTTTTTTGAGAAGGACCACTGCCAGCAGCGTTATTAAGGCTCACTGTTGATGTGAGAGGAGGAGCTGTTTCCTCTTCAGCCAAAAGAATTTCATTGCAGATCCGGTATTTCCATTCCAATAGCCTCTCCTTCCATCCACCTGCCAGCCTCCTTCTGATAGATGCAGAAAGTGCTCCTGGAAGCCAACTTTCTCATGTAGCAGGCATTCATGACCTTGCTTGTAAATAAAACATACCAAGATAATATAACATGATTATTTTTTCTCAGCATTGTGCACATAGGAAGTGTAACAAGGAAACGGGTAAATGCATTCATCAGACTCAGGGATTCTAGAGTAAGAATTCCTTGATTTAATTTGAGGTTCTGGTAATTATTTGCTGTTTGGCCTTGAGAAAGTCATTTAACCTCTTTCCATCAGTCTTTCTAAAATGGGGATAATGTGTGAACCTCACAGCATTATTTCAACTCACTGAGTTATTGCCCATAACGTTTTAATAATGGTGAACAAGAGCAACATGTCAAAAATTCTCTGAAATATTTTTTATACATTTTCAGCTGATTAGAGAGCTAATCAGTAATATGGGGTGAGCAAAGTCTTTTTGGTCAGGAAAATGTGGCTTCAAGTCTTGCCTCTGCTGCACGTAGCCATATAAACCTGGCTTTCCCTGAGTCCATTCATCACAAGGCAGCCTGCTCAAGGGCAGATTTTTGTCTATGAGCAAGGTAGTTTTCAACTTGGGATGGCTGAACAAATAAGGTAAGATACCACCTTGTATAATAAGTAGTCAAAGGGCTAGAGGTCCAGTGTGTCACTTCATGACTTTTGTTCAGGCATTTTCTTTATCAGTTGTGTTCTTTTCTGATTCTTCCCATGGTCAAAATTGGTGGCTGGAGCAATTTGGGCAAAAATAATGCTTTTCCCTCCTAGAGGTTAGGTGAAGAATTCCTTGGCCAACTATGAAATACAAATTCTTCTCTTAAATTCTCTGAGCTATTTCAGGATATACAACTGCCCTTAAACCAAAACAACAATACCTGGAAACATGCTAAAGTAGATCAGTGTTGACTATAATTCTTCATTGAGGGAGAATGTTGGTGGTGGCTTAAATAAATAGAAGAAGGAAAATAAAATGGAAGTTTTCCTCCCCTCTCTGGATGGTTGAGCACTCCTACACTACCATCCTTTAGGATCAGTGAAGGCCCACAGAATAATATTTTCATATTCCAATAACAGATTAATCATGTTCATGAGAATCAGATTTATGGGGGTTTATATTTTTATAAATATCTAAATTATATGATTATAGTTCATGATTAATAAGAGTATTATAGCATATCATTACCATTTGCCAAAAAAAAAAGACTCAGAGGAAGAAGAAGGTTTCCATAAATGATTCACTGGTAAACTAGTTGTAATCAAGATACAGGGAAGGTATATTTACCTGTATCTTTTATCATTTGCCAATTGGAATTGTTTCTGTTGCATGTGGATAATTATTTTATTTCTCATGAGAACTCTGCTTTCTTCAGGACAGGGTTTGGGTCTCACACAACAGTTTAAGCAAACCGAAGGAGGCCTGAATTCAAAGAAAACTCAGCTGCATAGAGACCAGACCACAGCACTGACAAAAAAATAAAAAAATAAAAAAGAGAGACTGGAAGTTAGGAAAGCACTACAAGAAATAAATACAAATGTTTATGGGACCACTCCTTAGGAGCCACTGTTGAATCTCTAGTAGACAGCCAGATAGGCAAACAGATAGATAATAGATGATTGATAGATATGTATAGGTAAATAGATAGATAGACAACAGATAGATAGATAGATAGATAGATAGATAGATAGATAGATAGATAGATAGATGGAAAGATATCCTAAATATGTGTCAGCTTACCCTTGCCCAAACTCAAAAGAGCACAGAGTTTTAATTCTTAAAATTTTCCTTTCAAAGACAGCCTCTTCAGTAAATGGTGCTGGCAAAATTGGTTAATCACTTGTAGAAAACTCAAGGTAGATCCTCACATAGCACCCTGCATCAAATGGATCAAAGACCTCAAAGTCAAAGCAACACCATGAATACATTACAGGAAGAATTAGAAGAACCACTAGGGCTCCTTGGCAAGGCTGAAATTTTCTTAATAAATACCCCAAAACACAACACATCAAAGAAAGGTTGGACAAATGGGATTGCATGAAACTGCAGAGCTTCTGCATGGCAAACGACATAGCTAGCAAGATCAAAAGAAAACCCACAAATTGGGAGATCTTTACTAGCCATACAATGGATAAAGGTCTCATATCTAAAATATACTTAGAACTCAAAAAACTAAATCCCCCAACAACAGATCCTCCAAGGAACAAATGCCTGATAAATAAGTGGGCTAAAGACTTAAACAGAAACTTCTCTGAAGAGGAAATAAGAATGGCCAATAGACACATGAAGAAATACTCAACTTCTCTAGCCATAAAAGAAATGCAAATCTAAACAACATTGAGATTCCACCTCACTCCAGTTAGAATGTCTAGAATCAAGAAATCTAATAACTGCTGGAGGGAATGTGACTAAAAGGGAACCCTACTGCATTGTTGGTGGGAGTGTAAACTTGTTCAACCACTTTGGAAAGCAAATTCCACTTAGAGCTCCCTTATAACCCAACAATCCCACTTTTGAGCATTTGCCCAAATGATCACAAACAAGGCTGTACTAAAACTACCAGCACAACTATGTTTATCACAGCATTATTTACCAAACTAATATATGGAACCAACCCAAATGCCCCTCAGTAGATCAATGGATGAAAAAATGTGATATATGTATACACACACACACACACACACACACACACACACACACACACACACACACACACACACACACACACACACACACACACACAATGGAATTCTATACCTCTATTAGAAGAATGACATTGCCCCATCTGTTAGGAAATAGAAAGACTTGGAAAAAATTATATTAACTGAAGTAAGCCAGGCCCAAACAAATATAGGTCCCATGATTTCCCTTATTTGAAATAACTAATATAAGTCTAGGACAAACAGAAAAGGTCAAAAGCTATGTAAATATGACCATATAAGTTGATGTTACGTGAAATGAACCCCAAGATAGGGACACACCTTGTTTTTTTCTTTCTTATTATGTTTTTAACATATCTAAAATTACTATGTGATTTTTTTTGTTTCTTTTATATGTTCTTTCCCCACAGTATAACCCCTATTTTCACTATATTTGATGTCGGTGCCCTGCATCTTGTATATACATTTTTCTAATTTGGGGAGGGGAAGGGAAATAGCAAAATGCTATTTGTAGCAATGAGAGGTACAAGACACTGTGTTGAATACAGAGCTTTACAACTTGGGGGAAGGAGGGAGGTGAGGTGGGGATGGAAGGGATGGTTGGGGATAAACAAAGAGGAAGTAACAAGGCTCAATAGGAAATGTACTCATTACCTTACTCATGTAATTGTAACCCCTCTGTACTTTAATTTTACAATAAAAAACAAAACAAAACAAAGAACAACAACAACAAAACCTTTCCTTTCAAAAAGATTTCTTTCTGGGATTAAACTACTAGATTTTACTTATAAATTGACCTGGTATGACAGAAAGACTCCTGGGTATGTAGAGAGAAGGCTGTTGTCTAAAACCAACTTCTTGATTTGTTTTCTCCATGATAAAATAAAGCAGTCAAAAGTGCAACTGCAGAGCCCATTGGCTGCACTGAACTTTGATGAAAGTGAACCACACAACTCATGGGCAGAGATGGGAAGGAGGAATGGAAGAGAATGAGGGAACAGATGACACTATCCAAAAGGAAGGAAATATACTTATTACCTGATGTATGTAAAATTACCCCACTGTATATCACCTCTAAAATAACAATAAAGTTAAAAAATAAACAATAAAAAGAAACAAGCACACTTTCTCTATTTCGAAGTATTACATTCAGATCAATTAAGTTAATGTAAGAAACAGCATTTTCTTCTTAAGTTTATTGTTCTGATAGAGGTGATGTACAGAGGGGTTACATTTACACTAGTCAAGTAATAAGTGCGTTTCTTTTCTTACAGTGTCTTCTGTTCCCTCATTTTTTCCCATTCCCTCTCTCCCATCTCCACTTGAGGGTAGAGGCATATTTTATGTAAACTGTTATGTGTTTTCTTACGTGAAATAAATTTGAGCATAATTAGAAATTTTTTTATACAAAATATATTAGTTATTATTGAAGTTATAATTTAGGAACTTTTCAAATTGCCTTAAAATGCAACAAATCACACAACTAACCAATTAGTTAATTATTTTATTCCTTTCTTTCTTCACTTTTGTTTTTTGTTCGTCACTATCACTTCATGAGTTGCAGCCTGGCAAAAGCAGGGTCCCCGCTTTGCCAACAGTGACTCCCAGGCTCTCCAGGACACTTAGATGCTGTCCATAACTCAGCCTTGGATCTTCCCACTCCCCTGCCTACACCCCCTCATTATTGCCCATCAAGTAATCAAATAGCACCTTGTATCCCCTGAACGAAGTGGTGTGGTTACACCTTCTTGCCTTTGCATTTATTCCTTCTTATGCCTGGAATGTATCTCTTATATTCATATTCATTCTACTCAAGTATCTCTTCCTCACAAAGACTTTACTGAGTACTTTAGTTTACTGCTACTAGTGATCTTCTTTGTCCTTATGTATTCTTTCTGTTTGAGAGAAGTGGGGTCTTCTCAGGGATACCCTCCCTGGCTGACTGAGGATCTTGCAGATTTCCTCAGGGATACTAATTGTACCTGATTAAGATCTTTCTGGGAATTGCAGCTCCAGGAGTGGCAGGACTTTGATTTTCCTCACTAATATATATTTACACACACCCCAAAGCAATGCCTTGTAGTTGGTAAGCGCTCAATAAATGTTTGTTGCTTGCGAGGCAATGGGGAACAGATTGATAGCTGAAATTCTTTAGTGAAATTATGATTTGTTATTTTCTATTGTAAGAATCCAGTATACTTCATTACAGAGTTAAAATCACAGGCTTTCAACTAGAGGAACTGCAGACTTTTGTATTTTTGAGTCAAATAAAAAACATTCAAACTTACTGAGAATAAAAATGGGCAAATGTTTTCCCTAATTTTTTTCCTATAAGAATGATCAGACACTGCCATGGTATATTTAAAATCATGTGAATAAAGATTACAATAGTTCTCCATAAGAAAGTTAGGTAACACAATAAATAGGAAATAATCTTGATATTTCAAATAGAGATTACATTGCAGACTGATTGAGAGAAGTATTCCTGGCAAAATGCACTTTGGTTTTTAATTGTCACACATAATTTCTCGTTTAGATTTTAGTTTCTTTAGTATTATAAGTGGTAGACTTAAAATCATTGAAAAGAGGACTGTGAACTAAGTCAGCAGTGATACTCATTAGATACTGTTGAACATGAACTATACAATTTGGGGGCTTGGAACTGGGAGAAAATGAGGGGAGAGAAGAAAATGAGTACATTTCAAAAGGAAATGTACTCAACACTTGACTTATATAACTGTAACCCCTCTATACATCAGTACTTTTATAATAAATTTAAAAAAAAAAAACAGAAAAGGACTTCGTTGGAATTTAAAGGTTGCTTTGCAGCCCTGCTGCCACATGTGGTGGGTGGGGCTGCAATGCTGTGCCAAAGGCACTGAATTGACTGGAGTGTGAGGACCAACAAGCTCTCCCATCAAGTGGGGGCAATTCAGTCAAAGAGGAACTGCTAAACTGAAATTAATGCTTATGTTTCTCTTCCAAGCAAGTGATTTCATTAACAGAATTAGATTTCTTGGAGGGGGTAGTTGACACAATCTGGTAATTTAGAGAGTTGTCATTAAAAATTAAGCACATAAGAAAACAACATGAACTCAACTTCTGCTACCAATCCACACTGGTGGCAGAGTATCTGAAGAAAAAGATCCCGCAAGTTGATGGAAATAGTAAAATCCAGATCATGTGGAAATATCTGTGGTGCAGGTGCTGACTTTTCTGGACTTAGCAGAGGAATAAATGATGGTTTTCTTATTATAAAAAGCAGAGCATTATTTAAATGTGTGGGTTTTTTTTTACAAATATTGAAATGTTCCTATATTTGTCTCTAAATGGGGAATTATAATAGTTTAGTGTGGCTTTGCATTGTATAACAATAAGCAACTTTTTTCAAATTCCTTAAAGACAGCAACTCTTGATTTCCCAAATGTGGTATGATCTGTATTTTTGGACATCTAAAAGTTATCTTACAATACGAATCACCTCTTTTTATGGGAAGTCTTTAACTATGAGAGAAAGATACATGCCAGAAGGATCGAGCAGAATCTTAACAGTTCCATAAGAGGAAAGTTAGTGATTTAATATTCTGTGCCATGTTCTGACAATTTGAGGCCTTTTCTCTTGAGTCTGTGTAGCAAAATTACTTTCTCTCAGAAGACTTTCCCAGCTACAAATTTAAAAATTTACTCATTATTATTATTATTATTATTATTATTATTATTATTTTGCATTTAGTTCCCAGGCCACTTATTTGACATCTAGTCTCATGCTGCACTAGGTTTGTTTTTAATGGTTTCACCATTTGTTGCAAATTTTTAGATTCTCCTCTACCTGCAAATACAGGCACTATTTGTGATAGTAGTCATAAGTATATTCTTTTGTCTGGCTTTCTTCATAAATGGTTTGCCACAAAGCAAAAACAGGCAATATTATTAGAGTTTTAAAATATTTTTTAAGTAAGAAAAGTTAGGAGAGGGACCATAAAAGAAAAAAAAAGAAGTTAGCTATAAAGAAAATTTGTTTAATTTATACTGGAAATGTTCCTCAAAGTCTCACATGCTAAGGACATGATCCCCCTGCAGCAATGTTCAGAGGTGAATACATCACGAAAGCTGGCATTTCATCAAAGGATCAGTCAGCGGATGGGTTCATAGCTGAATAGCCCGCTATTGGGAGGTGGTGGACACTTTAGAAGGTAGGGACTAGTTAAAGGATGTGGGAGGAAGGTTACTAGGGATGTGCCTTCGAAGTATATATTTTGTCTCTGGCTCTAGCCTATTCCCATTCCTTATTCTCTTACTTTCTTATCTTTTTGCTTCCTATCTTTAACATAGTGAGGGGCTTTCCCACACCCCTGCCTTTGCCATACACACACACACACACACACACACACACACACACACACACACACGTATATGTATATATACATACATATGTATATATTACACATATATATGTATGTATATATGTATGTATTTATACATTTGTGTATGTGTGTATATATATGTGTGCACACACATACACGCACACTCACATACTGGAAATTTGAAACAGTGAAACAAGTAAACTTGTTTTCCTTGGAATTTTGTTACGGTGACAGAAAGCTAACACAAACACACACACACAGGTGTGTGCACACGCACATGCACACTAAGTGTAGGATCCTTGCTGTGACTAAAGTTCAAAGGGCTTCAGAACTGGTTTTTCTTAGAATTATTTGGAAAAGCAGACTCGTAAGAGCCTAGAATGCTGTAAGCAGAGTTTAATGGGCAACTCTTGCAGGCTCTCCAATTAGTGTGCTGCTGGGGGTGTTCAGACTAGAAGGTAAGGTCCTGAGGTTTCAGATGAAAATGAGGACTCTATTAGCAAATGGACTAGGTGTCATTTGTGTTACATCCCTCAAATCACTTGGCTGTGTTTTGTCCATCCCCTGATACTTTGTGGGAGGATGGGTTAGGAGGCGATTGACTGATTAATCTGGCAGAGACCATTTCAAAGCAGCACAAAGCTGTCATGGGTAGTGTTGGCTATGTTCTCCCAGGCTTGCAATAAGAATGTGGATCAAAAAGTAGCACATAATTATTTAAAACTTAGAAGAATGCCAATTATTTTGATGCTTTGAAGATATTTCCTGCAAGTTTCAAGATGTGAAATATAAAGTTTTCATTTGCATGTACACATCTAAGGACCACCCAGGCACTCTTGTTTTGACACAATTTTTTTAGGTATTTTTTTTTACAAATTCCTTTTTCCTCAGCCTTGTGATATTTACACTCTGTCATTTCCACAGGGTTTGTAACTTAATTTTTATTTTACAGGAAACCATAACTAAGAGTTGGCCTTGAGTCTCAGAGCAGACTTCTGACCTGGACTACTGAGCAATTCTGGAACTGCCAAGACTTGGGGACTCTTGGAGAAGAGCTGAGTGTATTACAAGGTAGGCATGATCCTGTGAGAGCCAGGGGCAAGATGTGTAGTTTGGATGCTGTGTCCCCTAAAGCCCATTTGCCAAAGGTTTGGTCTCCAATGCAGTATGGTACAGAGGTGATTGATCTTGAAGACTGTCACCTTGTCAAGTGGATTCATCTGTTGACAGATTCATGGATAAATTGACTGTTGAGAGGTAATGGAAACTTTGGGAAGTAGCAACTAGTTCCTAGGAGGAGGGAGTCCATTACTGGAGATATCCTTTTGAAGGATGTATTTTGTTTCTTTCTCCCCTTCCTTTTTCTCTTACTTTGTTTCTCTCTGCTTCCAGACTTTCAACAAGAGCTTTCTTCCTCCATCACATCCTTCCACTATTAGATATATGTGTATCTATATCTATATCTATATCTATATCTATATCTATATCTATATCTATATCTATATCTATATCTGCCACAGGCCAAAGCCATAAAGCTGCCAATGATTGATCAAAACTTCTGAAATAATGAATAATGCTTCTTGCTTTAAGTTGTTTCCAGGTATTTTTTTTTCACAGCAATTGGGAAGCTGACTAACACAGGTTGGTAGACCAAGAATTAAAAAACAGAAACGCCTTAAATTAGAATGGTTTCCAAATTTTTACAATTAGTTTTTATGTGACATATGAAGGTTTTAACACTATTAGAAGTAATGACAACTTTAGCTTTGCTTCCACCATTCTGCCTGATGGCTGTATGTTTACCACGAAAGTGCCAATTTGCTCACATTATTCTCTTAGTGACTTTTGTTTCACCATCACTGATATGATACCTGGTTTCATTTGAACAGCTTATTGCGAAGATTTTGACTTATTTTTAGTTTAGTTAAAAAATCTTAAGCCACAAGTTATTAAACTTTAAAAGTTAACTTTTATCTGAAAATTCTCAAGACATGAGTTTGTAGTAAACTTGCATGATACTGAAGAACTTTTATTGTTCTTATCGCGCCTGTTGAGATTATTCTGCTCCTAGGTTGTTTACAGAACCTGTATTAGAAGGGGGTCTGTCTTTCATCTTCTTATTCTTTGTTCCTGGTCTGCCAGAAGTGACATTCTTTACTGCCTGCAAGGTGAAGCTTCCTACACTACGTAGTTTTTCTGCAGAGGAATTTATGGGCATTATATCCAGACATGAAACCTGAAGCATAGTCCTTGTTCCTTCTCCATTCCCCCTCCTCCTCCTCCGCTTCTTCTTCCTCCTTTACCTTCATTTCCTGCTCCTCATTCTCTTCCTTTTCCTCTTTTTTTTTTTCCTTGCAGGTGCTGGGACTTGAACTCAGGACCTTGCCTTTCCCTTAGCTTTTCCTGCTTATAATGGTACTCTATTGCTTGATTCACACCTCCATGTCTAGCTTTTTACTGCTTATCTGTAAATAACCTTCTCTCAAATTTGTCTGTCTGGGCCAGCTCTTGATTCTCAGAGCTCAGCCTTCTGAGTAGCAAGGATTATAGGCTTCAGTCATCAGTGCTTGGCTAGACCTGGCTCCTTAATACAGGAGTTATCTGAACCAGTTGAATTGGTTTTTGGTGTGATCCGTGTTACAAATTTGACTGATCCAATTGTACACTGGTATAAAAAAGTAGTTTGATTAAACCTATGTAAACAATGACATAGTCATGAAATATAAAATAATCTAACCACAAACTTACTTCCACATTTTTCAGGTTGATTTTGTTTAATAGTAGCACAGGGGACTGTGTCAGAGTCTTGAATACCTGATTCTTTGTGTGAAATTGAGTTCAGCGGTCCACTCCCAAGGAATCATCTGCCACTAAAGTGATAATCTGGGCAGCTTAAACCAGGAGTTCATTTTCCTGTGATAGGAATAGCCAAGTTGATGTAATAAAATCCCTTATTGAATTTTTCTGACGTTTCTTCTGGAACATTAGATTTTTAAACTTTTGTCTTATAGCTTTGTCTTTAGACAAACTTAGGAAGCAAAAAGCTTTCTAAGGATGATTAGATTTAATAGCTGTAGTTATGCTATTATGGTAGCTAAAACATACTAGAATAGAAGAGAATGACCTGTTCTGTTGAAGTATTACACATAAATTATAAAGGTTTAATAGAAAACTATTTTGATAGAATAAAGGAATTACAAAATTTCCAGTTTTAAATTCACACCAAGAAGTTCATTTTGGATATTACCAGTATAAATAGATTGTGGTAGACTGAGCACTTAAATATATAGAAAATAGAGTAAAATTAATTAGTTGACGATAACTTTACCAGTCTTTGTTAATGAACAATTTTTAAATTTACTTAAAGATTAAAAACACCTAAAGCTATAACTAATTTCTATTAGTATTCTAGCTGTATAAAATTAGTGTAAGGAGGCTGTCAGATTTTCTGTTGAAAATAACAATATACAGGACAGCTCTCCTATCTATGTTGAGGTGATCAAACACCTAGAGAATATCAAGTATATCTAATTATTTTCAATATGCCTTATTTAAAAATCAAACATCAAGGAAGAGAGGGTTCAGTTGTAGAGTGTTTCCACAGTATATGTGGGACCCTACATATAATCCCAAATAAGAGAAAGAGATAGATGAGAGAGAGAGAGAGAGAGAGAGAGAGAGAGAGAGAGAGAGAGACAGAGACAGAGAGAGACAGAGAGAGACAGAGAGAGACAGAGAGAGAGACAGAGAGAGAGACAGAGAGAGAGGAAAGAGAAAAAGAAAAATGGTGCCTGAGACAAGTAGAAAAGGTTAAAATCTGTGTACAGATGACCAGATAAGATGAAGTTAAGCAAAATGAACCCCACGATAGGGACACAAGTGGTTTTTTTCTTGCTTGCTATTGTTTCTAACATATCTATAAGGTACCATGTGATTTTTTTTTTGCTTTATATGTTCCTCCCACACAGTAAAACCCCTGTTTTCACTGTATTGGATGTTGGTATAATTTGGGGAGGGAAAGGGAAAACAACGTTTAAATAGGGATACAGGTGGAGCCATTGCAACGAGATGTACAAGACACTATGTTGAAAAATGAACTTTACAATTTAGGCGGGAGGTGGGGGTGTACTTGAGGAGTGGGAGGGAAGGGATGTAGGAGAAAAACCGTGGGGGAGGCAACAATGCTTGATTGCTATTTGTATTCCATTGACTTCTTACATATTATAACATATTTCTTAGTTTAAGATTATATTCCTTTATGCCACATAATAAATTAACATATATTCATTAATGTTTCACACAACCCCTTTATCCTGTATTTTCATCGTTGTAAAAATGAATATGAATTAATAATTTACATCTATTCTACTTATTCTTATTTTTATATTTTTTTGTTGGTTATTGGTCTTGAGCTCAGGGTCTGGGCACTGTCCTTGAGCTTTTTTACTCAAGGCCAGCATTCAATCATTTTGAGCCACAGCACCACATTTGGTTTTCTGGCGATTAATTGGAGATAAGAGTCTCACTGACTTTCCTGCCTGAGCTGATTTTCAAACACAATCCTCAGATCTCAGTCTCCTGAGTAGCTAGGTTTATAGGCATTAGCCACCAGCACCCAGAATATCTATTCTACAATGTAATGAATAGAATACAATGATTTATAAATAAACTTTCTCTCTCTCTCTCTCTCTCTCTCTCTCTCTCTCTCTCTCTCTCTCTCTCTCTATATATATATATATATATATATATAATTATTTGTAAACTAACTTTGGTGGAGGGGGGAGGAGGATTGGGTGGGGGGCAGGGGGAGGAGGATGGAAACAGATGGGAAGGGGAAACAAAGGAGGAGACTACAATGCTTGATAAGAAATGTACTCATTATCTTGCCTATGTAATTGTAACCCCTCTGTACAGTATTTTCAAAATAAAAATAATTATTTGTAAACGCATTTAATATTATTTTACCATCTTAAATCTAACTAGATATATAGAAATTACAATTTGGACTGCTACACAAACCTCTGATTTATACCATTGAATGCATTCATTTCCCTTGATCAAGACATTGCTATATTCAATTTAGTAGAACACAAATTTTGCAATTTCCTAAGCCATGTAAGTTTATCTAATATAACAAATCAATAAAGGAGTTTAGAGAAGTCAAAATAGACTATTCATAACAAAACACAGTCCAAACACAGTCCAAACTGGAAGGTTGTACCAACCTTTTTTACATGGCTGTAAAATCAGGAAAGACAAAGCTGTATAAAACCACAGTGACTAAGTCAGTCTAATATGAACAAGATTAACCTGATGAATAAAATCATGTGATTTTTCTTCTTATACCATATATTTAAACTTCTAAATTGCAAAAGTAATTCTTTTCATATCTTACAATCTAGTAACTCAGAATATTAATTAAATTCACAGGCCAAAGCCTTTTTAAATGAATCTTTCTACTTTGAGGTAATTTTATAGTCACATATGGGAAATACAGGAAGATCCTACATGGTTTTCACTCAGTTTCCCTCAATAATAAATGGCTGGAAACAATCTAATCTACTAATGTTACTCATACTCCCCTGGCAGAACTTCAGCTTGCATGTTGTGTATGTGTGTGTGTGTATGTGTTGTATGTGCTCACACATACACAATTTTATCACACGTGTGTGGGCTTGTTATCCATCACCATCAAAACACAAAATAATTCCACAACCACAAAAATCAGAGTTGTGTCCCTATGTTACTAAGTTTCCTTTCTTTTCTGACTCCTCATTCCTAACACCTCATCACCTCTTCTGGCTGAAATACTTAGGTATAAATTTCAAGAATGACATAAAAATAGAAGCAGTTTGTAACCTTTTTGGATTGCCTTTTCTCACTCAGGAACATTTCCTGGACTTTCCTCCAGTTGTGTGTATCAATACAATGCCACTCTGTGGATTTACCATAGTTTGTTCAAACGATCACCTACTGAAAAGTATTTGGGGTCATTACTGCTTTGGCTTTGATGAATAAAGCTGTACTAAACATACTTGTACAATTTTTTGAAAGAATGTAAGTTTTCATTTCCCAAGGATGAAGGTCCAAGAATTTATTGCTGGGTTGTATTCAACCTGCACATCAGTTTTAGAAGCAATACTCAAACTGCTTTCCAGTGTGATTCTCTTGGCTTGTATCCTCAAATACAGTGCAAGAGAGATGCATTTTCTTAATGTTTTCCCCAGAATTTGACAACTCTCTAAGCCATTCTGATATGGATAGAGTGATATTATATTGGGCCTTCAATTTTTATTTGAGTAATGACTACATAGTTGAACCTTTTTCCATGTGCTTTTTGTCTGGATAGACTCCTTAGTGACATGTGTGTTCCTGACTTTTTCTCATTTTCTTCTTGTATTATTTTTTACTTATAAATTTTCACATGCTCCTTGGATAACTTGCTGTAGTTGTCATCATCTTCCTTGGTTCCAATTGCTTTTATGATCCTCTTCTTCATGGACAGAAAACTGTGGCATTTTGCAACTTTGAGGGGCCCAGTAATGCTATTTATTGCTAACTGACTTAACGTTTTTTCTGACTAGGGACTAGTCATTCAGGAGATGTTTGTTTGTGATGACTTCTTCCTTCATTGAATATTGTCCTTCCAACATTTTTCTATGTCTCTTCAAAATTTCTATCATTTTCTTTATTTTGTAAGTTTTAAATTCCTCTTGTTTGCAAATAAACACTATGATAAAAGAAGTAATATTTGCACATCAAGGGCTTCCCTCATAACAATGAATGATGCAATTTATCCCTCATCCCTATACTGGTTTTAGAAAGGTATATTTTATTTTATCTTTTTTATGGATGAGACAAAATAGATCCAGAAAATTTTCTTACACCACAATTTTCACATTTTCCACAAAGAACCTCTCATTTCCATAGATTTCTTGTACATTGGGTTATTGTTATTCTGCTGAAACATGACAATCTGCCAGAAATTTTAAATATCTCTGAAATTCTCAGATCCCTTTCATCATAGTTTTTACTTCAAACTTCTTGAATTTATTAAATGTAATTTCTTCTTCTCTTTTACTTAAATGATAAGAAACAATTCTTTTTTCCATTTTTTGGTTTCCTCAAGTTCTGTAACACCTAGGATTTGCCTTTCTTGTTCTTGTCATTTTTACAACATCTTTGTCACCTAATTTCAAAAAAACATCACAGTATTCATAGGAAATTAAAACAATCCTGCATTTCTAATTGATTCACTCAACAAGAGAAAGGTGAGAGTGAATGAATGCCATGGTCTATTTGCGGTGTTGTTTTCTAATTGAGTTTGCAAATAACCTGTTGTGCATTTCTCACTTCAAATTTTATGTTGTTATCTTATATTTCAGAATACCATGGAAGTATAATGGGTTTCAAATAATAATCTAAAGAAAGGATATGTATAAGACATGCATTCTAGCCTAAATATAAAATTATATATGTATCAGAAATTTAAGTGATATAATATTTAATATATTGATTTTTATAACAAACACAATCTAATATGTACATGTACATATACATGTGTATATCTATCTATCTATCTATCTATCTATCTATCTATCTATCTATCTATCTATCTATCTATCTATCTATCTATTCTGTGTGTTTGTGTGTGCGCCTGTCCTGGGTTTTGAACTCAGGACCTGGGTAGCACACTACCATTTTAGCCACAGCTCCATTTCTAGGTTTTCTTTTTTTGGTAGTTAATTGAAGATAAGAATCTCCCAAGCTTTCTTGACCTGGATTTACACTAGTATTTTCAGATCTAGGGAGCTGTCAGCCCCCACTTAATCTGATATTTTATAATGGATACTTAAAAACAAAAGAAGTACTTTTTGATACCTTCAACAGAGTTGAACCTGCAAGTAAAACTCACTCATGCCTGTCCAGCCATTTCAACATAGTCTACATGAATATAAAAAAGATCTCATTCTCCACTGGCTTTCTTCACTCCTCTTTGGATGCTTTTAGAAAACTACATAATTGTTTTCCCTGTATATGTTCAATAACTGTGATATCTAACTAGCTTTTGTTTCTGCACCTTATAAGAATTTTAGCCCAAATATTTGCACATTCCCTACAAAGCTTTGAATAACTTCTGCCTCCCACCTTGTTCCATTATTATAAATATGTAGAATTAATCCTTTCCTCTTCAGTTTAAGCTTAGCCAGAATTAACATCATGACTAAATGCCTCTTTATAAAGTCCTCTTTCAAATGTTCAATAATCATCTATTTACCATCTATCCAACTATCCATTCATCTATTCATTTATTTATCAAATAACACAACATATATCTACAGAGTACATACTGTATGTTATATGTTGTGGTAGGCTTGAGAGTGTGAGGAAGACATTCATCAACTATGGATGGGAATGGAAGCATAATATCTCTTAAAGAAGTTGAAAGAGTCTTCACTTGGTTGGCCACATGAAGAACACTAAAGCTAGACAACTTGAAAAAATGTGAATATTTGAGACAAAGGAAATAGGTTATCTAATGTTGAGGACAGAAATAAGAGAAAACAAATTCCATCATGAATTACCATGAGACTCAGTGTTTCTAAGGGCATGAAGCACCATATAGGAAGGGATGGGAAATAAAGTTGAGTGATCGTGAAGAAAAGTGCACAGTGCTTTTAGGAATGGAGGTCTTAATGAAAAGCTAATGATAGTTGAGAACATTTACATTTATAGGCACTGGTGTGGCCATATTTATTTTCATGAGACAGTTCTAAATGATACTGTAGAAATGGGTTGAAGTGCAGGAATGTTAAATAGGAAAATCAAAAAAAGTCCATTGCAAACTTTGAGCAAATGGGCATCCTGACATATAAACAGCAAGTGAAGATGGAGAGAAAAGAAACATCTCAAAGACAATAGGCTAGTAGAATAGGACATTAGATGAGAGAAGAGAGAAAAAGAATCAGATAAGACTAAGTATGTTGCTCTTGTGGGATTGTATAACTGGAAGGTATTGTAGGATTTTTAGTAAATACCAAAGTTGTGGGGTGAGCTTCTATTTCAACAGGGGAAATCTAAGGCAATTAAAAGGTAACTTGCAACGTACATATGTCTCAGTGGTGATTGAAAACTGAAAAATTGTGCTTCCCCAATTTTAATTAATAGAATTTTTTCTTTCAAGGCACTTGAAAACAGCACAAAATATTGTTTGTTTCTACTCTTTCAAATGATAAAATGAGTTGCTTCACATTTTCATTAAGGTTATTATTAATAATATCTCCTATTGGGAAATAGAAGATACTTACAATGGAATTGATACAATTCTTTCAACCATGTAAGGTTTTCAATGCAAAGAAACAAAGCACAAAATACTGAGCTATTTTGTAAGGATTCACAAAAGTTCTTCATTGCATAACACTTAGTACTAGAGAGAATCTCAAATTAATTTAGTTCTGATGGAAGGAATCGAAACAAAACTGTTTAGTCATCTATATCACAAACTTAAAAAAAACATTATGCCACTGTCAGTATCTTCTGATTTGAAACAGTTAAGAAACTAGGGTATTCCCAAGCCATCACAAATATTATGACATCTAAACACAGAATCAGCATGTAGTTCCATTTGCTGAGTGATTTGGAGAATCTTTAAAGGCTCCCAATTCTCTCTGGTGCCCACATTGCTAGTGCTTGCAATCTTATCCTGAGGAATACTTTTTTTTTTTTTGTAAAGGATTGAGAGGTCAGAGTATCAAGCAACTATTCTCTTAATTCTTGCTGACTTTTAAAAAATCCAAATACCTCTTTATGTGATGAAGGCCTTCATTTTAAACTCCATGGATTTAATGGTCATGGAAGCATGGAATTACAAATCTGTAAATAAGCTTCAGTAACTGAAGCTATCTCAGCACAGACAGCTTGGGTAACTTGTCCAAAATAACAAATACAGATACAGATGTATTGCAGCCTGTATTCACTGTGGCTGAGTGCTTTTGCTTACTGGAGCTGGATTGTGTGTGTGTGTATGTATGTGTGTGTGTGTGTGTGTGTGTGTGTGAGAGAGAGAGAGAGAGAGAGAGAGAGAGAGAGACAGAGAGAGAGAGAGACAGAGAGAGAGAGAGAGAGAGAGAGAGAGAGAGAGAAACAGACAGAGACAGAGACAGAGAAACAGAGAGACAGACAGACAGAGAGAGAGGTATAAGGCAGAGATGAAGGAGGGAAGACATCTTTTCACTTTGGATGTCTGCCATTGGTGTGTAAACATACAAGGGTGGTCTGGCACAAAATCTACCTGTTTTAAACCATTTCCTTCCAAATAAAAGAAAATTTCAGTCTTTAACTTAGTATATTATCTGTTTTAAAAAGGAGAAGAAAACTTGTTGGGAAGATATTTATTTTGTCTTGGTGTATCACAAGCATCCAACTTTCTCTGCTGGACTCTAGGAATGAAATTCAAGTGTTTTCTTGGTACTTTCTTCTTCTCCAGCTGTGTTTCCTGATTAGAGAGTTAGCATTTGGAGCTCTTAGTCTCTGAATGACCCTTCTATATTTTTGAGTGACCAGGAAACCTGCAGTCTTTTCTCTACCCTTCCACAGTGCCATCTCAATGCTTGTAAAACTTTTCATCCACCAGAGGAATCAGTACTTTCCATGCTGTGAAAGTAGGCTGTCTCAGCTACCTATGCAAATAATAGGTGTAAAGAGGCAATGCACATCTCCCCAAGAACTGTATAATCTAAGCTAATCATGATAGATAAATGGTGTTCTCAGTGGCTTTATAATGAATTCTGAAGGATTTACAAAATAAAACACACATCGTGTTAGCTTTTCTTTTGCTCTGTCAATGTTAAGAAAAACATTTTAATTCTTTCCTGTTCATATTCAGTTTCTCCAGTAACAGTTTCAATAGTTGTGTGAAAAATGTAAAAATAAGATAAAAATATGGAGTATTAGTTGCTTCCAGGCAATTCCCATGGAAAGAAACAATTGCTTAAAACCCAGAATGTATCCTCATGCTTCATCAATCCTTGATATTCATTTAAAAAATGCATGTAGTCATACAATTCACACAAATGAGACCATGCCACACAATTTGTTCTATAATCTGCACTTTGTCATAGCAACATGTCATAATTATGTTTCCAAAAATGAAACCTAAGTTGTTTTTAGTGGATGTTCATCATCATGCTTTGCTTTAACTAGGCCTCTATGGGTAGACACTTAGGTTGTATTCCAATTTTTCATGATTTCAATGTTTATAAATTTTCCACGGGTTGCAAGATAATTGCTTTAGTTTACGACTTTTTCCCCCTAGAAGACAATGAGAGGATTGGACTTACAAAGGCTTCCCTAGTTTGAGTTTAGAGACTGCCTTTGGTTAGGACCTGCCTTCCACCACCCTATGGGAGGTCTTCTTACTCACTTGTCTCTTCTCCCCTTGGGACCTTCACATTTTCCCTGGAAAAATGGCTATGGGTGAACGGAAATGAATAACATGACATTTATCCCAGTTTAGTGACTGAGGCAGCCTACCTCAAATTAAGGTTGCTAATGTAAGAATTCCTTATTCATCAGCTACCTTCTTTGTAGCTTCTCTTTAGTGAACTCAGATGCTCTGCTCCACAACACAGCCAGCATGGCAATCTGCATACCACCCTCCTCTAGTGTAGTGCCTGTGTGTATTGTGTTCCCGTAACTGTCTTTACTGAGCACTCAGGATAATCAAACTGCACTAGGAAGTCACAGCTATCATCTCTATAAAGGGGATTCCTTAGCAAGTGGTTTCCTAGCCTGAGAAGACTTAAAGATTTAGCAAAGTCCATTTGGTGGTAAGGAGTAAATGTCCTCGAATTAGTTTCCTTTGCCTAAGGATTTGTCAGTGATTAGACACAATCTACATTTTCTTGTTCAATGGACACAATTCAGTCTTAATCTTCTTCACCAATCAGTCCTCGGACTTTTCATAGCTCCATTGCTTAAACTTAGATATTTCTATCATTGCATCTGTTTTCTTCTGCAATTTCTTATGAATTCCTTTATCCCACATTAATTTGAATGCTGCCAATTCCTGAGAGCTCAGCTCTGATTATTTCAAGCCATGAAGACTTCTCTAAGCAAATCTTCTCCTGGGTGATCTCTGTTCAGTTGTCTTGGTTTTACTATTTATTTGATCATTTGAATAGAGGGCTCCTTTCACTGTTCCTATGGGCTTGCATATGATATGTTTTGTTTGCACTATCTCTCTCTCTCACACTCTCTGTCTCTCTCTGTCTCTGTCTCTCTCTGTCTCTGTCTCTGTCTCTGTCTCTGTCTCTGTCTCTCTCTCTCTCTCTCTCTCTCTCTCTCTCTCTCACACACACACACACACACACACACACATACACACACACACACACACAGAACACTGATATCCTGGAGCACGGACTAAAGGATAAGTGTTTGGGTCTGTCACTCTACCTCCCTCCTGATTGAAATACGTCTGTACACTTTACTCACGTTGGACTCACTTAACTCTATTGAGGATTTGAAGGATAGATACTGGATTCACTAGCTGTGGTTCCTGAACACTTAGAAAATCTTTCAGACACCATGGTTAAGTCATGTGTTTTAAGAGATGTAGGAAAAACAGGAAGGAGAGAGGAAGTGAGAAAGGGGAATAGAGAAAAGAGAGAAAGAGAGAAGGAACATATGAACAGTAACGGCTCCCAGCTGCAATGCATACACACACACACACACACACACACACACACACACACACACACACACACACACATGTGTGTGTGTGCACACATGCACACATAGATAAGGTTGCTTGGTTCCTGAGGGTCCTAGTTTTTAGTCCTCACTAGGTTTACCTGCCATGGATTCATGACATATTCTTACTTTAACACACATTCTTACTCATGTATACCTAAAATACATTCAGGTTTTCCTGAAGCAAAGTGAATGGCTTTCTTGTCCTTGGAAGAAAACATGTTCCCAAACATCTTGGGACAAAGACAACATCTCCGATTTGCTGCTTACCCTTTCCCTTAGTTGTCTGGGTAACACTGTTGCAGCGGTATACAAGCCCTTTACCTCTTCCCTTAGAGTCCATACCCAAGGCCACACACCCTCACAGCACCCAAAAAGTTGCAACCGCCTCCTTGTTTGTCTCCTCACTGCTTCCTGTCATGTCATACAACTGTCTTTTAATATACTCTGCTGTAACCCGTGCTGTTTGTGCATAGTATGTGTTAAGATTTTCTGTACAGCTTGTAACCACCCTGGAGAATGGGATTACATTTCTTTACACATTCTCCCTTAATGTATAACATGGAGCATTGTTATAAAAAGGAGAGCCTCAAATATTAATACTTAACCACTGATTTTTATTTCCTGTGGTTTATGGCCTCTAGGCAGTTTCTAGGTTTCAGCAGATTTTAATCCATTGAAATATGTCTGTTCTTCAACTTATCATTTGCTTAATATGTGTTTGTGTGTTTAAATGTTATATGACAAATACAGCTCAATTTTTCCTGAACAAGAAAAATGGAAACAAATATAATTCTCATATTAACAATGATTCTCACATATTAACTATCTAATTATCTGTTCCTCACAACAGCCATTGTAGGCTTAGTTATGCTCCTTATTGGAGCATAAAGAAACTGGGGCATGAAAAGATTCAGTAATTGTCCAAACACTTTTAACTTCAAATCAATGCATATATCTCATTTAACTGGTGATGTCTCAAGGACCCAGTGGGTCTTTGCATTCGCTCCAACCTTAGAAGACCCCTGGCAGCAGAACATGGGGGGGGGAAGGGGAGGGGAACACCTTCACATGCCACCAGAGAGGAGCTGCCCTTGCCACTTGTACAGTGTATTCCCTTGGCACATGGGAAGGTCATTTGTCTTTACTGGAGTACTCTAACTGTAAAACCATGCATAAAAATGACCTAGTCAATGAGAAACTATGGACAAAACACCCTGTGTTGGGGACTTCAAATACATCCAGCTGTGTTTCCATAAAACATTCAGCCTTTAAAACTTCTCACAGAGAAATCAGTTTTTAAGGTAGGTTTGATGATAGGATACCAGGTTAAACATTTGGAAAGCATTGTCTCTATTAACCCCAAATGGATAGTCACTGGGTGTGATGCTGAACTAATCACATTGCCTACAATCCATTAGTTTACAGTCTTGAAGTTTGGATGGAATGGTCTCCAGGTCCTTTCTAAATAAGTCTATGAAAATGTGGTATATATACACAATGGAGTTCTAAGCCTCCATCAGAAAGAATGGCATTGCCCCATTTGTTAGGAAATGGAAATATTTGGAAAAAATTATATTAAGTGAAGTAAGCCAGGCCCAAAGAAACATAGGTCCCACGATTTCCCTTATTTGCAATAACTAGTATATGACTGCGACAAGCAGAAAAGGTCAGATAAGATGATGTTAGGCAAAATGAGTCCCAAGATAAGGACACAAGTAGTTTTTTGTTCTTGCTATTGTTTCTAACATATTTATAAGGTGATTGTTTTGTTACTTTGTATATCCCTCCCCCATGGTATAACCCCTGTTTTCACTATATTTGATGTTGGTAAACTTTGGGGAGGGGAAGGGAAAAAACAAATTGTTTAAATAGGGATACAGGTGGATGCATTGCAACAATGAGATGTACAAGATGCTATGTTGAAAAACAAACTTTACAACTTTGGCAGGGTGGAGGGGAGTGTAGTTGTGGAGGTGGGAGGGCAGGGATGATAGGGGAAAACAAAGGAGGAGGCAACAATGCTTGATAAAAAATGTACTTATTACCTCGCTCATGTAATTGTAACCCCTCTGTATGGTATTTTCACAATAAAAAATAAGTCTATGCTAATTAGATGTTAAATCTTCACAAGAAGATGTAACTGTAATGTGAAAATATTCAAGGAAGTTAAATGATTGAAGGTCATCATGGCAGAATCTTCTTGGTTTTCCTTCTCTTTTTGTATAGTCTTTGGTCAGATGAAAAGTATGCTCTTATGGAAACCAAATAATTTCAACAGCCCCAATTTTCCCTAAAATTAACTACTTTGACTGAGAGATATATTTTCAGTGCAAAGAATACCAAGGTCCTATGCATAATAGTGTACAATGTTTGTGGGAATAACTAAGATTGACGTGAGGGAATTTCTAGAATGGCTTTGGAAGTGTTTCTCAACTTCTGACTCCTACAAGAAATTACATGCTTTTACATAATAATGCTTCTTTGTTTATATCTAGATTAGTATATCTCCATCAAGATAAGCGTGGGCAGTACCTGGAGACATGTTTTCATTATCTCAACTGAGATGAAGACACTGTACTATTGGCCTCAAGGTGGATATGGAACATTGCCTTCTAAGATGCAAAGGACAGCTGCCACAGTAAAGAATGAAGTGACCTTAAATGTCAATAGTGTCATGGTTGTGAAAGTCTAGATGAGAAAGAACATGGGAAAGGCCTCGGCTGAGGGAAGATAATGACATGTGAGCCCTTACTTCAGTTCACACAAAACCTTATTTCGTAAAATCAGAAGCCTGTGTAATGACAACTGAATAGACTTAGAGAATATATTGCTGTTTTTTTTTTAACTAGGAAGATAATTTAGGTTTAATGAACCCTACTAGCTTCATAAATATCATTCCCAAAACTTTCTTTTAAAACTATAAATTGAATTGTAGACTTCATCTTCTTAGAACATTGTATGTACTACATGGCCACAGAGTCACCTGGGCTGGTCCTGGCATATTGTCCAGGCTACTCCCAGAACCGTTATTTACTCTTGTCCTATCGGTTCAGCTCTTTAGTGGATTCAGTGCACAGAACTTTCTGTCCCTTTTCAGAGGCCGCTACCCACAGGCTTCCTTTCCTCCATCCTCTTGGAACATTCCTACTCATCCACAGGATGCTCCATATACCACTTGTCTTAGCTCTAATGACCTCTTCACAAATGTTGTACTAAAGCTTTTCTTAATCCAAAAATAGGTTTTGCAATTCACTGGGTGAGGGGGGGAAGGCAGAGGAAGATTCATTTTTTTTAGCCCAATGAGAAGGTATTTGTTGACTGAAATGTGGGAACTTACTGGGATACCAAAGGAAAGATACACTTTATTGGAATTAGAACAGATAATAAAGTCGGGTGCTGGTGGCTCATGCCTGTAATCCTAACTACTCAGGAGGCTGAGATCTGAGGATCGAGGTTCAAAGACATCCGTGCAGGAAAGTCTGTGAAATTCTTTTTTTGGGGGGGGTCTGGTCATGGGGCCTGAACTCTGGGCCTGGGCGCTGTCCCTCAGCTCTTCAGCTCAAGGCTAGCACTCTACCACTTGAGCCACAGCGCCACTTCTGGCTTTTTTCTTTTTGCTTATGTGGTGCTGAGGAATCGAACCCAGGGCCTCAGGCATGCAAGGCAAACCCAGGGCCTCAGGCATGCAAGGCAAGTGCTGTACCACTGAGCCACCTTCCCAGCCCTGTGAGTTTCTTATCTCCAATTAACCACCAGAAAACCAGAAGTGGTGGTGTGCCTCAAGTAGTAGAGTGCTTGCCGTGAGCTGTAGAGCTCTGGAACAGTGCCCAGGCCCAGAGTTCAAGCCCCATGACCCCCTACCCCAACCCCACCCCCACAAAAACAGATAACAGCAGGGCTTTGGTTCCTCATACTCTACTCCTAGCTTTTCCTGGGGGAACAAAGTGTTGAGTCAGCCTGGGAAGAAAAGTCGGAGAGACTTTTTTGTTTGTTTTTAAATTTTTTTTTTCTGTTAACGCTGAAATTTTTTTCTCTCTCTCTCTTTTTTTTTTAATTTTATTTTATTTGTGAACATACTGTACAGAGGGGTTACAATTACATGGGCAGGATAATGCGTACATTTCTTACCAAGCATTGCAGCCTCCTCCTTTGTTTACCCTTCACATCCCTTCCCAGCCTCCCCCCTCCCCCCCAATCCCAATCCTTCTCCTTCCTCCTCCTTCCCCTCCCCCCCTCCCCCCCCCCCCCCCCCCGCACCGACTTTGTAAAGCTCGTTTTGGACATGACAACTTGTACTTCTCATTGTTGCAACAGGTCCACTTGTATCCTTAAACAACTGGTTTTTCCCCATCTCCTCCACAAGTTATACTGACATCAAATATAGTGAAAGCAGGGGTTATACTGTGGGGGAGGGACATACAAAACAACAAAGAGATAATCTTATAAATGCGTTAGAAACACATGCATGAAAGAAAAAAAAACATTAAAATACACATCTAAGGGTTCATTTTCCTGACATCACATTATCTGACCTTTTCCGCTTGACTCATACATATACTAGATATTACAAATAAGGGAAACCATGGGACCTATGTTTCTTTGGGCCTGGCTTACTTCACTTAATATAATTTTTTTCCAAGTTTTTTCATTTCCTAACAAATGGTGCAATGTCATTCTTTCGGATGGAGGCATAGAATTCCATTGTGTATATATAAATTTTTATTTTATTGTAAAGATGCTACACAGAGGGGTTACAATTACATGAGTAAAGCAATGAGTAGTACATTTCTTGTTGAGCATTATTACCCTCCTTTGTTGTTCTCCCACTATTCCTTCCCTTCCCCACCCCACTTTTAATCAGTCAAAAAATATAGCCAGGCTGAAGCGGTGGTTCAAGTGGTAGGGCACCAGCCTTGAACGAGCGTGTGAGCTCAAGACCTGTGAACTCAAGGCCTGGTACCAGCAAAACAAAACAAAACAAGCAACAGCAACAACAAGAGGAACAGATTATATGAAAACTTAGCATCTTAGCCACTTTTTATGGTTTATATTATTATTATTATTATTATTATTATTATTATTATTATTATCATTATTATTATAAATTTTAAGCATGTAGTACATTACCACCAACAACTTTTTATCCCAAGCTTTTGAACCACTGATCTAACTCATCCACACTCTAGGTCTTTTATATATACTTGTGGATTAAATTAAAGAAACTACCTTTGGTTCTCAGAGTCTTGGATGAAAATGATTTGCCACGCTTTTTTGATCCCAACCCCCTACAATGCTACTGAAAGATTCTTCAGCAGCCAGGACAGAAGGTTTCTCTGCAGGGCACAAGAGGGAGAAGGACGTAACAAGACTCTCCCTTTCCTCTGAGGCAGAAAATTAACAGTGTAAAACATTTGTGCAAGTCCTATGGGCTGAGATACAAGGCTCAAGCTTTTGTTTTTCTGAGATACAACTGCCTCTAAGTAGAGGTACTGTTTCTCTGTGGAAAAGTAAGGCCAAAAAGGATAAGACAATTCTTTCCTGAAGTTTAGAGTTACAATATCAGTGTTTCTGATTATGGATTGGGTTGAAGAAAACATTCTTAAGCGTATACACATGTAACAGCTATTTGATAAAAGGGTTCTATGAACATCTAAATCCATGCAAATGAAGGGTTTTGATTAGAAGAAGATCTGAAGAAAAGCTTAGCATTTCCAGAAATTGTTCGCCCTATAGACTTCTTCTTGGGATAAGTAGAGCTTTAGTAATATAAAGGTGAACTAATCTGCCTGATATCATGATATTCTGTTGGCTATTCTACTGATGTTCCTAATCGCCTGTCATTAGCATACCATCCTTTTGTTCTAAAGAACTGCTACTGGCCTGGTATAGGTCAGTTCTTTTGAATAATATGAGAAAATGATAAAGATATTTGGTTCAAAAATATTATATACACATATATATTTCTCTTTTATTTCACTGAATGTCATCTCTACATCTTACCTTTTGGTTACTATGTAAAAAGCATTTTATTCTCTGTATGATTTGTCTCTAGAGAAGATTATATTCCTGCATGTAGCTATATATGATTGTCATCTATTATTGGATCAAAGCTTTCTACATATAATAAGATACAGTCTATGATGAAATTCCTCTTATATATTTCAACTAAGATATAGTTTAATTCTATAATGTGAACAAACTAAATCAAGACAGACTCTGCTTCTCCTACTCAAGAATTGAGAAATTTTTCTAAGTGGAAATATAAGCCATGATGTGAGATTGTTTTCTAACATGGCTTCTTGTTAAAATCATCTGCTTTGCTTTGCTTTAAATCTCAGATATACAATGTTTTCAATTTAGAGCATACATTTTGCACATTGGTTATTGCCCAGTAAATAAAAGGTCTGATTTTGACACATTATTTTTATATTGATAGTAACCTGTTAATTGACACCAATTAGTTGTAAAGAAAAAAGAATTTTGTTTTTAACAAGTCCATTTATGTATTTAATGTCATTTATGCTATTAATGCATTTAATGGTCATAATCACCTCATTCTTTATTGATAATAAGATAGTTTTAGCAATGTGTACTTCTAACTAAGATATATAGAGAGAGGGTTTGATTTCACTGGTCAACTAATTACTAAAGCAATAAATAAACTACTGAAGTAAATAAAGTAAATAAACTACTGAACATGCATTTTTAATAGCATGACCTGCATTATCACTTTGAATATTGTTATTGTCAACACTATTATTTTTAGCATTACTGAGTTCAAACTCCAATTTTCCAAAAAAGACAAAAATCCATTTTAATAGAAAACAGTGTTTTATAAATTGACGAGTTTATAAATTGTGACGAGTTTCTTTTGTTTTAAAAATATACACCCTCAAATAGTTTAAAACCAAGCTCTGCATTAGTTTTCATTTGTGGGTAATACTTAGTAAATTCTGGGACTTAAAGCATCATACATTTATTATTTCAGATTTTGTGGGTTAGTTGCTCAGGTGTGGGTTCATTGTGTTTTCTGCCTAGGGTCTCTGAAGGCTGGAATTATAGAGTTGATTGGTTTGTGATATCAAATGTCTGGATTCAAACTTACTCCAAACTTACTCAAGTTGTTGACATATTGCTGATCAGTAAGGAATTCATAGTACTTACCTCTCCTTTTCTTTATTTTATTTTTTTGTTGGTTGTGGGGCTTGAACTGAGGGTCTGGACACTGTCCTCGAGCTCTATGCTCAAGGGTAGTGCTCTATCACTTTGAGCCACAGTGCCAAATTCAATTTTCTGTTAGTTAATTGGAGATAAGAGTCTCATAGGCTTTCCTGCTTGGGATGGCTTTGAACGTTAATCCTCAAATCTCAGCCTCTTAAGTAGCTAGAATTACAGGCATAAGCCACCAGTGCCCAGCAAGTTCTATTTTGTTATTGGCTAATGGCTAGACACTATTCTCAGCGATTAGAGATCACCTACTATTTCTTGACATAACATGGTAGATAAATACACACACACACACACACACACACACACACACACACACACACACACACACACACACACACACACACACACACACACACACACATACACTCTGCTGAGTCCTTAGTACTTACTCGCCAGCCCCATCTAGGATAATGTCTCTTTTGATTCAGTCAAATCCAGCCTACTGATAACTCAATCATGACTGTCATGGTAGTCAAAAGTCACATGTGGTTATTGGAATTAATTAAATTAATAATTCAGTTTCTTAGGCTTGGTTTAAATGTTCAGTATCCATATATAACTTGTGGCTGTAATGACAAAGAGTGTACTTTTAGACTTCCTTCATAGCAGACAATTGTGATTGGGACTAAATTGTTAATTGGTATGGATTGCCATGTCCATACAACCAGGGTAAGACTTCATTATCTTACTTCATCAAATTGACTAAGTATTGAAGTTTCAGTCTTTTGCAACCAGGCAAGAAGGGAAATATGCATGTTTTTGCTTTGGGAGGCTACTAGGGCTTGAAGTTAGGCCTTATGCTCTCTCTCACTTGACTTTGTTGCTCAAGAGTTGATGCTCTACCACTTGAGCCATAACTCCACTCCAGTTCAGCATTTTTCTGATTAATTAGAGCTGAAGGTTCAAAGATTTTTCTTCCCTGGGCTGATTTTGAACTCTGATTTTCCAAATCTTGGACTCCTGAGTAGCTAGGATTATAGTTGTGAGTTAGTTGTACTCAGTTAAGAGAGGAAACAGTTTAAAGAAAGTATTTTAATGTGTTAAAACCTACAACAGAGACAGACTTCTTTGCTATACTCATAACTCAAATTATTGATAGTCTCTCTACCTTTTTACTGATGTATTGCAATGATAAGACATTAATATCACCAGAGAAAATTATATTTGATAGCCTTTCCAGTATGACCATAAAACTCAACTTCAATCTATTGTGAGGCACAAGAAGTGCTGTGCTGTGGCACTGTCTCTGATGGTGGAGATGTTTGATGTCTTTTCTGCACAGTGGGGTGGTCACCAGTTGCCTGTGGCTATTATGTACTAGGGCTGAAATCTTTCTTCTCTTTGATTTTGATAATCGAAACATTTACATTGATATGTAATGTATGAGTACTGGTTGGCATAATAGCAGAAATCTAGACTACCCCACATTTCCAATCATTGGGATTCTAAGGGAAATTGGATACTCCATTGCTACAGGTTCATACAGGAAATCTGGGAGCATTTTAGATTGGTGGTAGGGAGAGAAAGTTCTTTAGATTAGGAAGACTACGATGTAATTGTCTTGGCTACATTATGTTTTAAGCAATTTTGCAAGTTTAGGATGAGAGGTTTAAAGTGAAATTCTCCAGCTTTAAGTCTGGTTTTAGATTCACGTTTGCTTTTAGTCTGTGATAATTTGTCTGCCTTTAGAATGTTACAGCTTTGTTCAGCTGGAAGATATTTCCTTGCAATGTTTTCTCCTCACATTGACTTGCCTTTTTGCTTTGTTACATTTAATTATATCTCCCCTTAAGGCAGATGGGAGGGAAACCAGCAAGTAAACATGTTCCACTTCAGGACTTGTTCTTCCCCAAAAGGTATAATTTGTAACTTAATAAACATAACCACATTGTGATTTAATTAACCAGTCACAGCAACAAACAAAATAGTAAATCTGTGATTTATTTTAGTATGATGGAAAAAGGCAGATCTCTATCTGCTGAGAATTTAAAGCAAAGGGAAATCAAATTTAGCTCAGGGTTTCATCTCTAGATGTGCTGTCTCAAAAACACAGATCGTCTCTCTCCATGGAATGTACACCTATTTGGGAGGAGGTGGAAATTTCCAGTATGGTAATGTTTAGGGATCATTTCCAGATGCTCAGTTTCTCTGGAACTAGACCACGTGTTGCAATTGTATGGTACTAACAATGACAACTCTTTCTGTATTAACAATCCCAGGCAAAGACCAAGTCAAAAAATTACAGACAAGCACAGATTTTTCCCAGGGGAGAGCATGAGCACAATCCCCCACTACCACAAATTATGCAGTCGAGTTCCCTAGGTTTAGGGAAATCTCAGGGGTCAGCACATCCAGAGTGCCATAGATATGCCTCACCCTGGGAAAACAACCTTTGTGATCATGGTCTCGAGACAAGCACTTTCACAGTTAAATTTCATCACAGTTTGGAATTTTGTTCATATGGATAAAAAATGAAATCTCTGGAATACTTCCATTTGTAAATAGGAATAATGAGAACTACTCTTCCTACACTGCTAGGCTTTCTTTTGTGTTGTGGATCAGATGCCATGGAGATACAGAAGAGTCACAGTTGCGGATTTTTAGAAGAGAGCTCAAAGCTTGGTTCTGTATATATGTATCAGCCTAGAACAAGCCACTTGGGGCACTGGATCTTATAGAATTACAAGTTCCAGTTCCAGTTCCCAATTACAACTGCACAGAAATATGAGCCAAAATGCTGAAGAGTTCTGTATTTTCTGAGTACCCAAAGACCAACAAACATTTCTATCCTTCTGGTCTTGTTTTTCTTTCTTCTTTAGCTACTGATTGATAAATAGGGTTGGAAAATTGTGATTACTGTACAGAGGGCTAATGATGCATTAGAATATCACTTTTTTTCTCGGTATTTTTTTCCTTGGCCACTTCTCAACACTTAGATGAAACTTTGAAGCTAAAATGGAAGGAGGGAGTAGATATGGCTGAGAAGAAAGACTTTTACTGAGTGAACAGAAGGACTTGTTCATTTGTGTCTGATTTCTTTTTAAGCTTCTCATCATTACATAAATTCTTTTTTATTATTACCTTTAACTAGTTGTACAAAGGAATTGCCATTTAACTAAGCTGTTCATGAACACAATACATGTTGATTAATGACATCCCTTTCAACATTCTCACCTTCCCAATCTACCCCTTCCCTCATGCTTCTTAAGTTTGTAGGAAACAGATTGGATTCTTGACTGCATTCTCTCCCTCTTTACCTACAATCTACCCCTTCCCTCATGCTTCTTAAGTTTGTAGGAAACAGATTGGATTCTTGACTGCATTCTCTCCCTCTTTACCTATTCATTTGTCTACAGCTTTCCCCTTGACCCTATTCCACCTTTTTTGAGTTCCTCCTTTCTAGTGTTTTATTTTTACTAAACTTTGAATTTGGCTTTGTGAAAAATTACACTATTTGAATCCTCTGTTGAGTCTACCATAGTTTTTGTATACATTTGCATCCCACCCAATGCACCTACTTATAAATTTATAAGCTAAATCTAGCTTCTGCATACAAGGGAAAACATACATCCTTTGTGTCTCTGCACCTGACAACATGCTTTTCCCCATTTTTCCATTTTTTTTCACAAATGGTACAATATAATTCTTCCTAATTCAGATTCCACCTCACCCCAGTTAAATTGGCCATTATCAAGAAGACAAATGATAACAGATGCTGATGAGAATGCAGCCAAAAGGGAATCCTAATACACTATTGATACAAATGTAATCTTGTTCAGCCACTCTGGAAAGTGCTATTATAGAGGTTCCTCAAAACAGTAAAATAAAATGAACATAGGACTACCATATGTTCCAACAATTCCACTCCTGGGAATTTACTCAAATGATTACAAACCAGATGTAAGTCAGGCCACTGGCACAACCATGTTTATCTCAGTACAATCCATTATAACCAAAGTATGAAATCATCCCAGGTGCCCCTCAATGGATGAATGGATTAAAATATTTTTCTTCTTTTCTTTTTAAAAATTATCTTTAAGTAGTTGTACAGAGGATTTTCCATTTAACAAAGCAGTTTATGAATACAATATATCATGATCAATGGCACCCCTTTCAACAATTTCACCCATCTACTCCCAGCCTATACTTTATTTTTTTTTTATTTTTATTGTGAACATACTGTACAGAGGGGTTACAATTATATGGGCAAGATAATGAGTATATTTCCTATCAAGCATTGTAGCCTCCTCCTTTGTTTACCCTTCACATCCCTTCCCAGCCTCCCCCTGCCCTCTCCAATCCTCCCCCCCACCCCCCTGACCAAAGTTGTAAAGTTTGTTTTCAACATGACAACTTGTACTTCTCATTGCTGCAACGGGTCCACCTGTATCCTTATTTAAACGACTTGTTTTTTCCCCTCCCCCTCCACAAATTATACCAACATCAAATACAGTGAAAGCAGGGGTTATACTGTGGGGGAGGGACACACAAAGCAACAAAGAAATAATCTTATAAATGCGTTAGAAACAAATGCATGAAAGAAAAAAAACATTTAAATACATATCTTAGGGTTCATTTTCCTAACATCACCTTTTCTGACCTTTTCTGCTTGACTCAGACATATACTAGATATTGCAAATAAGGAAACCATGGGACCTATGTTTCTTTGGGCCTGGCTTACTTCACTTAATATAATTTTTTCCAAGTCTTTCCATTTCCTAACAAATGGGGCAATGCCATTCTTTCTGATGGACCAGCCTATACTTTCTTTCAGTCTTCTTAATTTTGTAGAATGTACATTGGATTCTTGAATGCATTTTCCTGATCTTCTTGTCTTCCTACCCATCCAGTTATAGTATCCATTTCCTGGTACTCAATTTTGCTACACTTAGCATCTACCTTTGTAAAAAATGACACTATTAATGACACTATTTGAATTCCCCCTTGAGTCTCCCATATTTTAGTTAATAATTTGCTGGCAAAGATGTAACCAAACAAAAACCCTAATATATTTTTGCTGGGGATGTAAATGCAACCACTCTGGAAAGCAGTATGAAAATTCCTCAAAAATTAAACATAGAACTTCTTTCCTATGATCCAGCAATCCCACTTTTGGAAATTTACCCAAAAAATTACAAGCCAGGATACAGTAAAGCCATCAGCACCACTGTGATTTTTGCAGTGCTATTCATTATAGCCAAGGTATGGAATCAACCCAAATGACCTTTAATGGATGAATGGATCAAGAAAATATTACACTTATACACACATACACACAATGGAATTTTACTCAATCATTAGAAAGAATGATATTGAGACATTTGTTAGGAAATGGAAAGACCTGGAAAAATACTCTAAGTGAAGTTAAATCATGCCCAGAGAGACAAAGGATGTGTATTTTCCCTTATATGTGGAAGCTGAATTTAACCTATAAATATATAAGTAAATATGTTGGATGGTATGCAAATGTATGCAAAGGTCTCAACAGAAGGGTTTTACTTGAACTTCAGCAGCCCAATGGTCTGAAAGCAAGGAGTATTTGATTTGCAAAAGTCAGATACTTGAGAGAAGTATTATTTTATATTTGACAGATTTTGATATAGTTTTGTGGAACTGCCCAGTGGGAGGAAGTAAGATATGACATAGAATATTCTCTTTATCTATTTTCTAAGTTAGAAAAGAACGTATGAAAGCACTTCTTATCCAGATGATCTTATATAGGACTGAAAGAATGAGGCAACACACTGAAATGTTAGTACAGTTCTATCTATTCTGCTTCTGGAGATAAAAAGTAAAGACCCTGATAATTTAAGGAATGAGGAAAGTATCCAGAATAAACATAATTTATTCTTTGATTGATTTGTTCTTTCCTTCACTATACATTACTGTGTTCTAGGCATTGTAATCTTTGAACTGTAGAAGATTCAACTGTATAAGAAATAAAAGAGCTGGAGAGAGGTTAGCTAAAGAGTTCCTGAGTGATTCCTTTAAAGGGGAGGATGATGTAAACTTGAATATTAGGAAAGAAGTACCAAGGGACAAGCATTTCATTAAAAATACATATTTTAACTATTATTTTAAAAGAACAACAGCATGTCATCTGCTTTTAAAAGCAAATTCATTTAAATTGACAAAATTGTGCATATTTTACCATGAACAGATGATGCATTGAAGTCTATATGCCTTATAAAATTAATGAGTTAAAGCAATTAGTATTTGTATTATCTCATTTATCTCTATGATGAAGACACTTAAAAACTATTTAACAGATTTTCAAATTTCAACATATTTTACTAATTATAGCCATCACATTATCTAATAGATTGTAATTCAATGTGCTCTTCTTGAGCAAAATTTAATATCCATTGACCAAACTGCCCCTAAATACCACTAAATCAACCCCTCCCCTTATCTCTAGTTCTGCCTTTGGATGATCAGCACTCTACCCTCTTCTTTTGTATGGCTTTAAACTCCATATTCAAAATAGTGCTACAATAAATACAGGTATGCATATTGACTTACAGTCTTTTGGATACTCACCTATAAATGATACAGCATGATCATATGGTAGTTTTAGTTGTTTGTGCATCCCATACTGATTTCCATATGATGACACTAATTTGCATTTTTACTACCAGGTTACAAGGATTCTCTTTTCTCTGCATCCTATTCAGCATATGTATCTGTTCGTTTTCTTGATGATTGACATTCTGACTGGGGTGGGGTGGAATCTTGGTATCATTTTGCCATGTATTTTCTTTATGGCTAAGAATCAACCAGGGCAATTTTGTCCTCCACTACCTAAGAAGATGGGGTAATGTCTGGAGACATGTCTTCTTGTCACACCTGGGGAAGTTGGTGTTAATGATTGCTTCACAAGGAGTGATTTACAGGACATTCACTCACATAAACAATTATCCAGCCCAAAGCATATGTAGCACCAAGTTCGAGAGACCATGGCAGAAAACAGTTTACCTGAGCTGTTCTAAAACATGCTGCAGTCCTTCATGGTATAGTTGATTATGTTTGCTTTTAAAATGAAAAATAAGGAAGAGCCAGAAACATACATCTTCAAAGCCAAAAGATTGTAATGTTTTGTGACATACTGCAGAGATTTCATTGATGTAAAAGCATGTCATCTCTGGCTTAACCATGTGGCTCAATCACAACCAAAAATGAAATTTGTATTGAGGTAGCTTATTTGGTACTAGACAGCAGCAATAGTGTACCTATGCAAGTTCAATGAGAAACAAATATCTACAACTATTCTGAGTCAAATGTGAATATTGAAATGGAGCTTATAGTGATGTTACTGGGAAAAACAAATTCATTATAAAATCTTTAAAATTAAACATTTTTGATATTATGCAACTTCCTTATTCAAATTAGAGTAAGAAAGTTGCAGATCTATGAATTTTAAAAGAAAATGGTCACCTCAGACTATCATTACTTAATAGCTAATGATATAAGTCAAAGATTTCAAAATTTGCTGATTTCAGATGCAAGTGTCACATTATCTAACAGAAATTAGTTAGATTTGAAGTGTGATCTAAAGAGGATTGCCAGTTAAAATATAAGCAGAGTAAGGGTAATAGAAATAAAAGAAAATTGTTAGAAAATTGTTACATTTTACTTGCTTGAAGGCTGATGTAAAATACCACCTTCATGTATATATCTAAAATTTATCAGTACACTAAATAAGTCTATGTATTAGGATGTTCCTGTCCACTCTTTCAAGTTTACTAAATTATATAATAATTTCAAGAAGAGACAGATTAAAACAGATTACTCTGAGATCACAACATTAGCCTTACTTGGTCACGAGTAATAACACAGGCAAAGCATATGAAAAACAATCAGTCTAGCTAAGTACTGACAGTTCATGTCTTTATTTCTTACTATGGAGGAGTCAGAGACCTGAAGGAATGAGGGTTAAAGAAAGTTTCCACAGGAATTAAGGAAAGTCTCCATCCCCAATTAACCAGAAAAAATGTTGTAATGGTGAAGTGTTTCTCATGGTAGTACACCAGCCATGAGCAAAGAAAGCTCAGCGTAGCTCCAAGACCTGAGTTCAAACCCCAGTTCTGACATTAAAAATATCTGGCTGAAAAAATAAGTCATTTAATTATGTTTTGAAAAGCAAATTATACAAGTTATGCAGTGGTGAGGAGTTTGACTTCTGTTACATTCATTCTTTTATTTTCAAATTTCTTTTTAAGAGTATTTTCATGATAATATCTTGGGCTATAAATTGATATTAAATTTGTTTTTCTATAATTTTTGCCCTAACGATATAAAGCACACTGACTTAGTCCTGGAGATTCAGTAGTGAGTAATAATAATCACTTGCTCTAAAGTTTGGAGAACCTCTTATAGCGTCTACAGGATAGAAAGACAATCCAACAGGTAGCAACAATAATGTGGCATCTCTATGAAATAAGCAACTACTGAAGGACAAAGAAAGGAGTTCTTACAAGCCTTGAAATGTTTCTGAGGAAGTGAAGTTAGTAGAATACTAAGCTGGATCCTGAAGGAAGAGTAGCAAGTAGCTTCCTATTCAAGCACGCTGTGAGAGAGAAGTGCATTTTAGACAGAAGGAATAGCATGATCAAACATTCTGAGATGAGCTTGGTACTCTGAAGTAAGTGCAAATGATTGAATATTGCAGGAATCTAGGAAACTGCAATGGTAAATAATAAAAGATAGAAAACCAGTAGCCACATCACCATGCTACTTAATGTCACTGGCATTGGGGAATCATAAGGAAGAATTAAATAGTAGAATATAGCATGATCCAAGGACCACATTAAGCATAGTTCTGGAGAAAGTTGGAAGCAACATACCAAGTTAAGAGGCTGCACTGGACAAGTTGATCAAGATGTATCGCACTTATAAACAGATTTGTTGGAAGGAAAACCATTGCTACAACTACCTAAAGATAAGAAACGTACAATAAAAAAGAGGACCTGCCATCTAATCTAAACAGAGTAATTGACTTCCAATGAAAACAGTGGGGAAATTTGAAAAAAACTAGATGCTAAAATGATACAACTTTGTGATTGTTTATATATAGGAGGCATGATAGAATCAAAGCAACAGTGATTTCTATTTATTTTGTCTAGCAAGTTGGGTCAATAATACTACTCCTGACAGAAGGCACTTGAAAGTTATGGGGGAAATTAGTTCTGTCATCTATTTGTTTAAAGGCAAACCTTGATTATGGAGGCATATCTTTTGGGTATCAGAATGCTAAATTATTAAGAAATATTTATGAAGATAACTATCACTTTAAGAATTAATTTATATTTTGTTTTTGTTGGTTTTACCAGGTGTAATGTAGAACAAAGAAACTTTCCTGAAGTATTTCAAAAATGTCCCCTCCATAATTCTACTATTAGTTCCTAAAAAAACTACCTAAATTATAAATACATTCTAGCTATTGATACAAACATATGCATAAATGAGCATTTAAATAAAGGATATGAAATCATATTTTCTAATGCTGAATGAATGTGTTTTAAAACTAAATTAAGATTTTATTAAGAAATTATGTAACAAGAAACAACATGGTATGCTTTGTATAACTCAATAACTATAAAAACAGTAAAATAATTTTAATTCATCAGAGAAAAGTAAGAATGAATTTTAAGAATCACAAAGCTTCTATTTACAGAATAGTTTTGCATGGCATTAGTTGATGGATCAAAATAAAGCACAAAGAAACTCATCTTCTAAACCACAAGAATAAAAATATTATATCCCTTCAAAACAATTTATTGTTGTTTGTTGCTAGCTTTAGTATGTTCATTGATAAGAATTTGTATGTGTGTCTGAATTTCCAGGCCATATCCAACAATGTTAATTGTTTAATTGTATTGTTTAATGAAATAATTATATTTTGCTTTGCCATGAAATCCAGAATTTAATAGAATTATGACAACCAGTGTCTTTGCTAAAATATTGTTAATGAATGAAAATGTATAAAATAAATTGTACACTGAATTTTTTTCCAGTTATACAGGCAAATCATGATATTTTCAGATTTTGTCTTTTTGTTCTGATAAGCCAAGCTAAAGTTATTTCCCACAATAACATATGAATAATAAAATCACATTGAGGGTGATTTACATATTCCATCAAGGCCCAGAATAATTAAAATTTCAGAAATATTACTCTTTGAGTTCTATGATAATTTCAAACCCTTCTTTAAATGAGAGAAATAGTCACAGAGGAGGGAACTAGATATTGTGCAGTAGCATGCTGTATGCAATACTCTTTTAAATTTCAATTCAACAAAAATGAAAAAAAATCTTCAAACACAGCAGAAATGGTGAATTAATAAGACCTGCAATTAAATCTCTCTTTGTGGAATAAACTGTGCCTATGCCTTAACAAAACAAGATGTCAGCACTGTGAAGGTCAAAGTTGCTTGGCATCAAATAGATCAAATGCTGAATTGTTTATATCCATGTTAGAAAAGTGCATGGCTGTAAAAATATTCTTATAATCTGCAGAATCTGACACTGGAAATAACATTTGCTATTTAATTAAATGTTGAGAGGTATTGGTGGACAGACACTAGTAGACAGCAGTAGAATGACCTTTATTCGCCTTTACTATAAATTCTCTGGCATCTGAAACACTTAAAGAAGATAGCTGTTTGTCAATGGATACATTCTTACAGGTACAACTTTCTTTTGAAATTTATACCCAGGCAGATGATTTTTAAGACTTCTTTTTGTACTAGATTTCGTGATTATTTATTTATTTATTTAACCTTTTTTCACTCTAAATATGGTCTAGGTGTGTGTGTGTGTGATCTGTGTGTGTGTGTGTGTGTGTGTTGTATTTGTGTAGTTTAGGTCCTTTGCCAAAAATCTCTTAATTTCTCCTCACCGTTTTGTGGATAGAACTTTTAACTTTCTTAGCTTTTCTTCATATCAGCTAAGCTTTCCAGGTTTATTAAGCTGAATTAAACTAGATGCTCCTTAGGTGCATATTGTACTGCCTTTGTTTTACGTGCCTTCTTCCTTCATTTTGAGTCTGAGTGAAAAGATGTTTTCAAAAGATATCTCCTGTCTAGCATCCAAGACTAGTTGCTTATGTCTGCTACAGAACCAAGGGAGAAATTGCGAGACAGGACACTCCATTCAAGGGCAAACACTGCTAACTCCATGCAGTAATGGTTTCTTGTTTCGATGAGGGAACCAGGTTCTTGGCAAACTACCTTAGACCCTAATAACTGACCTACCAAGAGAATTTCTCCTTTATGCAAAACTGTGTAGTGGCTCTCTGGACCTTATAATACAGAAAGAAAGACACACTTTTATTTACACTCCATTCAAAATGTTACTGAAAGCACTATAATCAATAATATATATCACTGAACTTTAAAATCTCTGAAAGTAGTCATGGAAGAAATAACGGAGATGTTTGATCTTGTCTTTGAGAAGTTGCCTTCAACTTCTGGAGAGCATTTGAGTTGCAGCATAGCTGATAGTGAGAATGGAGAAAGGAGGCGGCAGAGGAAGACAGGCCCCAGCATCCATTCCTGTCTTCAAAGCTGCCTCCAATGTATTATTTAAGATTTCCGTGGGTTAAAAGAAAAAAAAACACAAACACCAATTTGTTCTAGAATTCTAAGGGAATCACTTGGTTACAGTATTCATCTTAATTCAATTTTTTTTCCCTTAACGCATACCTTTGTGTAAGGTGCATCCAAATTTTTCCCTGCCAGATATGACTCATCTGAACATCTTTGTGCAGCAACTCCTGACTGGTCCCTAAAGGCAGTGACTCCAAATACTTCTGTGGTTTAATTGTCTCATCTACAGTAGGAGGTTACTGATAGCATCTGCCCCAAGGTTATGTGGTAAGGATTGAGAATAAATTTCCTAACATATTTTATGCAATTGATACTGTTTATATGCATGATTATGTTTATTTGCTACTTTATCCTGCCTTATGACAATACACCTGTGGCTTGCTTAAATAACTTTTTAATTTTACTCTGAAATATCACATATAAGCAAGTGATATATGCATAAATTTAGGCATGCGTTGCTTAAAGATGAGAAGATCTCTGAGAGATGAGAATTTCTTTTTCTGGCAAAATCATGGTGTATACTAACACAATCTAGGTTACATATCTGGTTTATCTAGCCTACAGATACAAATTTATACAGCATGTCACACTACTGGCATATTTTGCACATGGAAGCCCTTTGGTATATCAATGGTACCTACATTTACATATCAGATTCATGGCTAGTATGTGATCAACATTACATAACCATCATATATTGAACAATCTATTTAACTTTTGTGAAACCATTTCCTCTACAGAAAAAAAACTACAAAAGACCTAATTCATAGATTTGTTGTAGATATGACATGTAATGTCTTATGATCATTTAGCGTAGTCAGAGCTCAAAATAGGCATCATTCCCTAACTGATTTATGTCGTTAACTCTAATCTCTACAGCCATATGGCACATCCCAAGAGCACAAGCCACATTCATTCATATAATTATGTCTGTCCAGTGTGCTCAACATAACTCATGTTTGTTGAATTGACCTGAGTACTCTGTGGTTATTAAATAACCATTGATTGGCCGAATCCCCGTGCAGCAACTCTTCTGCTTCCTCTTGCTTCACTCTTGGGGGTGATTTATAATTCTTTAGGATTGCCAGTTAGGATGAAGGGAGTGAAAAGCCATAAGCTAAAGTAAAATGAAGGAGATATAACGTGAGAAATTGATCCTGAGGCTAAGATTATGAGGAGACAAATTAGGTGGTCACTTCTGTGGTGTTACTTGGAAAAAAAATATTAAAATATCCATCTTAAAAATGTCACACTTCCCACCTTATATGTCCATATTTGCCACAATTTGCAACTTTTAATTATTCTTCTGGGTGAAGATAATAACACTTTGCCACTGTGTCTAACTGAAGTATTTTCCTTTACTATGGTGATGTTTCAGAATGGAGGAGGCAAAATAGTCAGTGAAAATCTTCCAGCCAGCCAAATTCCTTTCTTAGTTTCACAATATTTCTTAGTTCTGCCTTATTGTAATACAGTCCATTTACAGTGTCATTTCAAATATTCACCTACCTCTGTAATTGTAATATTGAAATGGCATTACATGTGAGAAAAAGTAAACCCAGAATAGTCATCTTACTCAATCCATTCAATGTTGACTATCTATGTCTAGAAATGTAAAGTAGGGTTTTGTAATTCTAAACTTTACTATACCACAAGGCCATTCATGGTCCATCAGGACTTGAGTCCAATTCACACCACAATAATAAATAACATGAAAAGATAATTAGCTGACTTTGAATAATTACACTATTAACTCATTGTCCCCATCTGACACGTTGTATATAGCAAGTCCTACTTTATACTTCAGGTGTAAAGACTTCTTTTTCAGTCTACTTAGGATTATGAACTTCTACTTCTGAGTAGATCTCTATTGCTGCTCACATTTCCCTAGCAACATGGCAGCCTTCCATGATCATCCTTTAGTGTATCTATTGTGACTAACGGCATCCAAGTGCACATTTTATTCTACATAGAAGAAACTTCTTTATTCTTCACATCTCTAAGGCACTAAAATTGCGAAATAAGTTAAACATTTTGGAAACAATGGTTTTCTCAAAAGACTGATAGATCTATTAGAACACTGGCTCCATCATATTTTTATACAGCTTTCAGGAAAGAAAGATTAACTTGAATAGGATTTATTTTACTCCTTAAAAGTTCCCATGCAATCCTTGCCTCTGAGATTATCTCCCTAGCTTTTCAATTTGCACAGGACTGAGGCTTCAATATAGTCTCCTTTCTTTTCTTCATTTTTTAAATTGAATCAATGTCCATATTCTCCCTGCCTTCTGATTTCTTTAATCATCCTCTTATGTTACAGGTCTTTGTTGAGTAGATGTGGTGTGTGAGGCTTCCATTTCAGGTTCTTACTGTCTAACTATGCTACACATATCACTCTGTCTTTTCTATTTAAATGTCTCTTGTGCTCTAGCTACTGCTTCCTTTCTGGGTTATTTAGTCCCTTCGGGATGTTGTTGAGTCTTGCTTCTTTCAGAATTGTCTCTATATGATCTACTCCTTACCTACATTTTCCTTGGCATCCATAATATACTCACTTTCTGTGTGATGTTTCTGTGTTTATCAAGAATACCTATCTAAGGCTTACTCCTGTCTTCAAAATATTTTTGGACCTTTTCTGCTCCCAACCCACTCCTCCAGGGAGAATAAAGCACCTTCTCTGTTTCCACACGATTCCTTTCATCTCAGTAGCCACACCAATCCTATTAAAATACAATTCAGCTCAGAACAGTCTCTGCTCCAGACAATGCAATAACTTCACAACTATGATGAAAATCTGTACCATTACAGTGATCTACAGGATCGTTCCTGATCTGCACACTCCATTGCCCTGACCTCTTTGACTTTAAGAATAAGAAGGCTTATTCTTCCAACTTAAAAATTATGCTAGACTGGCTAGACATCAAGGAATCTAAAACTGCTTCTGGGCTGTTCTTGTAGGCTCTTTTTCTGAGGGTTCACATGTCTAGCTCTCTAAACCTCCTTCAGGTTTTGTCTTACTAGATAACGAAGCTTTCCTTGACTACCTTATTTAAAATTTAAACTTGCATCCTCCCCTTCCAGTTTGTAAAGTTTCTATCTCATTTCATTTATAGCACTTGTTATAATCTTATTCAAACAATTTTTGCCTTTGTTCTATTGATATAATCTAAACTTTAAGAGGAAAAGATTTTTGTTAGCTCTGCTGACTGCCTCAAATTTAGAGTCTTAAAAACATGTCAGACATAAAGTGAATACCCAGCAGATAGTTACTTGGAAAATTAATAATTATTTTGGATTGCTTAAGTACCAGAGGTGACACTGAACTTGATGACCCAAGTTATTGAGGAAAGGATGCTGAGGTCTTTTTGGTCATCTCTTTAGGGACACATGGCACAAATATATGCAAATTGTTTTATTGAGTTTTTCCTTCATAAGCTTGGTGAGACACATGAAATTACTTAGAATAAATTATATTTCAATTTCAGTATCAAAATGCATGGGACTTGCCATAGACAGTTGCTTTTGTGGTCTTTGTCCTAATTTGAACATTTTTGAGCTGTATAGAAAGTCAACATTTCCTGTTTAGTTTGAGCCAGACTATTTGGCAGGGTCTGTTTGCTATCATTTTGGAACTGGTGGTTCAGATAATGGGAACTAAAAATGTAAGTAAGCTGTAACATGTTCAATCTCCTGCTGATCTTTGGTGTCTGAGAATATTTCCAATTTCATTCTGGTCAAAAAGCAATGATAAATGGGTATCAGTTTTATTAATTCAGTCTGTACTTTTATTCTTTAGCTCCTGATTTGATAAGGATTGCTACATGGGGAAAACATCTTGGCAGGTAAAGCAAAGAAAACGTTTTGGAAAATTTTTAGTTGAAACATGAAATTTTCATTACTGAGAGGTTCATTCAAATAGATATTAATGAAAGATTCAGAGATATTAATACATATATAATGGATAGATTTCATGGATGAGGTTTCAGAAATAAAGACTCACCTTAAAGCTGACTTTCTCTAGTTTTTAAAATTATAGTCTAGTAATTAAAGCTGTAAATTACACACACAACACACACATAGCCTAGCTTCTATCCCTGATGATGTTTTCTTTTGGTATGAAAAGAGTGTTTACAAAACATGCCTGGAGGTTTTGCTATGAATATACCCCTTCCTTTGTTATGCTTTAAAATTCTGATTCAACCAGATCATTGGAGAACTGTACACTTGTTTTGCATTGTTTCAGACCCTTGTAAAGTTTCTTGTACAGAATTACATTTTGGATTTATGCCATCAGCCTGTGTTGGGAGACACTATAAGAAATAGTCACAGAAAAGGCACTATCACACATATTTGTAAAAATCTTGTCAAGCTCTGGTTCAATATACATCCTTATGTGAACTCCCAGGAGAAATTTCTTTCAGTGTTTTACAGCAGGAAAACTAGATTTCCTCTGAGCAAATGGTTTGTGTTTGTATTATAAACACTGTGAATTGAATGATCTCTGGGTTTCTATTCTACTCTGGTCTCCAAGGAAGTGTATCTAGCAGGATTTGTACCAAAAAAGGGGGAAAACCATTCTGTGCCTCCCAATATGAGGAATTACAATTTGGAGGATTATAGCCTTACATGTTGATGAAAAGTCTGTGGATTGTGAAGGACATCATTACAGATTTCAACTTGAAAGCAGAGAGTGATTCTCAGTACCTCTGTAGAGAATAGTGAGCTTCCCATGGGTGCTTTGGTTTCTGCAGGCTATGACATGCTTTTGGCCTTTCCCTTACTTTTGTAAGAAAAGTATGATAGCTTCTCTGAGGGCAGAATAACCTGGACAATACAGGAAATGCATTTTGAAGAAAGACATTTTAAATTGTCTTATGCAATACTCAAAGGTGCTTGATGGTAAGGCTGAATTGATCATGGAAACTAACAACAACCCAAAATCTGACTGTTTTCATTTTTCTGAACAGGGAGGCATTAAATAGCAAAGAGTTTTTTTTTATTGTGAAAATACCATATAGAGGGGTTACAATTACATGGGCGAGATAATACATTTCTTATCAAGCATTGTTGCCTCCTCCTTTGTTTCCCCTTCCCATTCCATGGTTTCCCTTATTTGCATAGCGGTTTTTTTTTTTTTTTGGTCATGATTTTACACCTAGATTTAACTTGATTTACTTCTGGTGCTAGTCAGTGTTCTGACACTCTGACAAAATACCTGACATAAACAACAGAAAACACCTCATGGCAGCAGATGAGAGAGAGGGATAGGGAGAAGGTGCAGGGACTCCATATCCCCTTCAATGACAGGTCCCAAATATCTCACTCCAGCCCATTTGGCTCTATCTTCTCAAACTTCTATCACCATATTCTGGGGACCCAGCCTTCCACAAGTGAGTCTTGTTGCAAACTCCAGCAGTAGCTCTATTTTTTTATTCATCTCAATTTATTTCATTTCTTTTTCTGTTGTAATGACCTCTGCAATTGACCTCAACTTACTTATTTACTTATTTTACTTTATTTATTTGAACATTTGAGACAGAACTTTGTTATATAGACCAGGCTGGCTTTAAACTTGTAATCTTCTTGTTTCAGCTTTGAGTACTAGATTTTACAGGCATAATCCTCAAACTTGGCTCGCATCTTTTTTTGGTATATTTTTATTGTAAAAATGCTGTATAGAGAGCTCACATATTTTGAAAAACGTATTTGAAAGAATTTTTTGCTGTACATGAATGATTCACTCTAGGATCCTCAGTAAGTGTAAAAATTAGCTGATGATAACATGTCTTGTATAAAATGGCATAGAACTTGCATCTAACTGACTCACACCTTCTTTTATACTTAAAAGCATGTTTAGATTACCTTCACAATAATATTTAACATAGCGCAAATGCTACATAAGGGATTCTTTTTTTTTTTTGGATCCAGTCGTGAGGCTTGAACTCTGGGCCTGGGCACTGTCCCGCAACTCTTCAGCTCAAGACTAGCGCTCTACCACTTGAGCCACAGGAAAATATATGTATATGTTTGGAATATATTTAAATACTGAAATCTCATACAGATATTTTAAGATTAGTCATTTAAGTTTTCCCTTTAATTTTTAAAGTTTTGCAATTTTATGAATAAATATTAAACAATTGTTTTTAAAATATACAGCTGCATTCCAAAGTAGTCAATGCTTAAAAAGCAAAGCAAGGAGCTGGGCATCAGTGGCTCACATCTTTAAACCTAGCTATTCAGAAGGCTGAGATCTGAGGATCACGGCTCAAAGCCAGCCAAGGCAGGAAAGTCCTTGAGACTCTTATCTCCAATAAACCACCAGAAAACCGGAAGTGACGCTGTAGTAGAGCATTAGAGTAGTAGAGTAGTAGAGCATTAGCCTTGAGCTGAAGAGCTGTGGGACAGCACCCAGGCCCAGAGTTCAAGCATCATGACTGACCAAAAACAAACAAAACAAAACAAAAAAAAAAAGCAAGGCAAGAGTTTTATGCTAACTCTGAGTGATTATATAAAACATTGGTTTAGTTGTGCTTTATAGTAGATATTTTCAAAAACAATTGGGATATAAAATCTCTAGTTCTTTAAAGTGAGCTAAATTATTTTATTTGTTCTTTTAAGTCTGTCTCTCTTGTGCACTGTTACCTTTATCCATGTCTTATTTTACACATAGTTGTCTCACAGGGGTCTAAAGGTGGCTGTACCTTGCTAGGAGAATAAGTATAATGGTTTGAGTCTAATAGTTAATATTTCTTCATGCTCGAGTGCTTCCTTTTTCCTTCTTTTTTTCCCTTTTGAGTTTAAGGCTATATATCAACTTTAGAGGTTTTCAGAAGCTTGACCTCCGAATGAGTGGGCATTATTGCATGTATTTTTTCTCTTTAATAGGATTACAGAGTAATGAAATTTAGAGACTAAAAGAGACTGTGAAAGGTCACCTGGTCCAGCACTTTCCCAAAGAGTCCACTTCCATTTAGAACCATCTCCAAACCACTGCAGGCAAAGGGCAGCCTCTGCTATTTTATAGCCTTTCAGAGACAGAAGCACTGCCATCTCTAGTGGCAAGCCATTTTTATGTTTTATAATTCTCAATGTCAGAAAGTTCTTCTTTCCATTTAACTTAAGTTCCTTATGCAAAAATTTAAGTCGGTGGACTCAATCCCTGTTGAGATCTGAAAATAAAATCAGACTTTTGAATAGACTTGGATTCCAGTGTTCCTCTGATTAATACTCCTGGGATAAAAAATGTGGATCTGCGTGTGTGTGTATATGTGTGTTTGTGTGTGTACACAAGTGTGTGTGTATGTAAAGAGAGAGAGAGAAATGGAGACACAGAAAGAGACAGAAAGAGAAAGAGAAATGGAGACAGAGAGAAAGAGAAATGAGACACACAAAGAACGGAGAGTCTTTGAATCAGCTTCTTTCATTATCCATTATTAGTATGACATTCACTTGTACATGAAATCTAGTAGTTGTGGGGTTCTGCTCAACTATCCTTACATTTTCTCCAGTTCTCCTTTGGTTATGACCCATATTCATGAGCCGTCAGCTACATAGGATTATGTGTGAGGTTCATAGCTATGAGGTAGGAAGAACAGGAGTGAATGCAGCATATGACAGCATAGGAACTGGAAATAAAAACCACCATCACTTTTGACATTATAAACTATGGGACCTAGAGCATGACAACCTCAACTGTTGAATGGAGACTAGTAGTATTGTCTATTTTCTGTCTGTTTCCTAGAATTTTTGCAGATGGAGAGAGAAAAGGATACTGAAGTTCTTTGAAAATTGGTGGAATGTTGAAATGGAAAATCTGGTTTGGATATGGCTTTAGTAACTGTTGCCTGATAGAGTTGCTATGGACAAGTCTGTTAGCAGTACTGAGCTATAATTTGATTTTACACAATGCCACAATATAATTAATAACCCTAAGGAGTAGTAATGGTGAAAGATAATAAATGCAAACTGTCTAATATCCTTTTTCAGAAATTGTAGACAGTCTATAAATTGTGTAGAAGTGAAAATTCTGACCACATGCTTTAATTGTCTCTAGGACTTCTGTGTCACCTATACCCTCATTATGCTTCTCATGCCACATTTCATCAACATTTAGTAACCCACTTGGTTTTTTTTAATGATTTCCTCTTTATTCTAGCCTCCATATTCTAACTAGTGACATCTATCAAAGATTTAGCTGAGCTTGTGGCTTACATCTGTAACTCTTGCAACTGAAGAAGCTGGAATCTGGAGAATCACAGCTTTAGTCAGGTGGAAAAGTATTCACCTCTTTTATCTGCAAACTAACCAGCAATAAAAGAGATAGACTAGACTCTTGGTCCAACTGTTAAAACACTTACCAAAGCAAGCATGCAGAGTAAGTCTGAAGCCTCAAGTTCAAATTCTGATACTGTTAGAACAAGTAAAATTTTAAAAGGCAATCTGAACACTACAGTAACTGTGCTGTTGGATGAATCCCAAAGATTCTCAGAGCCAGATGAGAGCCTTCATATTCTAGTTTATCTATTTTATCTTTCACTCTCCTCCTCCACATGTGCATCCAATATTTTGTCTCCCCTGATCTTGAAGGCAGCATATTGAAATGTACTTTTGGGTCTTGGAGTGTCCTATTTGTTTCTCTGAAATACCTGCTAACTTCTATCTTTCCTTTTTGTGTTTGTGTATGGGTTTGGGGCTTAAACTCAGGGCCTGAGCACTGTCCATGATCTTGTATGTACGTATGTATGTATGTACGTATGTATGTATGTATGTATGTATGTATGTATGTATGTATGTATGTATGTATGTATGTATGTATGTATGTATTTTTGCTCAAGGCTAGCACCCTATCACTTAAGACACAGCTCTACTTCTGGCTTTTTCTTGGTTATATGGGGATAAGAGTCTTATGGACATTCCAGCCTAGAATGGCTTTAAACCTTGATTAAAGATCTCAGCCTCATGAGTGGCTAAGATTACAGGAATAAGCCACCAGTGCCCAGCATTCTGCTGTCTGCCTTTTTGAAGGATGTACAGTGTTTTAGTCTTAAAGCCTTGTATGTGGAGGATCCGTACATAAATGTCAGGAGATCAAGGTTTTTAGTTCATGGATTTTTATTTTTCTGTAGACCTCCATGTTAGCCACCACTGTTACAGACACAGCCTGACTTCACCTTTGCAAAGGCATAAGTTTCTTTGTGATGCTTTTAACCATTGACTACCACACAGTATATATAACACTGTGTCTTAATTTTTTAATTTTTATAACTTTTACCTTGCCTTTGTGGGAGGTGTGTACTGCCAGGGGCAAAATACCCATGCCTGAATTTTCCTGGCTGTTGGTTTCCTCATGGCGGGCAGTCAAAAGGTCCATTGTGTTATCAAAAACCACAGGGAATTCACTTAGGGTAGAAGAGAGCCCCAGGAAGCACCAAGCACTATCTCCATGCAGCCTCAGGAAAATTATCTCCAAGGAAGGAAATGAGATGATAACCAGGCAAACATAATTTAATGAGAGGAAAAACTAGTCAATTTCTGATTCATTTGTTTCCAGAGATGATATTTCTCTGTTTATTAAATCATATTTAGCTCTTCATTATTAAAACTCTTCATTTCCTCTAGCCTCATTTCCCTAGGTCCAGCATGTGTTTGCTTAATACAAATTTGAAAGGTTAAGCTACCAGTTTGATGCCAAGGTTTTGAGTGAATGAGAGGACAGTTGGAAATTTTCTGCACGATTTGGTCTTTGGCCAGAAGGTATGCTATAGGTATAAAAGGTCAGGCAATTGATAAATGCTTTCTGTGATCACTGGAGAAAGAGTTCTGAACTTTACTGATGTGTTAACAACATGAAATTACTATATTTACCAGCACATAGTTGAATGTGTGTGTGTGTGTGTGTGTGTGTGTGTGTGTGTGTGTGTGTGTGTGTGTGTGTGTGTGTCCTGGGGCTTGAACTTAGTGCCTGGTTGCTATCTCTAAGTTTCTTTAGTTCAAGGCTAGTGTGCTACCGTTTAAGTCATGTTCTGCTTCTGGCTTTTTTCAGTAGTTTATTGGAGATCAGAGTGTTGCTGACTTTCCTTCCCAGGCTAGCTTTGAATCCCAATCCTCACTTCTCAGCCTCCTGAGTAGCCAGAATGACAGGTCTGAGTAATAGGCATACTGTTTAAGTGTTTGATTCTTTTCTTATATTTAGGGATTAAGTTTGGTAACCACATGGGGGTAATGAGATCTTTGAGATTTGTTTCCCCAAGCAAGCCACTAACATTTATTCTATCACTCAAGAAATGTTAGTCACAACATCTTTGGTACTGTCTCCACACCTAGATGAAAGGTTGGACCTGACCAAGCTTGTTTTCCTTTTTTGCTGAAATTCCACCATAAGACTTAATTCTACTGGAATCTCAGTCTCACAATCGGCTTCATTAGGCAACCCCTACCTCACACTGCATTTCTTTGTGCAGTTACATAGGCCTGTGTAGTGACTGAGCATCCTTTTCTTTGAATATTAAAGACTTATGGGATTCTGGTATGTCTTGTGTTTGGTAGATGTCTCCTTAAGGAGAAGGATATACTTAAATTTAAAATTCACTCCTATGATAGCCACATTAGATACTCTTTCAGTATCTGGTTGACATGGAATTGTCTTTTTTTCTATTTATTATCCTCCAAATGCCATGGCTCATTTCATAGATGGATGCTGAGTGATCTTGTTTCTATGCAATGTTTTCTTTTATTCCTTTCCCCATATTCATATTGATCTAGTTTTATGTCTTGCCTTTTTAGGCTCAGAATTAAATCTTTCTCTGTTTGTTACCTTTCTACACAACAGCTTGTAGCTATACAAAGGCATTTGCACTCGCCTTTCTTCTTTACTTATTTGATCATCTTTATGTCCTTGGCTGTCTTGCTGGGAAAGATCACTTCATTCTTGGGCTCTAATAAAAAATGGCATTCCGAGCAGATTGAGATGGTGCAATATTAAAATGTATATTTAACCAATTTAGACTTTTATTTATTAACCAATTTTTCTTATATTGGAAAAACTAATTTTTCTAAAAGTAAGAACAACACTTAATCTCTATATATTTGTATACTTAGTACATTTATCAATGACCCTGCAGTAATTACCCAAGGCTACAAATGTCTATAGTCACTTCTTTTATCTTAAAAAAAAAACAACTAAAATGCAATGTTATGTTGAACGTGGTGGAAAATGTTAATGTAAGCTAAAAACTTCATAAAAATTTGTTTTCAATCAGTATGGATTTTGCAATAGAATTAAGAGGAAATCTATTAATAAAAGCTGCAATGTAATTGTAGTATCATAAATCCCCAGGCCCGATGCTCTGCAGGCTCCTTTCATACCCTGAGAGTAATACAGGAATTATTTTCAATTTTATAAGCTCATTGAAAAGTGGAATTTTAGTCTTAGATAAGTATAACAACCTAGCTGACCTTCATTTCATTTTTCTTTTTTTAAAAATTTAATCGGAAGTAGCTTTTTCCAGGACAGGGATTACTAAAACTTATCTGTTGCAGAGTGCATCGATTGCCACTTTTTGAGTCATCACTGTAAACATGTAGCTTTGTCTGCTCTTTTGGGGGAACAGTTTGATGGTTGGTTGGTAAAACTGAGGGAATGTCAGTTTTGCAGGCCACATTCAGCAAGTGTGAGTGTGGGTTGCAAGAGACATCCTGGGGGAAAAGACAGACTTTCAGCCAGAACTCCTTTCTCTCTCTCATTAGATGTATGACCACCTCCGTAAAGGAATTCCTGGGCTAGGCACCATGTGTAAGAAGCTCCTGCACTTAAGTGTTCCTGTGTATGAAATCTTGACAGTATGCTCTTCCTGCTTGAGGGGCATGGTAGCATACACCTCCTCCCAGTATGTGAGTGACTGAGTCAGGAAGATTGTGAGTTGAAGGCTAGCCTAGGGAAACTACCTTTAAAAAATGATCTTATTCATCCAGAGACTGACTAATTCTTCATTAAGAAAGCTCAGAGGCCTATGAAGTTTACAGCAAGCTGCAGTCACAAATTTTGTGGGTCAGGATTAAAAGCAGGTGAAAGAGCTCAAAGTTGATATAACAAGAAATATAGAAAGGTCACACAGTTTGAGCTTAAGAAAAGTGTGCTCTTAGAAGCAGTCTTCCAGGTGAGAAGTAGTTCATAATTCTAGTCACATTTAGCTCATTGTGTTGGACTTTTAACAGTAAAATGAAGTGGATGGAGAAAGAGGTGTTCAGATACGTATCAAAACCTTCCTTTGAATTTTTTTTGTCAGTCCTTAGGCTTAAACTCAGGGTCTGAGCATTGTCCCTGAGCTCTTTTTGCTCAAGGTTAGTGTTCTACCACTTTGATCCACAGCTCCACTTCTAGTTTTCTGGTGGTTAAGTGGAGAAAAGAGTCTCATGGTCTTTCCTGCCCTGGCTGACTTTGAACTGCCATCCTCAGATCTTAGTTTCCTGAGTAGCTAATATCACAGATGAGTCCCCAGTGCTCAGCCTTCCTTTCAGTTTTTAAGATTTGTATTTCAACAATGTCTTCAGAATATGCAAACCATGAACATAAAGTAATTCATTTAAATATTCTCTCTTCAAGCTTGAGTATGAAGAAGATAGCATATCGAGCAACATAAGCATAGCTCAACGAGTAGCTGTAGGTACACCCATTTTTGTTTCTACCAAGAAATATTAGGAATCAAGTGAATGGATCACCATTGCAGTGATTATTGGTGTCATCTTTAATTTGTAAAGAATGAAATTTAAAGCTGCACCCAGTGACTCACACTTGTAATCTCAGCAACTTGAGAGATGGAGATGGGTATGACTAGTTTGAAACATACAAAAGCTTAGCAAGATTCCATCTCAACAACAACAAAAAAGCCAGACATGTGAGTGTCCACCTACCATCTTAGCTATATAGGAGAATCATAGTCTGAGGGTGGCCTGGACCAACAATATGAGAACTCATTTGGAAAACAGAGACAAAGGGCTGAGGTATGTGACTGAAGTGGTAGAGCTCTTGCCTAGCAATGCTGAGACCCTGAGTTGGAATTGCAGTCCCTCCAAAAAGAAGTAATAAAAGTCACAAACCAGTACCATTAAGACAAATCATTCTCTTTGCCAAGAAGCTGCAGGTGGAAATATCCTGGAATTGAGGTGGTTCCTCCTCCCTTCGTTGTGGGTGTTGTTTTAACTCAACTGTGGGACCAGAGACACTTTACAGCTAGGATGTTGCTTCTGTCCTTTCTGCCTTCTTTCCACACGAGGTTCCAACTTTAATACCACTTGTTTCTCTTCCCCTTGTCCTTTATCACTCATCAAATGCTTTCGCTTTATTTCCTGCCTTCTACCATACCCTTTGTCCTTTATTTGAATAATACTTGAGATGTGAGTAATTAGGTAGAAAAGCAGACTTGTTTTCCATTGCATAATGATCAGGGAATATGATTTCTTAGAGAAGTTCTTTGTTACTGATATCATTCACTGGCCCAAACATAGTTTCAGTCCCATACCAGTGAGGATGGCTAGCAAAGGCAGGATGCTTTATTTGTGTGGGTAAACCATGACCCTGGCTTCCACTCATGATCTGAACACTGAGAAGAAGTTGTAGGAAACACTGAAAGGAAATGTCAGTGTCTGAATACATTAATTGCAGTCAATAAAAGAGAACAGAAGGAATAAAAAGACAAGAAATCTAGGAAAAGGAGTCACTAGATTGTTAGAGACAATGGAGAAGGAAGACAAGTGAAGAGAGCCATGCATTTTTAAAATTAAATTTAATTTTATTGTAAAGGTGATGTACAGTTATGTAATGAGAATATTTCTTTTTGACCAGTGTTATATTTTTACTATTTCATTGTAAAGGGAACCTTGGATGGTAAACACCATGGAGACAACACAAATCTTCTGTCTTTGCCTAGGAGAGAAGTACTTTTGGATTTCATTCAGAAAGGAAAAGGGGTGTGAGATACAAGCTCTTAGATGTGATGAATACATACAGAATAAACATCAAGAAATAACTTCTTGGAAAAAGTTTTCAAAAGCTCTGTGCTGTCCATTGACACTGCATACATTAAACCAAAGAGAGGAGTCTTCTCAAACAATGTTTTTTTAAAATCTATTTTCACATATCCATGGCCTTTAGAATAATTTTTCTGCTAAATTTAACACAGCAAAATGCTTCCCTCTCATTTATACCTGCACCTATATGTAAGTATTGTTTGTAGAAAATTATACCACAAAGTGGGATTGATGGACCTTTTGGTAGTTATCTTTTCATTTATCAAGAAACTTTTCTTATATTTATACTAACAGTGCAAAAAAGATACCTGCTACAAAACACTGAAACAAGGACACAGGATAATCCGTTGCAACAATGATAACCACAAAACACTATATTGGAAATGAACTTTACAACTTTGGGGAGGGGACGAGGAGTGAGGGAGGTGGGGAAGGGAAGGGATAGTAGGAGAACAAAGGAGGGGCTAACAATTCGACAAGAAATGTACTCATTACCTTACTTATGTAACTCTCACTCCTTTGTACAGCATCTTTACAATCAAATAAAATTTTAAAAAAAATTAAAAAGGAAGAGCTACATTGAAAACCAGATATACTACTAATTAATTTCTGATAACCTCCTGGATGGATTTATACATTTTGAGGTTTCATTAGCAGAATGTTTTATTTTTTCAGGGTCCACATCTCGTCAGGTTGACCACTTACAGGACCTGCAGAGAATTTGATTGAGACACGTGAGGTAGCCAGGCCATAGTCATCAGGCTCTAAGGAACAAGGTCAGAATGCAAAGTCAATTACATTTGGCTCTACCCTCAGACAAGTGATTTCCAAAGACTGTGCTGTGAAATGAGGGATGCACTCCAAAATCTCTAATGATAGTTTCCATGCAGTGAAAGCCTCCATGTATGCCAGGTACCATGCCATTCATTTCACTTCCATTAATACTAATCCTCATAGCAATACTAGTTTTATATTTAAGTAGAATGAAGCTCAGAGAACTTAATTTTCGACTAAGCTCTACCTACTATCATTTTGTACTATATTTGGGAACCAACCCAAAGTATTTTTATTTTCAGGCTGGAGTTATCAATATGCCATAAACTGAAAATTTAGCTTCTGCAAGATGCTTTTGGTGGTACAAATTAAAACTACGAGGAAGAGACCCTACTTTAAGAGAGATCCTATTTTAGAAAATTCCAAGAATATTTTGGGAGGGAGCAGCATTTGAGAAAATGCTTGGGAGATGGAAAGAACTTCAGTACATGAAGATGGTGATAAGTAAAACAAGCCCATAATGCAAATCAGTTCTTTGGTGACATTTTAGAGATACTGCAACTCCTTGGTGTTGGATATATCTGCAAACTAGAAACATCTCTCAGAACCAGTAACACTGCAGTAGTGATTACTTGAATAACTTTCCCATGTCATAGCTTTGTCGGTCTTAGCCTGCCTTTGGGTGTTTCCTTTTTTTTTTTTTTTTTTTTTGGGTCCGGTTGTGGGGCCTGAACTGTGGGCCTGGGCCCTGTCCCTCAGCTCTTCAGCTCAAGGCTAGCGCTCTACCACTTGAGCCACAGCACCACTTCCGGCTTTTTTCTTTTTGCTTATATGGTGCTGAGGAATCGAACCCAGGGCCTCAGGCTTGCAAGGCAAGCGCTCTACCACTGAGCCACCTTCCCAGCCCCTGGGTGTTTCCTTTTTTGAGGGGACATAATCTCTATAGAGACAAACTGTTCATCTTCTACTCTCTTTCTTTAGCTTCTATTCCAGTTCCTGGTTTCAGGAAATGAAATCTGATTCATGATATTCAGTTATTGTTTCTGCTTCCCAGGAGAAACCCAAGACGGTCTTTCTAATTAGGACTACATAGAATTGGTAAACAGTGGCTTCAGCCTCTTTCACTATTGTACTCTGAGTCTTTTTCCTTCTCCAAAATTCCATTTGGAATTCCAAATTCCATTAGGCTTTTTTTTCATATTCTTTATTGTGATTATGTGATTGCATAATTTCCCAAATTTCACAGTATTGTGGATAGTGATGCTTAGTTAAAGTCACAAACACATTCTAACTTTCATGGGGCAAATTGTCGATCATGGTCTATAACATTTATGAGTTCTATGAGTTTTGACAATACAGTTGTTTCTTTCACATTGGGTGATATGTACATTTCATTTTGCATAGCTTCAGCTGTTCCCTATTTTCCACTCGTTTCCTCCCTCCCACCACTGCCATTGAGTTGCTTAGTTAGTTTTGATCAATGTCCAGTACAGCTAATGGGTCCCACTGTTGTATGTTTTCCCCTGATTTTCTCTAGTTCTGTGTCTTCCTCCTGGTTTCCCTCCAGTGTGCACATATATACCATACATGTGATCAGCAGCATGGGGGGTTACTTAATAGTGATTCAACCAGATGAGTGGAAGTCCTTTGTTTCTTAAGTCAACTTTGTTGTTAACTTTGTTAACTTTGTTGTATCACCTTACATTTTGGATTTAACATCCACTTATCAGGGAGACTATATGCCATTTGTCTGTTTGCTCTTGGCTTACCTCGATCAGCATGAATTCTTCTAGTTCCATCCATTTCCCTGAAAATGACATTATTTTGTCCTGTCTAATGGCTGCCTAGTATTCCATTGTGTATAGATACCACAATTTTTGGATCCATTCATCTGTGGTGGGACATCTGGGTTGTTTCCGTATCCTGGCTATTGTGAACAGTGCTGCAATAAACATGGAGATGCATGTGTCCTTGTATATTGGTTGTTCAGGATAGATGCCTAGGAGTGGTATGGCTGGGTCATAGGGTAGGTCAATATTTAGCTTTCTGAGGACCCTCCAGACTGCTTTCCAAAGTGGTTGTATAAGTATACATTCCCACCAGCAATGTAATAGGGTTCCTCTTTCTCTGCATCCCCTTCAATATTTGTCGTTGTCTGACTTTAGGATGTGGGCCATTCTGACAGGGGTAAGCTGGTATTTCAGGGTTGACTTTATTTGCATTTCCTTTACAACCAGGCATGGTGAACATTTCCTCATGTGTTTTTTTTTTTTTTTTTTGGTTGGTCATGGGGCTTGAACTCTGGGCCTCGGCGCTGTCCCTCAGCTCTTCAGCTCAAGGCTAGCGCTCTACCACTTGAGCCACAGAGCCACTTCCTCCTCATGTGTTTCTTTGCCATTTTTATCTCTTCTTCTGAAAAGTCTCTCTTTAGTTCCCTTGCCCATTTAGTAATTGGTTTGTTGGGTTTGGGAGGGTTAGTTTCTTGAGTTCTCTGTATATACTGGATATTAATCTCTTGTCTGATATATTGTTGGTAAATATTTTTCCCAGATAGTGCTATAGTTTTTCTCTCTTTAAATTTCTTTGTCAGTGCTTTGTGTTTTTAACAGCAGGGCTGCTTCCAATGCAACTCTACAGGTCCTTCTTGCCTAGATGTCTTAGAATTCATTTCCAAAATATTAAAAAAAATCAGCGATGTTCAGAGAAAAACAAGGTGAGGTGAGAGGAAATATCTTACTATCTGTTGCTGACGCTAGCAGCAGACAAGAGTGAATCATCCACAGGGATTCTGAAAACTCGTGATTGTTCTATAAGACACCTGTATCAAGGTGTTTACAGTGGTGTTCCCCTCCAGCAGTGGGAATCTCAGCAGCAAGCTGTATGAAGCAACAGACCAGAGGCCAGAATAGAGTTTGCACAATCAGTTCAAACCCAAATGAAAATGGATCGAGGAAAGTGGAAGAAGTTTCAGGATATCAGTTAGGTGGTCTTTCCTATACCAGCCAAAGAAATAAAGGGAAGTGGATCCACTGTGGGTCTCCAGTTGAGAAATATTTGGAAAAACAAAGTATGACACTAAGGCTTTCTAGTTCTACTACCCTATAACTTACAGAAAAAATCTATTTAACTTAATTTGTCTCTTCCATTCATAGTTAACTGAAAAATGGGATTGGTTCTAGTGAAGTTACAGTGCTTGGTATACCCAAATGACAAAAACATCTGGTTCCTTACATTGTAATAAAGTATGCTGCTAACTTCATCTGACAACAGTGCTCCAGAATAGTGCCTACAAACATCAAAAGAGGTTAAAAAGCTTTTGTTGTGCTTTTATATAGCACAGGAACTTTTAAACACAATAAAAACAGTTATGGAGAGAAACTGAACTATCAATATAAAATAAACTATAGAGAGACTAATAACTAACTATAAGGTCCAATTTAATACAATAGATCTAACCTTTAGCTAAGACTTTTGTATGACTCTTACAGTGATTGAAATAGAGCCTTGGAGACAAGAAAGAAATTGTCGAAAGAAAGTATTAGCAGGTATCCATAATTTCAGGTCATTTGAATTTTGCTTATGAAATAGGAATCTCATTATTTTGCTCAAGCTGGTCTGGAAATTGCAATCTCCTGGCCTGATTCCTGAGTAGCTGAATAGTTAACATATCTAATCACTTATTCATTTCTTTAAAATGCTGTGGGGATATTCAATGTGAGGTCAGCATGCTTCACTGTGTCCCACACCTTTATAACAGCCACCTTTGAAGTGTGTCCATTATGGGTTGCCTGTGACACCACACTAAACTATTTTATGATGGTCACTCACATCTCACCTGACAAGATTCTCAGAGCATTATGGGAATAAATAAACTCTACCCTTTTCTGAAGATGATCTACAAGAATTCAGCCACTTGTGATGTGCTCTTACATTTTTCTGACTTCTGCAATTAGTGCTTCATTGACAGAATTGTCTGCTGTGAAAGGCTGACTCAGGCCGTATACCCTAGGAAGTATGGAAAGCTGCTTTAGATTTAGGTAGGAATTACATAACTTCGGAGTAGATGCTGCCTTGGCAAGATTACCCTTCCTTACTTTAACCTTTCACTTAGAATTCCTCCTATATCACACTGTCTAAAGTGTGTTGGGATCCATAAACTCCAACCCCTAGGAGAGTATGGAGGTAATAACATGAATAAAGCAGCCATGTGCATGGTGCTGAGAAGTGGGGTATGAAAAGCCCTGCCCTGTGAGTGTGGCCATAACTCTATAGTCATATAGGAAGCTTGTTAGAGTAGCTCTAATATGTAAGCCTAGACAAAATCCCTAAAATTTACATAAAATTTCCAATTAAACAGACATTTTTTAAAATCACCTGATCAGAGAGAATACTCATACTACTTAGTTACATATTGTGACAATTCCCATATCCCTAAATCTATCTGCTTTCTACTTTACTGGGACTATTTATTTTAAAGTGTAATGCCTATTTGTAATTATACTGTACATTCTGAAATATTTTTCCTTTTACTGTTATGGGCAAAACCTAGCTTCATTGTCAAGTCTAAAAATAGACTGATTATACTTCAGTAATTTTCATCTATTTCTTATACATGCAGAAAGAAGGAGTGTTACAACGCCTTTCTCTTTCTATCAATCATTGCACCGTTTCTATGAGAATCACCTTTCAATAATTTAACAAGTTTACCAGAGTTCTTTAACCAAATTAGGAAATATTCTGGGTGAAATGTTCCCTGAAAGCACCTTACTAGATAGGCAATAATATAGCAAATGATCTCTGAAGGAACTTGATGGATAAAAAGTAGGAATACACAAAAGTTTGGATCCAGTTCTCCTCTGTAGTTGAATTATCCCAAATGATGCTATCTGATTTCCCTGCTAGCTCCAATGTGAGAATTCAGAACTGTCTTCTTAACTTCTGTTTAATGCGGGGATATGAGAATTTGTTCACTTACTTTGGAATAAATGAAACAAGAGGAAATTTCTAGAACAAATATGATCATTATCATAAGATAAATCCCAATTAGAGAATACAGACAGAAAGCACAATCACAAGGCTTCTTCTGTACCTAAGGATGAAAGGGGAAAACTGGCTAGTTACCTGAACAGAAACCTACCATGTAAGTGAACACTAAAATACATAAATAAAAACACTTAGAGATGACTAGAAAAATTGATAGACTTTGTCCAGTTCTGTCTTTTAAAATAATGTGTTTATGGATGAGCTACATAATTGGGGCCTTGGGTATCATGATTAGAATTATGGTAAATAAAATGATTAAAGTTTATAGTTGGTTAAGTGACATGCTGAACTAATTTCCTCCCCACAGCCCTTGGTGTATTTATCATTTACAGTGATGAGCTGTATTTAAAAAATAACTTAGCATTTTATTTACTAATAATTAAGCTCATACACTATTGAAGTGAAGTATCTATTGGTTAGAATATTTTTCTAATGAAGAGAGGCAATATAGAGACAGCGAATCTAGTAATAGTTTCCAATCCATTAGTTGTAGTTATTTCACAACTTATCAACACTGACTTTGTAGTAAGTCATGAGGGAGAAACAAATAGAGCTGCTTACTTCTTCATCTCAATAACAGTGGTCTCAGCTAGTTTTCTTGTGAGCAGATTAGCATGTTGAACATGACTCTGATTCCTAGGTAAAATGAGAGCACTAGATAAGAGGAAATAAAAGAGTTTGCTTATCATTTCACAGCATTGCCATATAGTAGTATGCTTTGTATTTGACTTGATTCATAAAAAAGACTATTAATGTGCTCACATTGTTTTCCCTGGAGAATATTATCAGACATGGGTTCCAGCTAGTGTACAGATGTTGAATCTGGTTCTGATTTTTTTTTTTCAGACCTTAATTCTGGCTTTGTGTAATGACATTTTTCCTAGTTCTCATTCTATGGAATGATAATGTTTTATTCCATTGAGTCTAATTTCCTCCAACTTATACCTTGATGTATTTTTGTGGTTATTTCAATATCTAACCTTACTCACACCTCTGTCCCATAATGGAGCTTTCTCTGATTCTGTGAGTCTAGCATGGCTAAGAGGCTTGATCAACTTTTCCATGATGGAACAATCAAGTCAAGAGAAATTGGGTTAGATAAGTGGCTACAATAGGCCAAAAGAGTATGATGACAGCATCCAATAACCAGACTTCCTATGTGGCAATCTTAGCAATAGATGAGCTGGATCTTGTGACCAATTAAAAATAAATTGAGCTGTACTAAAGGACGGATATGAAGTTCCTCATGCCTCAACTAGGAATTAGGCTGTAGATTAGTTACAATGGGCCAAGAGGAATAATGCATCCATAGAATATTGAAAACTACTTTATTTTTATTGAAAGCTAAGTTCTATCCATTTTTTGCCAGAATGCATAATCATATTCTCCTGCTCCAAGCTTTCTATTTTTATATACAGCTTACTATCAAAATTTAGTGTCAACATTATACTGTATTAAATGATATATTTTTGATAGTAACCTTGCAAATCTTCATTTTAAATCCATATTTATTGAGCTAAGTTCTTTGATTTGGTACAATGATTAATTTGATTATTTGAAGTTACTTAAAATTATTATTATATTTCAAGATTGGGACATTTTGATTTTTTAATAAATTCTATGCTGATATGTTATTGATATACATTAAAAGTTATAAAAATTATATTAAGTAAAAATTCAACCTATGTTAACAGTATAGCATGACATATAAAATATTAATAGTGTATAGTTAAAATATAGTGTATAAATTAAAACAGGCAAAGGAAAAAAGGAAAATTAATGATTCCCAAGTTTTGCAAGTTTACTACTTATACATAAGTGTTACTGCTCCAAGAAATATGTTTTGGGGGTTAAGAAATAAAAATAACAAAATTAAGGTATGGATACTTTAGATTATACAGTACATTTTGCCAGTTGTAGAAGATATGTTGGTACACTTTTCACTACTGCTAATTACAGTTTAGGTGTGTGGACTTATAAACCCCTGTACCAGCCAACTATGAATTAGATGACTGCATAAAGAGGATGCCCTACACATTCTGTATTTTGAGGTAATTAAATGATTTTACTGAATCATTCTGGAGCTCCCGATTACTGTGAGAATGTTGTTCATAATGCATTTTTTTGAAATTTGATCTCTACATTTTTGGTTCTTTTATCACTGGAAACCTTCTCATCCTGAAATTTAAAGAATAAATCATGAGTATCCTGAAAGTGTTAGAAGTCTACAGCTGCAGTGCAAATAGGATGTTTTTGAAGTCAGATGGGAAAAAGTGAAATCTTGAATGGATGCATTGCTTGGATTTCACAACATATGACAAATCTAATTCTGTGCTAGTTATCCCATTAAAATAAAGGATAATGTGAATGGAATCTGTGTAAAATATGAGTGCAATTGAATGACTTCCACTGTCATGTGTGTGCTTTGGTCTGTCAGTGGGTAACAGGGTTTACCCTCAAGTAAAGGGGCTCTGGGTAGTTTCTATATGTCCTGAAATTGCCACAAGAAATATCAACTATGGGAAGAAACTGAATTTTTTTTTAATATGAAGAACCTATGTATTAATTTTTTCTTTATATCTTCAAATAGTGGTCTGGGTAAATTTTCTAAAGACATTCATCAAAATCTGTTTCTTTTTTCAAATTAAATAAATACATTAGTTGAAAATGCAATATGCAAAAAGTGCTTTCAGTGATTTAAACTCTTGTTAGTGGAGGCAAGTGTGAAGTGAACAACAAAATCTGCAAAAAGTGTCTTTACTTTCGTTTTTCTGACATAATGGTATGGTGTTTTGATTACTTAAAGGATACATTGTATCTAGCAGAAAAATGTCTAGTTCTAAAATAGCAGAAACCCTGCTTTAATAATTTCAAAAAGTGATTAAAAACACCCATGTAAAAGTATGCTTAAACCACATGAAAATTACATAATTCAAGTCGATTTATGTTTGACAGGATCTTTTCTTTATGTCTGCGTTACTGACTGGGAACATCAAATTTGCATATAAAAATGTAGGTAGCATGTCTTCTGAAAGTAGAAGTACTTAGAATGCTGAATTAGCCTCTTTTCTACATAGAGAGACACCCTATAATAGATTCTGAGTTAAACTATATGTCTAGGCTGAGGTCCTGAATGGGCTAATGTCCTTTAACAATCAACAAATTAGTAAATTGCCTCTATTGAAATTTCTTTTCTCAACCTAATGGTTTGTTTAACTGATGGCTGATGTGACCATTAGGAGCTATTAGCATGTTAAGAGGGTATTAAATAAAGCCAACAGTTGGCTTTAAAAACAAAAGGATAAGCACAGCACAATTTATTATTTTGCTAGGCTAAGCAAACGTGGTTTCAAGACATTACGGGTTGTTAACAATTCCAGTAGTCATCTGTTGAATAAATATTCTATTTGATTAGAAACAAAAGAATCAGCAAATTTGTGATCTGCCAAACTTTAACAGTCAAGGCATATTAGGTTATTGTGAACATTATTTGGGGTATGTCTGGTGGCTTACCTAAAATTTTGTATTTAACCAAACATTATTGTGTGTGTGTGTGAATAAGGAAACTTCAAGTTGCAAAGGAGATGCAGGTGATACTGCCTCAAAAGGAAGTTACTTTCCAATTTACTTCATTTAATATGTGGGGTAAGTGATAATTGGATAAAAATGCCTTATATTATTAAAGACAACCTTCATGCTGCTTGTAATATATATGTATGCATGTTTCTTGTTTTTTATATCTAGAAAAACATATCTAGCAAAATAATGCAAAGAAGATGCTGAGAAATTCTTTCCATTGGCTCATTTCAGTCTATGACTCAAATGCTTGGGGTTTTGCAGTTGTGTTACTCTGAGGGTCAATGCCAAAGAACTAGAAAATTGTACATTTGTGTATTTCTCTTAGTGACTTCAAGGAAGGAAGGAATAAAATAACCTTGTCAACAGACTCAGAATACATTGAGGATATAATCCCAATGCCTTGTGTGAGCCTAAATTTTCAGAGTTGTTATCTCTCCCACATGCCAGTACACTAAAAATGCTTAGTGAAGCCAACATAGATTAAAAAAAAAAACTCCCTATTAAATGTCCTGGAGGATGATATAAAGCAGATAAACCCAAGAGGGCATAAGAAGGTCATAAGCAGTATAAAATAAAGAACAGAATGAAAGAGATTAGCAGAAGGAAGGGCAGGTAGCATTTTAAATAGTGATATAGTTGTCTTTACAGAGATTATGAAACTGAATCCAAGATTTGAGGGGTAAGGAAATTTGTTTTTCAGATATTAGAGAAAAGAACATACCAAGCAGGAAGAACCACTGATGCTAAGAAGACAGGAGATTGATCTGTTCAAAGAGTAAACCAAACCAGACGACATGAGAGATTTGTAGGAAATAAGTTCAGAGGGAAAAAAAAAACGCAGAAAGAATGATATAGCCAATGTAATAAATGTAGCTTTTACTGTAAATAGCATCTTTCTTGTGTTTTAAAAGGATCATTGAGATTGCTATGTTGGTTGGGTGCTGATTGTAAGAGTTCAGGTATATATATTCAATGGGACCTTATCAAGAGGGATTGAAGTGACTCAGAAGACAAAAAGCCATGGCCTGTTTGTAGCACTGGCTTAGCAGGACTTGAGAGGTTAAGAATAGTCCAGTTCTAGATATATTTTGAATGTAGAACCAAAGAAATTGGGATTGGATGTAGAAGGGGAGATATGAAAAAAAAGGAAAGATCACAGCCTCTTAAGAAAAACAAGTCTTTAATGGATGATTTGTTTGTCTTTAAGTAGTTGTACACAGGAGTTGCCCAAAGTAGTTTATGAATATAATGCACTGGGTCGATGGCATCCTTTTCATTTCTCTCATCCATCCATTCCCTACATACCCATTCCCTCACTCTTTTTAATTTTGTAAGATATACATTTGAATTATTAATCAGTATCTTAAAAGTAGCCTAAAGGGAAGTTCTGAGGTGGCTTTAACTTCCTTTCTTGGCATCCCAATTGTGATTGCAAATATATATATATATATATATATATATATATATACATATAGATATAATTTTTTTTGTTGGTCATAGGGCTTGAACTCTGGGCCTGGGCACTGTCCCTCAGCTCTTCAGCTCAAGGCTAATACTCTACGATTGAGTACCATCACTTCTGGTTTTCTGGTGGTTTATTGGAAACAAGAGTTTCACAGACTTTCCTGCCGGGGCGATCTTTGAACTGCGATCCTCAGATCTCAGCTTCCTGAGTAGCTAGGATTAGGTGTGAGCCACCGGCAACTGGCACAAAAATATATTTTAATTTTATTCCAAATGCTTTATGTGAATTACAGCCTTTAATGATGGAGTTCTTAATGCATTCTTCCTCCAACAAGGTCAAGCTCTGAAAGGGGCAGACAGCCTACCTTCTAGGTGAGGGTGATATTGTAGTTCCCTACATCTAAAAGTGAGAAGAGTACCCTTCTTTGTGGCCAGGATCTTTTCAAGGTACATTTCTCAAATATGATGAGCTTTCCCCCAAGAGAATGTTTTCTAAGGACTATAGTAAAGTTCATTTCCAATTTATTTCCTTGGTTGAAAAAGAAAACCATTCTTGGATTCAGGTGCCTGCCTGTAATCCTAATTACTCGGGAGGCTGAGATTTTAAGATCGCAATTCCAAGCCAACCCAGGCAGGAAAGTCTGTTAACACTCTTATCTCCAATTAAGTACCAAGAAAAGCCTCAGGAACTCTCAAGCCCTGAGTTCAAGCCCCAGTACCAGCACAAAGAAGAGAGAAAGAAGGAAAAAGAAAGAAAGAAGAAAAGAAGAGAAAGAGGAAGACAGAAAAGAAAGAAGAGAGAAAGAGAGAAAGAAAAAAGAAAGGAAAGAAGAGAGAAAGAAAGAAAGAGAAAAGAAAGAAAAAAGAAAGAAAGATAGAAAGAGAAAGAAAGAAGGAAGGAAGGAAGGAAGGAGAGAAAGAATGTCAAATCCTTTCTTGGAGCCTCAGCTAAAATGTAATAATTTTTAGTAGTGCTATGATTTTTTTTAACTGTAACCTGCTCAACAGTAAAATCTTGAAGGCATTGTTAAAATATAATACATTAATAGCTTCCTACCCAGTCACTCTTAAATGCCACATACTAATCCAATTGACTAGATGTAGTATTTTCAACATGCTGTAGTGAAATAAAGAAATCAAGATGAAGAATTCATTGTATATACCACAAAATTAAGAAACATAAAAGAAAGGGTAGTTTGAAATGAGAATGTTGAAGGGAATGATCTAGATGTATTGTTTTCATGAACTGCTTTGTTAAATGGCAACTCCTTTGTACAAGTACTTAAAGAAATCAAGGGCTGGGAAGGTGGCTCAGTGGTAGAGCACTTGCCTTGCAAGCCTGAGGCCCTGGGTTCTATTCTTAGCACCACATAAGCAAAAAGAAAAAAGCTGAAGTGGCGTTGTGTGGTAGAGTGCTAGCCTTGAACTGAAGAGTTGAGGGACAGTGCCCAGGCCCAGAGTTCAGGCCCCACAACCAGAACACCCTGCCCCCACCAAACAAAAAAAGAAATCAAGATTTTTTTTGCAGTTTTTTTATTGTGATTAAGTGATTACATAAATTTCACAAATTTCACAGTATCGGGGGATAGTGATACTTAGTTAAAGTCACAAACACATTCTAATCTTCATGGGGAAAATTGTCTTTATCAAAATCAAGAATATTTTAGGAATGTCTACTCTTACTTCATGGAAAGCACTATGATTCAGAGGTTAAGTTCTTCCTAATTTTGGGGGGGGGGGTCCGGTCATGGGGCCTGAACTCTGGGCCTGGGCACTGTCCCTCAGCTCTTCAGCTCAAGGCTAGCGCTCTACCACTTGAGCCACAGCGCCACCTCCGGCTTTTTTCTTTTGGCTTATGTGGTGCTGAGGAATCGATCCCCGGGCCTCAGGCATGCAAGGCAAGTGCTCTACCACTGAGCCACCTTCCCAGCCCCTTCCTAATTTTTATAATAATAATGCCTAATACTTCTTGCTTTATTTTCTACCACACTCAATTTTCAGTAGATAACCCTATGTTCTCAAGTTTATTTTTAATTAGCTCACCAATACAAAATATCATAAATGAAATAGATATTCATGGTTCCACAGAGTCTATAGCAGATCTTAGCAATATATAGAACAGAGAAAGAACACTTATGTTCTTCATACCCTGATTAAAAATAAAGTGCCTAAGCCTGCAGCTAGGAAAAAATTGCATGATGGTTTCCAAATTATGTTGGAGACTGAAGATTGAATAATAAAAATTATACTTCGCTGATTGATCTTTAAAATCATCTGTGTTATCCTTATAAGGAAACTAGCTGTTTACCTTTGTGGCTATATGCTTATTTTCACATTGAAGACTAATCTAATACTTAAAAGGGCAAAATGCCATAGCTATTTCCTAAGGAAACAATCCCTCTTGCATTCTCAAAAGTTCTTCTGAGTAGTTCCCCCTCTCTTGGTTATTTAGATACCTTCTTTCTAGATGTAGAGCAGATCCACAAAACACTTCTGTGATAACTGCTCAGAATCACATAACTAGCTTAGATTAAAACTGAAGTCATGTGGAATTTTTCAGAGAGGATCTTACTTGAGCTTGGGTAAGAACACAAAATAAGAATGGCTAAAATACTCAGAGGTGACCATATCAAAACAGTGGGAATGAGGGTGGCATTATGAGGCTTCACAGTATGATTGCATTATGCATATTTGTGATTATTAACCAAAGTGAATAGTTTTTCAATCAGAAGTATAAATGGATTTGTAATACTAAAAATTTATGTTATATCTTTTTAATGTAAAATAGATTTCCCCTGATATTTTGGCATAGATCTCAAAAAAAGAGAAAACAGGTGTTTTGAATCTAAATGTGTACAGAGTAGTAGTTAGGAGAACTGTGAAGAGTTTTTCATGGCATTCAGAACAAAGCTATCTATCAATGAAAGAATAGCTTGCAGTAAAACTGCAGATCCAGAACCACACATCTTGGATATATGTTCCTGTTCCTCTCTCATACGCTGTGAAAAGGCAGGCTAGTTTCTTCACCTCTCTGTGTCTCAGTTTGGCTTTATAATTTTAAAAAATGGTGTTAATAATTATATGTACATCATAGCCATGGTATTGTTGAGAACATTAGCTCAGTTGATACACAAACTGATGCTCTTAGAACAGTAAATGGCATCTGTGAAAATGCTAGCATTTTTGAGGTATAAATTTTGAAGTTTATGTGAAGCATTAACAAATTGCATAGTATGAAATATCTGGTGATCTAAACAGGGTACATGATTGCATAGGCTGTATGATTAAGTCTACTTCTTAGATATGATTAAAATAATCCAGACATAGCACATGTCTGAAAGAGAAACTATGGCTTAATATAAGTTTGTATTTCAACCTAAATTAGTGTTTGATTTGCACAGTAGATTCTAAACTCAAAACCCCAACCTTCAATATGAAAGTAAGAAATTCTCCCCTTTCTTTGACAAATATGTTCTGCAATTAGTAGCAGCTTTGTAGAGGTAGGTCCAAGGTGCAGCCTGGACATGGCTGTTTTAGTGATTCCTTATTGCCCATGCCTTTCGGGAAGTTCAGTTCTAATACATCACAGACACTTCTGCCACTGGAGCATAATCAAAAGCGCAATTTTAAGTTGGGAAAAAGCCAAGGTCAAACGTATTCCTTGATCTTCTACTGTCTTGCCAAGGTTTTACTCTTTCTATTATTAGTACAACAATGAGTCCTCATTGAGCACAACCCCTTGAGGATGCTAAAACAAGCTTCTCTCTCTCCCTCTCTCTAGTCTTAAATCATCTCTCTGTGGATCAGACCTATAAAAATACATGATCACCTTCCTCCTTAAAGTCTTATTATCCACAGGGATTGGCAATATGAGCATCATCCCTAATTTCACAGCTGCTTTCATAAGCAGGATCAGGTCAGCAGAGAATATCAACCCACACTTACCTCCACCTTTTACCTTGGTTCAGGCCTGGCTTGTACTGTTTTAGAACCTTGACAGATAGGTTGGGACAAATGCATGGGTATTTTCACATTAGCAAATGGCTTCTAACAAAACATCTAAGGCAAGAACTGGAACTCTTTGGCATAGAGTGGAAGAGTGCCAAATCAGTTACTAGAAAATGCTAGTATTTTCTGTAGTCTTTTTTTCCTTCTAATTTTATGTTTTGTGTGTATGATGAATACATGCTGAGAAAAAGCACCTTTTTCAATAAAGAGAAAATAGGTTCTTTTCCACATTAAAAAAGTAATGTAATATCTGTGCACTGTCCACGCATGGTATATTGGATGTCTCATATTTGATGTTGGATGCTTCATATTAGGATAATGTTTAGGGAAAAATTAGTTTAAAACAGCTTTTAGTTCCTTAATTTTTACAAGTTAGGCTACTAAAGGATGAAAAATAAATTGGTTTTGTCTATTAATTTGCAGTAATGGTTTATGAATGACATAAGTCCATGTAGACATCTGTGACAAAATTACCATCATAGAAATTTGTTTCTTGTCTTTTCTTAATGGAGGCAGAACTTTGTTTGGTCATGTAACCAAAAAGTTTACTGATTAGTACTATTATGATAGTGTTCTAGATAATAATATGTCATTGTGTTTTAATATTCACTAACAGTCATGATGCTATTGTTAAAAGTTGTAATCAGGAGATTATATCCTCCAGGAGTTACTTTTCTAGTGAATTTTTGTAACACAGATGACAATTTGTGAAAAAAATGCCTTCGATCATCTACAATCTTCTAAAATTTCTTTTGTATATGATCACACAAAAACAGACCACACAATATTGGAAAAAAATCAAAATGGGAAAACAAAAGAGCAATATAACAATTAAATCAAAGGTAGTCTGTGGTGGGGAAAAAAGGTGTAGATGCTGTGGTTGGGAAAAATAAGAATAGGTAATAAACTTCCAGAGGGCTGGTGGAATAGGCTCTTCATTGTAAAACATGCTTATCATGCACATCCTGAGCTCTATCTCTAGAAAAAAAAAGCTGCTATCATTTAGTAGTGCTTTTAAATCAGTCTGTATTTATTAGTTATATTCGACTATATATTCAATTGAAATTTAATATATATACATTTGTAAGATATGGTATTTGTTTCAGACTGAAGATAACAAGTATAATAATCCCATTGTCTCATACAGGTTCAAAGCCCTTCACTATTATTCATTTAGATAGAATGGAGTTAAGGCAGCTGCCCAGAAAAGTAAATATTGAATTACAGAAACTCACATGTATATTTGAAATTAATTGCACTGACATATTTTGAAAGCCAACATACAAGGATTTCAAGATTTTATTTAACTGAGTCTTGATAGGCACAAAAAAAACCAACAAAAGAAAATAAATGACTTAAGAGGGAAAAAAAGAAAGATTTGTTAAATTGTGAAATGTTCTACCTTTGTTTGCTAAGTAGATTGGAAGGAGCAAATGCTCTTGAGAAGCCAAGTGGTAGTTGATTTTATGTTTACCAAACATCTCTGAAATCAAGTGTGAGAGAATATTTACAGAGGGTTTTTGTAAGAGAGATATATCTGCTCCCCTTTACTGTGTCTGGTCTCCTTCAGGTAGATTGAAAATGTAGTTTTGACAAGTTTATCTCTTTTGGAAATTTCCTTACTTAATTTCAATCAAGGAATTTTATTAAAAACAATATTTTTCTGAAAGTTAGAACAAATAAATATTTTGTGTCTGGGAAGGAAAATGGATGAGGAAGAGAAAGGTATGTTTTTCAAAAACAAGTAACAGACTTGACATCTCTGTATAGAAGATTGATAGTTGACCTATACAGAAGTAGTTAATGAAGATGCTAAATAGAAAACATGACATCCTTGAGCCGCTCAACTTGACACATCAGTACATGCCACTCTTTTCCTCTGCTGGATGACACGGATATGTTAAATCCTTGTCTTTTTCCAGTCCTATCTATTCCAGAGATATTGCTAAGATGCACAAGATTATAAAGTTAACAATGGTAATACATATCACATCTTTTCTGTGTCTGGTCTCCTTTGGGTAATCAGGACAATTGTAACTATTGATACACCAGCTCTGTTATTTGGTTATGGAAGGGAATAAAATTAAGCAATCAGCTTAATTCTTGGGCTTTTTCTCTCAAGTCTTTTTCACTGACAGTTACCCATTGATTTTTAAAAGATGTTCGGTATAGTCAAAGCACAATTATGTGGTTCATGAGGCAGCTCTTTTGCTTAGAAATAATTTTATAGTATACCCAAAAACATGTTCTTATTATAACAGGATAATAGAAATTTCCATTTTAGCTCTTTGCTTTCTTTTTTCTTTCTCCATCAACTCAACACATGAAATCATTTCTTATTGTGCTGGCAATTGTTTTTCTTAGTCTTTTGGTTCTACCCAAGAGACACTCAGATCAGGCCATGGTCCAGTACACAGATCTGCCACTAGCTTCTTTTAAGAGACCTGCAGCAGGTGGAATCAGCTGCCTGACAGGTAAGTAGGAAGTAAAACCACTTCAGTGCTCTCCAGGGATCATGTGGGTGGGCACCTGCCTGTGGAAGAAATAATTAGTAACACTCTCCTCTGAATGCAGCTCTCTTTCTTAGGTTGCTTTTTTATGCTCAAGTCCTCCAGTGAACTTATTCCCTTGACACAAACATTGCCAGTTTCCACAGAGATCTAATTCATAGTGAATAATTGACCATTCAAGGACGGGGTTCTCTTATAGTTTCTTGGTTCTGACACTTAAGGGTCAGCACAGCTTGTGAAAAGATATTGGGTTAGACCCTATTTTTATAAAACAATAGAGTGTAGTTAGTTAATTCAAACAAATCTCTTTAAACCGGATCTATAGTTTTTGTGATCAAAGATCTTTCATCAGTTGTTTGTTTTTTTAATTGAGTTTAAATATATGAAGCTCTAATCTGAGAGTAATATGGCAAACACTATGTGGGGGGAAATTGACACAAATATAAATATAAATACCTAAAAGTAAATGGTAAAAGTAGTCATGTCAATTGAACAAATACTCTAAAGACCAACTACCTTAGCATGATGAAATGTTCAGTAGAGGTCTAGCCAAATCCAGTAGCATGATCACCTTAAACTAGCACAAATTAGGCTCAGCCTTGTCCCCTGTGCTTAAAACTAAAATGGAAGTGGATAGAACATAAACCACAGGCATTCTGTCACTGAGATCTGGCATTTCTGATCTGCTAATCCTTATCCACCCACTTTTGCAGCCAGTATCAATTAGATTCCAAGAAAATGGAAGCTGTTGCTATATTGCTTGCCACATGACATTGCTACATCCCACTTTTATTCTGTTCTGTTTTGCCTTTTCTTTTTACTTCAATAAATACTCTTTGTATTCATCTGATCTGATTTCACTAATCTTGTCTTCTATTGTATGTAGTCTATTAGTGCCCCAAAGTGATCTATTTAAGATATTGTGATATTAGTTCTAGAACAAGCACATATATTGAAATTCTCAGACCCTTTGTTCATTTTATTTAGAATTTGCTATGTTTTCTCTAACATATTAATTATAGTTCTCCTAAAATCCCTATGTGGTAAGTTTGGAATTTAGATCATTTTTCATTTGTGATCCTGCTTCTACAGTGTGTGTGTGTGTGTGTGTGTGTGTGTGTGTGTAAATCAGCTCTTCCTATCATTTGGTTTCTATCATTTTTTAAATTATATGTGCCCAGCATAGTAAAAGATGGCCTCTTCTTACCATAAAGCACTCCCTCCACTCTTTCTTATTACCAGATTCTATACGGAGGGGATAATAGCATCAGTGAAATCAGGCATTGAGTTGGGTCTTGACTGGGTCACTATTTAGAATACTCCGTCTATCTCTGGTTTGGATCTGTTTACCGTAAAAAAAAATTGCAGGACCATGGAGAAGGTGTCAGGTCTCTCTTCTTTGCTCTGAAAGTGAGCAGGCGATATGGTTCTGTTCTTGAAAGGTAGGGTACTAAGTCATGTTTTGCACACTGTTTCTATCACTCTGTATTAAAAGTGTTATTTGATGTTTTGTATATTTTATCTAGATGTTACTGCCATAGCACACAGCTGCCATAGCCCAATATTTTTAATGCAGAAGTAGAACTGCTTTCTTTTCTCTTTAGATTCCCTTTATTCTCAAATCAACCAAGGTAGTTTCTTTGGTTTCTTGTGTGATGGATGAAGTCAACATCTCTGTTTGTCTTTGCTATACCTTAAAAATATACCTTAAAACTTTTTAATAGTGCTCATTTTAAGGTTTTGTAATATTTTAAACATATTTCTGTTTTACAGAAATACTTTCAAGGCTGAAGGTATGTCTAATGCCTGAGTACTTAGGATTTTATTCTCAGCACTATAAAAATAAAATAAAAAACTAAAACAAAGGAGGAGGCTACAATGCTTGATAAGAAATGTACTCACTCCCTCCCCCACAGTATAACCCCTGCTTTCACTATATTTGATGTCAGTATAACTTGTGGAGGAGATGGGGAAAAACCAGTTGTTTAAGGATACAGGTGGACCTGTTGCAACAATGAGAAGTACAAGTTGTCATGTCCAAAATGAGCTTTACAACGTCTGTGGGGGGGGAGGGGGGGAAGGGGGAGGAAGGAGAAGGATTGGGATTGGGGGGAGGGGGGAGGCTGGGAAGGGATGTGAAGGGTAAACAAAGGAGGAGGCTGCAATGCTTGGTAAGAAATGTACGCATTATCCTGCCCATGTAATTGTAACTCCTCTGTACAGTATGTTCACAAATTAAATTAAATTTAATTTAAAAAAAAAGAAATGTACTCACTATCTTGCCCATGTAATTGTAACCCCTCTGTACAGTATTTTCACAATAAAAATAAAATAAAATAAAATAAAAAACTAAACAAACAAAAAATACTTCAAAGTATTAGTAAAGTTAATGTATATCCCCTTGTAGCATATGCATTCTTTTTTTTAGTTCCGGTCATAGGGCCTGAACTCTAGGCCTGAGCACTGTCCCTCAGCTCTTCAGCTCAAGGCTAGCGCTCTACCACTTGAGCCGTAGCACCATTTCCAGCTTTTTTTTCTGCTTATGTGGTGCTGAGGAATCGAACCCAGGGCCTCATGCATGCAAGGCAAGTACTCTACCACTGAGCCACCTTCGCAGCCCAGAGACTTAGTATCTTTTTTTTTTTTTTTTTTTTTTTTTGGTCAAATGTTGGCTTATACTCTGGGCGTGGGCACAGTCCTTCAGCTCAAAGCTAGCTCTCTACCACTTGAGCCACGGTGCCACTGCATATGCATTCTTAATTGGCCTAGCAGATATGTATTGCATACATATAATAAATGCTTTTCATTCACTTAATCTGTAAATAATGTCTGAATCACTTGAGTCTATATGTTCATTTGTCTTTCTTTTAATTTAGGGAAATTTCTCCTTGTTTGAAATATGTGCCACCCATTGTTCTCATTCTTTATGGGGTAGAAACAGGGTTGAGAAAATCAATTAATCAGTTCATAGGCCATGTTAATGAATATCAGACACATAGCATACTAAGTCTGAGATAAAGTTGCACTGAATTCATAGCAGAGACCAGAGTTTTGAGATGCATGTTTTCTGGATTACTTTTCAGTTCTCTATATAAAAAGTCTCCTTTTAATATTTTTTTCTGTTGGAAAATTATCTTCTACTATTCATTATCTTTTATATACTTAGATTACAGAATAACTACCTTTTTACTTATTAAAATGAGTATTTCTTACTGGGCTAACTATTCCTATGTTAGAGCAATCTTTTTATGTGTAGTTCAGGGTGGCATACATTCTAGAATATTAGTAATATCTAGTAAATACCTTAAGGATGAATAAGTAACCTTTACCTCTGATCTATCTCTACTTCCATGAAACTCATCTACATAATTTTATATTTGAGGAACATTTACCAATGTACTCTGCATAAGCTATCATATAACTCTACAAGAAAAGTCAAATGTTAATAAAAGTCTAAAGGTTTTTTTAAAAAAAAACTTTGTGTGTTGGTAATTTAGTGTTAACTATCACTATCATTGCAAGTTGGGTTTTTATAGAAATAAATATAATTTTATAACACATAAGATACACATGCTATGTTGCATATTTTAATATTGAGGCCTCCTGTTTGAGATACATATATACATATGTACATATTCATCCCTCAAAATATTCAGTTATTTCTTAGCTATGGTTCAATAATATTGATTTATGAGAGATTGTATCACGTAATTGTTTTAGGTTCTTAATTATTCTGGATCTAGTAGTAATTAGAAATGACAGTGTTATGATTGTTTTCTGTTTTGCCAGAAGCAAAGAGACATAGTTTTGCTTGCTGTAAAGAAAGAACTTAAGATAAGAACAGGTATATTTGGTCTAAGTGAAAGAACTTTTATTTTTTAAAAATGTTATCCATATAAAATTTAAATAGCAACAATATTTTTCTCCAAGTATCTGAAAACTTAAAAACTTGAGGAATTTACATGCTGAATGATTTCATGTCAGCAACAGCATTCCCCCAAGTGGATTCTATATGAGACTATAAAAATGTTCCATAAATTAAAATTGGGGACACTTTGATCGAACAGAATTAGACGTCGAAATATCCATTCAATATCAATTCAATATCAATTCACATGCTTATTAGCAATTTTAAAAGCTCTGAGATATCCTTTAATGAAGAATATTAGGTTTCCTTTCCTCATTATTTTTCAATAAATTGGCTTTGTCTTATAAAACCTTTATTTTGAAACAATATTGAAACATCCCTTGTTTTGAAGTGCATGACATCATATTTTAATACATTGGTCTACCATAATATGACATAATAGACTATTTCATTAAGTATTGTAAATGTAGAGAAAAGAGAAAGATAAATAATCCATTTCAAGTTCAATATTCTTTAACCCTCAAAAAGATCAAGGTAGGGAGACAATGAGAATGGATCACCATGTTAAGTTAGTTTCAATGTAAGATTAACTAGCATCAGAATATATATATATATATATACATATGTATATATATATATATATATATATATATATATGTATGTATCTGCCCCCTAGTTAGAATCAATAACCATGAAACTGGGCTGGGAAGGTGGCTCAGTGGTAGAGCGCTTGTCTTTCATGCATGAGGCCCTGAGCTCACTTTCTCAGCACCACATAAGCAGAAAATGCCAGAAGTGGCGCTGTGGCTCAAGTGGTAGAGTGCTAGCTTTGAGGTGAAGAGCTGAGGGACAGCACCCAGGCCCAGATTTCTGGCCCTATAACCAGCAAAACAAAACAAAACAAAATAAAACAAAACAAAAAACCCACCATGAAACCGAGATAAAGAACTGGAAAGTGATGTTTTCAAGTGAAGAACCCTAACATCAACGAATAAAATCAGTTTGGATTATGAGTGGCCAAAGTCAATGGCAGGAATTAAGAGCCCCAGAGAGAATATCTATTTCAATTTCTGGGCCTTGAAGTCTACACTTTGCCTAACTGTGGAAGGTATTGATTTCTGAGATAATTTGCTCCCTTTTATTTAATTGGAATTTTTTGTTGTTGCTGCATTATGTGGTCATACATAACAGGCAGTCCTAAACAGTGCTAGAAATAAAAAAAAATAACTTAAGGAATTAAAGTGCACTATGAAGAATATGTAATTTTTATATAATGTTTTACTCATTTTTTTATTTTGCTTTGCTTTGGCTTTTCTTTAAGAGGGATTTATTCACAGATCTGTTTGTTCCCTCCTGGCATGTATGCATAAGGATACAAGAACTCAATGAGCAGATGCCCTCCACCGTTTACCTCATGATGATGAAAGAATTTATTAAATAATGGCAACTCTTCTAAAGTTCTTTCTCTACCCCAGGCAATCTGTCCTGATTCCTGTGGAGAAACCATAGTGTGAATAGAAAAATTCTTTTTGATGATGTTGACAAAGCCTTCAACTTGCTTCCTTAAAGGACCACGTCTCACACACTCTTTTATTGACAGAATATTGGAAGCATAGGAAATTGTGATCTTCTATCTCCACTAGCCTGGAGTTCTTTCTCAAATCAATCTCTTAATCAAACACAAAAATGTACTTCTATGACCCTGATCTCTCTCCTCCACTTCTTGCTTAAGGCAATAAGCTTTTGAAGTGCTTTAGTTGAGTTGGTTTTTTATATTATTGTTATTATTCTTTATTCTGAAAACATCATTTGCAGCTGGAAATCTGATTCAGTTTAAAGTGCTCAGTTTTTATGGTATGTTTATAAATGCATGACAAAGACATAATGCAGTAACTTTAGTAATAAAATACCATTGTAGAGTGGTTCAAGTGTAAGCTTGTAATGTTTTTTCAAGTATTAAATATGGACTCTAAATTATATCAAAATCAAACATGCTTTAAAAATAAAAAATAACTAAAGGTCACTTTATGAAATGTCTATAAACTATGGTCCTTTCATAAGCCTCACTGGTAAGTAGCTTAAAAGAAAAATGATTTCAAAATATCAACTTAAAACTATAAATACTCAAAACAAGATACTATTTCCCTATTTTGTTCTAATTCCAAGTTCTGTTACTTTGCTCTGAAGCTTGTTTTATGTTAACTTTTTTACTCCCATACTTTCATTTTTGCAAGAATTTCTTTTATAGTATTTAAAATATTTCCCTTAATAGCTAGTTCCAGAGATTGTGGAAAGACTCTGAAATAAGTGAATTAGCAGTAAGTAAACTGTTTTCAAGATATTTCAAGATATTTAGTCCTTAATACAACATCATAAAAGCAAGGTCTTTGATGCTAAAGGAAGCAAACTCAGTAAATTTCTATTCCTTCATAGTCATTTTTAATCAAAATTGGCTTTAATCTAGGCAAAATCCAAAGCTGAAACAACTGTCAAACAACATCACGAATCGGTGTTTTGTGTTTTGAGGTCATTCTTTCTCATGATCATATGCACAGTTACACATTTTAAGCTATGAGACAATCTACTTTCTGTGACTCACTCTTATTTTTTACAGTCAATATTGGGTCTACCCTTTGGGATTATCAGCAGGCAGGAACTCCAGTAGAATAATACTCTGAGACTGCTTGTTCTTAATGAAAGTAATTTGTTATGAGCTGAGAGGAAACTGTCCTTTGTCCTTCTGCCAAAAACAGCCTTGTTCCATGTTTGTCGGGGTCATTAGGATTAATGAGTATACTACAGGATACTTTAAGACAAAAGCATTACAGGAAAGATAATGTAGTATTTTCTTAAAACAATGCCAACTATAAGGAACGCACCATTTTCAGACACCTTTTTAAAAAATTGCTCAAAATTTGTTGTTATCCTATGTAACACCTACTTGTCACCATTATGAATTTCATAAAAAATTTTGAGGAATGTTTTTATTTAAGGTAATGGGTAAGACTTGAACATATGGAGGAAGAAGCATTTAGGCTGACACTTTTTATGGGTTATGATCAGTTTAGTAAGATTAAGGTTATTCTATGAGATGCTCACTTTTTCTTTCATGTTAAAACAACTTAGGCAGGGGTGAGGGAGAGACACATAGTCATCCTTGAGTGACAGGACTCACAAAATGAAAAGCAAAATGCTTTAATAGGTAAGGAGTCATCTTAAATCAGAAACCTGGGGTCAGAATTTGTAGTTATTACTAGAGTGACAACTTTCAAGTTCTAATTCCAACCTAAAGTGATGAACATAATCCAGGGAATTGTTACCTAAGTGTTTCTTTTCTTAGTTGGGATTCTGTATTTTTCAGTGATTTTGTTCCAAGAACTCATTCAAAAAGACAGAGCTTGATCCTTCTCCCTCATCCTTCTGATTGGGCAGCACTGTTACTTGTCTTCATTTCTTTTCAATATTCTGCCTCTCACCATATATACTTTCTCCAAGAATTCCACAAAGAGGGTGAGAATGACACAGATATCTAAATTAGAATTTGGGGGGAAATGCAAAAACTCTATAGCAGTTCTATCCACTCTGGATCTGGATAATGTTAACAAGAACTTTCTAAAATAGCAAATGTTTCTCCATTGAGATTTCATGGGACAATAGTGCACTCTGAATGGCTTGCTGTCTCTCTCTTCACTATATGGTGGTTCAGTTCTTTCCTTAAGGTTTTAAGACTTCTGTATCTCAGTCATTAATGATAATTTCTGACAAAGTTCTTATTTGATGGCGTTTATATTATGTTATTCAGAGAAAGTTATATGTGAATGTTTTTCTTGTTCATGTTACTTTGGCCTTCAACCTTTTATACATACTTATTACTGGGGATACACTTGATCTAGAAGAAAAGTCAGCAGAATTAAATGGAACATCCAGTTAATCTATTATGTATGTACCTACCTACTATGTTCTCTTTTAAGTTTAAAATGTCTTTGGGGGTTGGGAATGTGGCTTAATGGTAGAATGCTTGCCTAGCATGCATGAAGCCCTGGGTTCAATTCCTCAGTACCATATAAGTAGAAAAGCTGGAAGTGGCACTGTGGCTCAAGCAAAAGAAGCTTAAGGACAGTGCCCAGGCCCTTAGTTCAAGCCACAAAAAAGAAAAGAAAAAAAGTCTTCAGTAATTATTGTCATTGTAAGTGAAAACAATATTGGTTGAAAGATTTAGTTTCCTGGAACAAAAAGAGATAGCTTCCATGTGGTCAACAAAGGATTTGAACAGGAGTATCTAGACGGGATTTGTATATGGCTCTTTGAGTATAAACTTCTCCATTGAGATTTTCTACTTGGATATCAATTACAATTAATAGTGATTCTGTACCAGCTACTGCATATATTTACTGAGAAAACATATCAAAATTGTCATGAACAAAATTGACATAAGAAATATCTATCTCACATCACTATTCATCAGAAATTAGTTAAAACTACACTGGACAAAGTTTAGGTCACACACACACACACCAAACCACAGGAAGACAGGTTGCTTTTTTTCAGTTATAATAGTGATCACAACATTCTTCCATAAGAGTTTTGTTAGGAGTAACTGAAAACTGAAATGTAATTTCATAAGGCATAACGAAGTCTTCATAGTAACAACAATAATGATGATGATGATGCATGCTGGCAAATAAGATAATTGCACAGATAATTGGAAGATGTACTTCCTTGGCTGCAATATTTATACTAAAAGGCCCAATAATGTTGCTAAGATTCCATCAACATCCACAAAATACAAATTAATTAATGGATTCATGCAGTATCTACATATTAGCACACATTTGTATTGGAATTAAGTTAAAAGTTAGGCTTGTATAAATAATACATAAGAGGCTGACATTCTCTATTCCAATTTGAGAGGATAAATTATTGGGGAATTTTAATCTTGCACTAAAAACACATATTCTTAAAACCTTAAATGGAAAAGATAAATATAAAAGTTTAACTAAAGAAATAACAGATATTGAGAGATATACATAGATATTTTTGGTCTATATGTCTGAAACTGATAGACAATAAAAGTAAAATATTTTGATATTTTTGCTTAGGAATTCTGCTCTGAATTTCACACATTGATTGGATGAATTAATTACTTGCCTTGAAGCTACTTAGTTGTATTTTATTTAAAAAAACAACAGCAAGGCTTCAAAAGGCAAGAAATAGAACACATTACATTTAATTTATATTTTTCTCTTCCTACATCTTTCTCTCTGCCACTTGATCTGACCTGCTTTCTCTTACTTTTGTGACTCTATTTTATTAAACAAAGGATTGTAAAGGATTGCAGTATTTGTTTAATGTAAACAAAAATCACAAACTTGACATGCTGTGAATAGGAATAGAGATTTGTTTACAATGATCATCTTTAACTTTCACTTTAAAAATGTTCATATTTCATATCTGACCCTATTCTAAGGTACTGAATGACTTGTGGGTTGATGTAAATATGGGTAAAATTGTGTATGCTTTGTAGTGTTGAGAACCACTGATTTGCTTTGTTCCATGTGACTAGTGCAGAATTCTCATGTGGTAGCCAGTTCATGGCTGGCAATGGAGAGGTAGTCCAGTAGTTCTGGTTCATGGTAGATTTTTCTGGTTCATCCAAATCTGTCTAGAATATCTTCACCAATCCTACAACTTTTGTCTTTCCCCCCCTCCTCCCCTCCCCCGCCCCCCGTATTTCATGTCCCAGGTAGACCATCCTTATTTACTATGCTGCCTGATCAAATTTTCAGATGGTCACTATCCTATCTACTGTCACTTTGGCTGTAAGCAGAAAAATCAGGAACTAGGAGGTAGATAATACATATTCCAGATTGTTTATGAATGTTGCTTGTGTTTTTCTCAAAAGTGTATGGAGAAAGGACTGAAAAAGTCAGCAACTTCAATAAAAAAATAAAAATTAAACCATAATAATAGAGTTATTTTCTGATCTTAGGTAATGTGGGAACCATATTGATTTGATGCATTTGATTTTTATCCACTATGTATTTCTGTAATGTTGGATTTACCTTAAGTATACTAATATTTTATATTTATGTTTTTACTTACTGACTGATGATTTATACATTTTATGGTAAAAATTTCACCAGAGTTGGAAAGGCATGTAAGAGAATATTATTTAAAATCGATTTGAGTCTCTGTTTAACAGCCAGGTTCATTCCCTTCTTTTGCATCATCCTTATTCCCAATTGGAATTTCCTAGAAATAGATTGTAATCGTTTCCAATTCCCTTAAATAGCTACAAAACTCAGGCAATATGAAAAAGTCTTAGATACAACTCTGTTCTTTCTGAAATACGAAGAACATCAATAACTTGCAATACAAGACTGAAGAGCTGTGGGACATTGAATTTTGAGTTACAAAAATTTTTACAGCAGTTGGCACATTAACAGGTAACCCAAATCTTGAATTTATAGTATATTTTTTCCTAGTAGAAGAGTTAAATAAGAAGTAACACTGTTAATTAGAAAACTACTGCATTTGTGTGCTGCTATTATAATATTAGTTATAAAACTCATTTTTATTAAAGAATTTTAGAAATAGATTCTACTAACATATGCTTTTGTTGAAAATAATTATCTTGGCCATTTGACAAAGTTGTCTAATAAGTATGAAGAATAGGGTAGAAAATGTCAGATTTAATTTTTCTAAATTATAAAGTCTCATCCTTGCAATGAGTTTTATATACATAGACATTATTTTTATGAAATAGAGAGCTAGATATTTGAATAAAAGTCAACTGACATCCATGTCTACAAGTTTGGACATGTTACTAATTAAAAAGCAAGAAATGTGAGAGAGTTTTCTGTTCTCTTAATATTGGCATGTTGCCAAAGTATTGAAGACGTCTATCTATATTACTGGTGCAAGTAAGTTGAACTTAAAATTTAGAAACCCTATAATAGGAACATTTTCTAGCATGAAAATGACAAAATGAAGACTCATGAAGATTCTAAAGTATCATCTCTAAACAATGTTAGCTCAAATTTTATATTTTTAGGTTTTGGCATTCAGTCTTTGAACCAAAGACTGCAAAAATTGTCTTAGTTTCCAAACTATTTCTTTGTTTCTAAAATTTCCCACAAATCACTTATCTTATTTTCTCAAATTTTCAAAATTAAGTGACGCAGATTTGAAAATATGCCTCAACATTTTAATGAACTTGACCTACCATTGAGCTCACAACTACACCTTGTTGACACAAAAGTATAGTTTCAGAGTTTGAGAACAGGAATTGGAAGTGTGGCTCAAGTGGTAGAGCACTAGCCTTGAGCTGAAGAGCTCAGGCACAACAGCGCCCAGGCCCAGAGTTCAAACCAACCAAAAAAAACCCTCAAAACTAAGGAGAGTTGGAGAACAGAGAGGTAAAGATGGGAAAGGATTGCAGTGGGACGGGAATGAACTATGAAGCTATGAAGACTATGGGAAACAGCTTGATAAAAGAGATGAAAAATTAGCCAATTCAATGGCAGCTTCTCAGTTGTGCAACACACAAAGACACTCATCATTAGACTAGCAAACACCTAAAATCCATTTCCTGATATTAGTTTGAAGATTATACTACGTATATGCTTATCCCAACTCATCTACAAATTAATCTCACAAAATGGATTTTAGTTCTACTTCATTTTAGACAATGTTAAAAAACACTCTAGAAGTAATATAGATATTATTGCTCCAAACTGCTCAGCTGGTAAATTACAGAGCTGAGCCGAGCCTGGATGTGTGGCTCCAGGGTCTATAGTTTCATATTATGTAATACTATGGTATATTGACTTCTGATGTATTTTTCCCAGTCATCTGTTTTGTGATGTGGGCAATTGAGGGAATTTTTGTCCAGCTATTTATTTTCCATCTTGTTTTAATCTGAGGAGGAGGACCAGAAGAATAACAGACAGAATCTGAATGTATGAATATGAACTGAGAGTGGAAGTGAGCGTACCATGCTATGGAGTTTCCATCTGTGTTCTGTTGCTTCAAAAGGGTCACAGAGGTCTCCCAGAGATGTGAAAATGGCCGCCATCTCAGTGCTACTTTCCATCACAGTGACTATTACTGGAGAAAGTTCTGCATGACAGCCTACATCAAAGACCCCTTTTGGTCTCAAGATCCTTTTACAAAAGCATCCATTCTGGGATACATGATGGTTAATGCTTCTTTCATATCTGATGCAACTGTGGGATTGAGACGGGGCTTTGAAAACCATGTTTAACCACTTCTTAGTTGTAAAATTGTGGCCAGATTGTATGTGGTCAGACTCTAATCTCACTAATATTTAGTAATGAACTTGGAAATTTTTTATTCCATTTTATTTTATTTGTGTGTGTGTGTGTGTGTGTGTGTGTGTGCCATTACTCGGTTTTAAACTCAGCTTCACACTCTCTCTTGACATTTTCCTCTCAAAGCTGGTGCTCTTCCACTTAAGTCACAGGTCCACGTGTGGACCAACAAAAGTTGGTTGATTGAAGGTAAGAGTTTTTAGGATTTTTATGTCCAGATTGTCTTCAGACTCTGACCTTCAGATTTTAGCTTCCTTAGTAGCTAGGATTATAGGTGTGAACCACCAGTGCCTATTTTAACTTATCTATTTACTTCCATGTTTATTTGTAGTACTGAAATATGAAATCATGGTCTTATGTTTGCTAGGCAAGTGTTCTACAATTCAAGCCATGCCTCCAGCCATTTTTGCTCTGGTTATTTTTAAAATATGATCTTACTTTTATTCTATACAGCCCCGAGCCTTGATCTCCCTATTTTTACCATTCCCATGGATGACAGACAAGTGTCCCTACATCTAACTGTTTCTGTTAAGATGGGATATACTAATCTTTTATTGCCTAATCTAGCCTGGAATTGCGATCTTCCTTGTATCTGTATTTTTAAATAACTCTGTTTACAGACATAAGCCACTGGTGCCCTGCCTCTATTCCATTTTTGTGTAACGCATTATCTTCTTCTATACGATAGGTAATAATAGGAAGCACTATCTATAGATTTGTTATGAGGATTAAATTAGATAATTCACACACAAAATTTTAAATAATGTCTAGATTTTTATAAACTCTCAAAAAGTATCCTATTCTAGAATCATGGGAGCGTAAGTTCTCAGCTCCTGAGTGATAACATGCTGGCATTATAACTTTGTCATTGTATAGTTGCTCCAAGTCCTGTAAGAGATAATAAATGGAAAGTGCTTTTGCCATATGTTTGGCAGAATGCCAATGCTTAATGAATCAGTTTTCATTATCAATTGTCATCCTCCTGTGTTTCAACTTTTCCTTTCTAGACTTGTCTGCCCTGGTGTCTATTTATACCTGTAGGTTTACCATCGCAAGGCTACTTTTATGCAGTCAAAGATGCAGATGGAGAGGTGAGCCAATTTAGACCAGTTAGATCAGATTTAGAAAATGTAAAAGCTACAATAAAAAAAAGCTACGGTGGTCTGAGAATGCTGCCTGTCTTCCTGATACAGGGACTGCATGCTAAGCAGAATGCACAGCTTTGCCTGGAAGCCCAGAATATGATCTAAGCAGCAATAGTATGGTGTGGTTCCACAACTGGCCTGGTTAACACCACCTGTCTCCAGGTGACTTAGCCTTCCTTTTGTCTGAAAATCTGATCTCTGTCAGAAACATACTACTGACTGTTTCAGATGTATCTTAAAACTGAAAATACTTGCCAATAAGACAGGAGAAGTGGAAAAATTAATGTGAAAATTGGAAAAATTAATATCCACCTCTATTTTACACAGTGTTGCTAGAATAGTCAGCTGGATAGAACTGGGTAGACTCCTTTATGATGACACATTTTACTGCATCTAAATACAGGCAGATGACTGTAAGAGTCAATAGATGATCATATTTTCAAGCAAACATTAAGCATGTTAATTTACTCAAATTTCATAATAACTATGTAAATCATAGATTATGGTTTTCATTTTACACCTGAAGATGGGGAAATTCAGGCTCAGAATAATAAAGAATCATACTTAAAATCTAATAGCAAGTAAAAGATTGTTTTTGAAGCCTGATTTTATTTTATACCCTATTGTGCATGAGAGAAATGTGTTTGTGTGTGTGCATGTGTGTGTGTGTGTGTGTGAGTGAGAGAGAGAGAGAGATAAAGAGAAAGAGGTAAAAGGCAAAAATCTCACTCTAACTTAGAAATCTATAAAGTAGAACTTTTTGCAAATATATATACCTATATATATATATATATATATATATATATATATATAGGTATATATGTAGGTTCAACTTGTATTTTTCCCTGGATTCTAAATAGTGATGTATTTTTTATTTTTATTTTATTTTATGTTTTGTCAGTCTTGGGACTTGAATTCTGGGCCTGGGCACCGTCTCACAGGTCTTCAGCGCCACTTCCGGTTTTCTGGTGATTTATTGGCAATAAGAGTCTCACAGACTTTCCTGTCTGGGCTGGCTTTGAACCACAATCCTCAGATCTCAGCCTCCTGAGTAGCTAGGATTACAGGCATGAGCCACTGGCACCCGGCAGTGGTATATTTTTTACTTTCTTTTTTCTTATGTTTTCATGTAAATGTTAGGTATACAGCAAGACAGATGTTCCATCCCTATTATTGCATGTTCATAAATGTATTTATATAGACATCTTTAAAAAGAACATGTAATTTATCATAGGAACCGAGCCCTTTCCAGAATAAAAGGAAGGAATGGAAGGAACTATGCCACAACAGTTATTCTATGCCGTCTGCTGAGTCTTTTCTTACCTGACAACCCTTTCCAATAACTTTGTGTCATGCCAGCATCACAATGAAGGATGGAGCAAGGGAGAACATGTTACCAGCTGTCAGGTTGCGGAGAACATGGTTGCTGCACTCTACAGTGACTGCCAGACTGTATTGTGTTCGCCAAGTTGTCAATAGACCCTGCTTTCTACTGTGGAACCTTTATGAGGCTGTCTATAGTTCTCTGCTTCAGCCCTCATGGATCCCATCCTCTGCCAGCATCTTTCCACTTTCCCCAGATTGTGAATGTGAAGGCCTGTGCTGTTGCTAGAGCTCACACACCAATTCATCCAGTAGTAATAAAGGTGGTAAATGATGCGGCAAAAATCTCAGCTTCCATTGGCTATTATCTTGGTTACTCCCTGCTACAATTAGGAGAATGTAGGGTGGGCTATGTTTCAGTCATTCTATAATTCAGGATCCAAGTGCTTTGTGGCTCTTTCATCTGCAATGTTCTCTTCTGGAGAAGAGAGGGGCATGGGTGTTATAGAAACTCATCCTAGTGGGCTGGGAAGGTGGCTCAGTGGTAGAGCGCTCACCTTGCATGCATGAGGCCCTGGGTTCGATTCCTCAGCACCACATAAGCAAAATAAAAAAAGCAAATCATCCTGGAAGTAGTTTATATTATTTCCACCCATACCAACTGAAAGACAGCGGAGAAATGTCAGAGGACAGGCACCAAGTACAGAGAAAAAAGGCTTCAGGTTTAAAAGCACTGGTCTTCTTGAACTCAAAGCAGACACTCTGAAAACATTACAGGATGGAATAGGAGAAACCCTAGGTCTCCTTGGCTCAGGCCGAAATTTTCTGAATAGAGACCCGGAAACACAACAAATCAAAGAAAGGTTGGACAAATGGGATTGCATAAAGTTGCAGAGCTTCTGCAGGGCAAATGACATAGCTAGCAAGATCAATAGAAAGCCCACCGATTGGGAGAAGATCTTTACTAGCCATACAATGGACAAGGGTCTCATATCTAAAATATACTTGGAACTCAAAAAATTAAACCCCCCAACAACAAATCCTCAAAGAAACAACTGCCCAATAAATAAGTGGGCTAAAGACTTAAAGAGAAACTTCTCTGAAGAAGAAAGAAGGATGGCCAATAGACACATGAAGAAATGTTCAACATCCCTAGCAATAAAAGAAATGCAAATCAAAACAACATTGAGATATCACCTCACTCCAGTTAGAACGGCAAAAATCAAGAACTCTAGCAACAACAGATGCTGGAGGGGATGTGGACAGAAAGGAACCTTACTTCATTGTTGGTGGGAATGTAAACTTGTTCAACCACTTTGGAAAGCAGTATGGAGGTTCCTCAAAAGACTTCACGTAGATCTCCCCTATGATCCAGCAATCCCACTTTTGGGCATTTACCCAAATGTTTACAAACAAGATCACACTAAAGCTACCAGCACAACTATGTTTATTGCAGCATTATTTACCATAGCTAAGATATGGAACCAACCCAGATGCCGCTCAGTAGATGAATGGATCAAGAAAATGTGGTATATATACACAATGGAATTCTATGCCTCCATCAGAAAGAATGACATTTCCCCATTTGTTAGGAAATGGAAAAACTTGGAAAAAATTATATTAAGTGAAGTAAGCCAGGCCCAAAGAAACATAGGTCCCATGGTTTCCCTTATTTGTAATATCTAGTATATGTATGAGTCAAGCGGAAAAGGTCAGATAATGTGCTGTCAGGAAAATGAACCCTTAGATATGTATTTTAATGTTTTTTTTCTTTCATGCATGTGTTTCTAACGCATTTATAAGATTATTTCTTTGTTGCTTTGTATGTCCCTCCCCACAGTATAACCCCCTGCTTTCACTATATTTGATGTCAGTATAACTTGTGGAGGAGATGGGGGAAAACTAGTTGTTAAAGGATACAGGTGGACCTGTTGCAACAATGAGAAGTACAAGTTGTCATGTCCAAAACGAGCTTTACAACGTCGGTGCGGGGGGGGGGGGGTAAAGGGGAGGAAGGAGAAGGATTGGGATTGGGGGGGAGGGGGGAGGCTGGGAAGGGATGTGAAGGGTAAACAAAGGAGGAGGCTGCAATGCTTGGTAAGAAATGTACACATTTTCCTGCCCATGTAATTGTAACCCCTCTGTACAGTATGTTCACAAATAAAATTAAAGTAAATTAAAAAAAATAAAAGCACTGGTCTTCTTGATTAGTTATCTTTTACCTTTATCAAACATTTGTGGCCTTCATATTCTCCATCAGCACAGCTAGAAAAGATGCTACATTTACAATTATATGCTTGACCTTCTGCCCTCACATACTTTATCTGTATCATTATTCCCTTATTTTTCTTGATAGTTAATTTGCTTTTTTATAAAAAATTCTTTATTGTGATTAAGTGATTACATAATTTCCCAAATTTCATGGTATTGTGGGATAGTGATGCTTAGTTAAAGTCACAAACACATTCTAACTTTCATGGGGCAAATTGTCTATTGTGGTCTATAAAATTTATGAGTTCTATGAGTTTTGACAATACAGTTGTTTCTTCCACATTGGGTGATATGTACATTTCTTTCCTTTTGCATAGTGTCAGCTGTTCCCTCTTTCCCCCTCATTCTCTCCCTCTCATCAGTGCCATTGAGTTGCTTAGTTCATTTTGGTCAATGTCCAGTGCAGATGATGGGTCCCATTGTTGTATGTTTTCCCCTGATTCCCTCTAGTTCTGTGTCCTCCTCCTGGTTTTCCTCCGGTGTGTACATATATGCCTTATATGTGGTTAGCAGCATGGGGCCATTTAGTAATAATTCGACCAGGTGAGTGGAAGTCCTTTGTTTCTCAAGTCTTGTTAATTTTGTCGTATCACCTTACATTTTGGATTTAACATCCACTTATCAGGGAGACCATGTGCTGTTTGTCTCTTTGCTCTTGGCTTACCTCACTCAACATGATTTCTTCTAGTTCCATCCATTTCCCTGCAAATGCCATTATTTTGTCCTTTCTAATGGCTGCATAATATTCCATTGTGTATAGATACCACAATTTTTGGATCCATTCATCTGTGGTGGGACATCTGAGCTGTTTCCATATCCTGGCTATTGTGAACAGTACTGCAATAAACATGAAGGTGCATGTGTCCTTGTATATTGGTTCCTGTTGTTCAGGACAGATGCCTAGGAGTGGTATGGCTGGGTCGTAGGGTAGGTCAATATTTAGCTTTCTGAGGACCCTCCAGACTGCTTTCCAAAGTGGTTGTATAAGTGTACATTCCCACCAGCAGTGTAATAGGATTCCTCTTTCTCTACATCCCCTCCAGCATTTGTCGTTGTCTGACAGGGTTAAGCTGTTATCTCAGGGCTGACTTTATTTGCATTTCCTTTACAACCAGGGATAGTGAACATTTCTTCATGTGTTTCTTTGCCATTTTTATCTCTTCTTCTGAGAAGTCTCTCTTTAGTTCCCTTGCCCATTTGGTAATTGGTTTGTTGGGTTTGAGAGGAATTAGTTTCTTGAGTTCCCTGTATATACTAGATATTAACCCTTTGTCTGTTATGTTGCTGGTAAATATTTTTTCCCAGTTAGTTGTTTGTCTTTCTAGCTTGGTTGCTGTGACTCTAGCTGTGCAGAAACTTTTTATTTTAAGGTAGTCCTATTTGTCGAGTTTCTCCCCTATTTGTTGTGACCCTGGGACTCTGTTCAGGAAGTTCCTTCCTGTGCCTATTAGTTCAAGTGTTTCTCCTACTCTGTCCTGCAGTAGTTTCAGAGATTCAGGTTTAATGTTAATGTCTTTAATCCATTTTGAGTTGATGTTGGTGCATGGTGATAGGCTGGGGTCCACTTTTAGTTTTCTGCATGTGGCTGCCCAGTTTTCCCAGCACCAGTGGTTGAAGAGGCTGTGCTTCTTCCACTGTATGTCTTTGGCTCCTTTGTCAAATATCAACTGACTGTAGGCATGTGGTTTTATTTCTGGATCTTCTGTTCTATTCCATTGATCTTTGGGTCTGTTTTTTTTGCCAGTACCAGGCTGTCTTTGTTATTATGGCTCTATAGTAGAGTTTGAAGTCCGGCATCGAGAACCCTCCCATGTTGTCTTTATTGCCTAGACCTATTCTAGGTCTTTTGTTGTTCCATATGAATTTTTGGACTGTTTTCTGTATTTCAGAAATGTATGTCATTGGGATTTTAATAGGAATTGGATTGAATTTGTATATTAATTTTGGCAGTATGGCCATTTTCACTATATTAAGTCTTCCTATCCAAGATCATGGAACGTCTTTCCATTTCCTTGTGTCCTCTCTAATTTCTTTCTTTAAGTTTTCATACTTTTCATTAAATAGCTTTTTTTACATCTTTGGTTAGGTTAATTCCTAAATATTTTATTTTTTGGGAGGTTATTGTGAATGAGGTTGCTTCTTTTATTTCCCTTTCTGCTTGTACATTGTTGGTGTACAGGAAGGCAACTGATTTTTGTGGGTTTATTTTGTATCCTGCTAAATTGCTAAAGTGGTTTATAAGTTCTAAGAGTTTGAGGGTGGAGTTTTGGGGATCATAAAATTTTTGTCATCTGCAAAAAGGATAATTGACCTTCTTCCTTCCCTATGCAGATCCCTTTAATATCTTTCTTGCCTTATTGCTCTGGACAAGGGTTCCAGGACTATATTGAAGAAAAGTGGAGACAGTGGGCATCCTTGCCTCGTTCCTGATTTTAGGAGAATTGGTTGTAGTTTTTCCCCATTAAGTATAATATTGGCTATTGACCTATCATATCTGGCTTTTATTGTTTTAAGGAACGTTCATTCTAGTCCTATTTTCTCCAGAGCTTTTAACATGAATGTTGTATCTTATCAAAAGCCTATTCTGCATCAATGGACATAATCATGTGGTTCTTGACCTTGGATCTGTTGATGTGTTGGATTACATTTATTGATTCATGTATGTTAAACCATCCCGGCATCGCTGGGATGAAGCCTACTTCCTTGTAGTGTATGATTTTTTTTATGTGTTTCTGGATTCTCTTAGCTAGAATTTTGTTAAGGATCTTTGCATCTGTGTTCATCAAGGAGATTTGTCTGTAGTTCCCTTTTTTTGTTGGGTTGTTGCCTAGTTTGGGGATGAGTATGATATTAGCATCGTAGAATGGATTTGGATTTTCTGTTTTTCTGAAGAGCTTAAGGATGGGTATTAGTTGTTCTTTAAAGGTCTTATAGAATTCTGTTGTAAATCCATTCTGGTCCTGGCCTTTTCCTTGTTGGGAGACTTCTGATTGCTTCCTGTATCTCGTTGTAAGATATTGGCTTATTTAATTGATTTATTTCTTCTTTGCTCCGTTTGGGCATCCATTTCTGCTAGGTTTTCTTTCTTTAGAGACTATAACTTTTGAAAATAGTTCTTTATAATTGTTTGGATGTCTTGGGTTTTTGTTGTGATTTTTCCCGTTGCATCCTTAATCTTGTTGATTTGGGTTTCTTCTCTTCTTTTCTTAATAAATCTTGCTAAAGGTCCATCAAGTTCATTTATTTTCCAAAAAAATCAGCTTTTTGTTTTATTAATTTTATTATTTTCCTATTTTCTATCTTATTAATTTTCGTTTTTAATTTGGTTATCTGGCTCTGTCTAGTAACTTTAGGTTCCATTTTTTCATGTTTTTCTAGCAGTTTTAATTGTAACGAAATTATTTACTTGGCCTGTCTCTGTTTTCTTTTCTTTTTTTGGGGGGGGGCTGGTCATGAGGCCTGAACTCTGGGCCTGGGCGCTGTCCCTCAGCAATTCAGCTCAAGGCTAGTGCTCTACCACTTGAGCCACAGTGCCACTTCTGGCTTTTTTTCTTTTTGCTTATGTGGTGCTGAGGAATTGAACCCAAGGCCTCAGGCATGCAAGGCAAGCGCTCTACCACTGAGCTACCTTCCCAGCCCTGTCTCTGTTTTCTTGATGTGGGCACTGAGGGCAATAAATTTGCCCCTTAGGACTGCTTTTGCTGTGTCCCATAGGTTTCTTTGTGATGTGTATTCATTTTCGTTGAATTGTAGGAAGTTTTTAATTTCTTCCTTAATTTCTTCTGTTACCCAGGTGTTGCTTAGAAGTGTGCTGTTCAGTTTCCATGTATTTGAGTAATTTCTTCAGTATGCTTTGTTATTGAGAACTAACAGGATAATGTCAATCCCCTTGTATTTGTTTAAGTTCCTTGTATGAACTATGACATGGTCTATTTTGGAGAAAGTTCCATGAGCTGCTGAGAAGAATGTGTACTGTGTCATTTTAGGGTAAAATACTTGGAGATGTCAATTATTTCTGCTTGAGATATGGCCTCACTTAATTCAGTAGCTTCTTTGCATCCTCTGGTTAGTAGACCTGTCCTTTGGTAAGAGTGGGGTACTAAAGTCTCCTACTATTATCATATTTGTATCTATTTTATTCTGAAGGTTTGAGAGTATTTCCTTAACATATTTGGGTGCTTCAATGTTTGGAGAGTATAAGTTGATAATGGTAATATCCTCTTCTTGGATTGTTCCCTGTATTAATATGTAGTGTTCTTCCTTGTCTTTTTGTATTGATTTTGATGAAAAGTGAATTTTGTCAGATATCAGAATAGCTACTCCTGCTTTTTTACTGGGACATTTGCTTTGTAGATCTTTCTCCAACCCTTCACTCTGAGTTTGTTTGTATGTTTGGCTGAGAGGTGGGTCTCCTGAAGGCAACAGATGGATGGGTCTAGTTTTCTCATCCAATCTGTAGTTCTTTTTCTTTTGGTGAATTTAATCTGTTAATATTTATGGTTATTGTAGAGAGATGCATTGTGATTCCTGTCATTTCCTGTTTTCCTTAGTTTTATTTCTTTCCTTTCCTCTTGTTCTTACTAAGTTAGATTTCTAATAATACCTGTCTGATGAGAATCCCAGTTCCTGATTGCTTTCTTCAGGTTGTGTTCCCCTTCTAGTATGCTTTGTAATGCTGGCTTATTGTTTATGAATTCATTTATTTTTTCTTTACTATAAAAATTTTAGTTTCTCCATCGAATGTGAATGCTAGCTTTGCTGGGTATTATCAGTCTGGGCTGGTAGCTATTGGTTCTCAGGGCTCAGATTGTGCTTTCCCAGGCCTTTCTTGCATTCAGTGTCTGTGTGGAGAGACATGCAGTGATTCTCATTTTTTCCCATTGTAGTATAGCTCCTTCTTTTTTTTTTTTTTTTTTTTTTTGCTGCATGAAGCATTGTTTCTTTATTATTCAGCTCTATCATTTTTACTATAATGTGCCTAAGAGTGTTTTTCCTGGGATCCTGCTTGTTAGGTGCTCTATATGCTTCTGTTATGTATGTAAGATGTTCTCTTTTAAGATGTGGGAAATTTTCATTGATAATCTTGCTGCATTCCCTTGCTTTGATATTCCTCACCTTCGTCCACTCCAATTATATGAAGGTTAAGTTTCTTGGCACTGTCTGCTTGCTCTTGGATTTCCCTTTGGCATAATTTAAGAGATTTTTACATATCTGTGACTTTTTTGTCTAGTTGGTGCATTTTGTCTTCTAAATTCCATTTCATTCACTCTCGTAACTATGGCTTCCATTGTGGTTTGCATGGAGGAAATTGATTCACTTATGGATTCTATGTTGGTTCTCAGAGTACTAATCTCACCTTTTAGTGAGGTGTGTACTGCCTCTTTTTTTGGGGGGGGGTTCCGGTCGTGGGGTCTGAACTCTGGGCCTGGGCACTGTCCCTCAGCTCTTCAGCTCAAGGCTAGCACTCTACCACTTGAGCCACAGCGCCACTTCTGGCTTTTTTCTTTTTGCTTAGGTGGTGCTGAGGAATCGAACCAGGGCCTCAGGCATGCAAGGCAAGTGCTCTACCACTGAGCCACCTTCCCAGCCCCATACTGCCTCTTTTTTTGCGTGCATCTCCTGTTTGATATCTTGCATCTCTTTCAATATTGGGTTTCTGTGTTCTTTAAATTTCTGATCTTCTTCTCAATTTAATTCTTGAGTCATTGCCTCCACCATCTCTTGGATATAGCTTTTGTCTTCCATTCCTGCTTTGCTTCCACTGGGGCTCTCCCAGTGGTGGCTGCTGGCTTTTGGGGGTAGTTTGCTATCCTGGGTGTTGATAAACCTTGTAATTTTTCTCTGTGGGGGATTCAGGGATTATTGGGAACTAATCTGAAATTTTGTTTTGGTCAATAGGTGTCTGCTTGGTTGCTGGTTCTGGGTTGGCTGAGAAAGTCTGTACCTAATGTCAGTTCTGTTGAGGGAGAGGCTGACCTCCAGCTGCTAGTCTGACCCATATAGGGCTCTGAGCTGTCTGCTGTATATCACTGGCAGTTCCTGCCTTTAGAAAGACTGAGAAGTCTAGGCTGCTCCTGTTTACTCCTATAGGTGCTGTTGGTGAAATCAGGTGTGCTGGATGTACTCTCCCAGTTGCTGGAGCTCGTGATTTTTTTTTGGTTGGTCTTGAACCTGAACTCTGGGCCTGGGCGCTGTCCCTCAGCTCTTTAGCTCAAGGCAGTGCCCTACCATTTGAGCCACAGCACTACTTCTGTCCCTTTTTGCTTATGTGGTGTTAAGGCATTGGGCCCAGGGCCTTATTCATGCAAGGCAAGCACTCTACCGTTGAGTAACCTTACCAGCCTGAGCTCTTGACTATTATCAGGTGCTGGTGGTCTGACTTGTCCAATCCTCGGCCCGGGATATACAAGTCAGGTTCTGATGGGGTTTGGGCTTCTGGTTCTCTTGCCCTGGACACACAGGTCTTTTGGTGTGATGGGCGCGATTCCCAGGGGGTGCGGTTCCATACTTTCCCTTCTCTGCTGAGGCCTATGCTCAGTTTCTGACTTCAATCAGGAGGAGTTGTTTATGCTGCTCAGGCATCTGATCCCCAGGCCTGGTCCTGGCTCCCGGTCCCCTGCCTGGGGCATGCCAGTTGGACCTGTGCTGTTGTGTATCCCGCCTGGGTTACACAGCCTGGAGTACATAGGCTGTTGTGACCCATGGGTGCTGTTCCTGGCTTGGGTGTTTAGGCTCCCTTCCAGGGGTGCTCTTGATCTGGTGTGGCTGGCTGTGGTCCAGGTGTTGGGGCAGGGTCTGGGTCAAGATTTGGGAGCTCTCCCTTGAGGAAGGATATACTTTCCCCTGCTGGGTACTCATCCTGGAGCTAGTTGGGAACTCTCCAGCTGTTGTTTCTGTGCGATGTGAGTCACCACTGCGATCTACATTCAGTTTAGATGCTTGTGGGCTGGGCTGGGCAGTGGCAGCTCTGCATAGGTGTTTTTCCTCTGTCTCTGCCTCTGTTAATGCTATTGAGGTTCATGCTGTGGGCTGGGCTGCCAGAGGGCTGAGTGCTGAGGGGTGGGGGAGGGGTTCTCCATGCAGATTCTGAGCACTGAGGTTGTCTCTGCGCTTTCCAGATCAGCACCAATACCTTGCAAGTCTTCTGCACTGGCATTCTGTGGGCAGTTAATTTGCTTTTAAAAGCAAAGTCTGTGGAATCAAGGATAAAAATAACACAATCATCTCAATAGATACAGAAAAGCAATGGGTATAATTTTAAGTTCCTCATGACAAAAACTGAATAAATTATGCTTAGAATAATCATGCTCAGCATAATATGAAAATCTGTAACCAGTATGATCCTTAGTGTGAATAAAAGGGACGAATTTTCTCTAAGATCAGTAATAAAACAAAGCTATCACATCTACCATTCTTATTCAATAGAGTGCAAAGCATTTAGTGGGAATATTAAGGGAAGAGAAAGAAATAAGAATGCAAAAGGAAAGAAATCAAATTATTCATTTCTGGATGATTTTTTGATGATGTGAAATTCATTTATTTTATTTTATTTTTATTTTTCTGATTTAAAGGTGATTACAGAGGGGTTAGTCACATAAGTAAGGAAATGATTACAATTCTTGTTGAACATTGTTACCCCCTCCCTGTTTACTCTCACTTTCCCTCTCCCCTCATTCCCATTTCCCACAAGTTTGTAAAGTTCATTTCCAGCATGGTATCAGTGAGTATCACTGTTGCATTGGTTCATGCTTTGTCCTTTGTCTCATCATTTCTGTGATTCCCCTCAATCCCCAAATCAGATAAACTTATATACAAGACAAAGGACACACACATACACACACACACACACACACACACACACACACACACACACACACACACACACACACACACACACACACATACACACAACCAACCAAACCAAAACAGTAACAAGGGGAGATAAATCAAAGAAAAAATATAAATGCATAAAGTACACTAAAAAACCCTCTTGTTTCCATATCTATGAGTTCATTTCAATTAGCATAATTTTATATGATCATTGTGATCCTCTGCTAAACCTCTCCTAGACATATACTAATTATTACAAATGAGTGAAACAATGGAGCCTATATTTCTTTGGGTCTGGCTTACTTTACTTAATATGAATTTTTTCCCAAGATGTATGGAGGTTCCTCAAAAGGCTAAACATAGAGCTCCCTCTTACCCAACAATCCCACTCCTTGGCATTTACCCAAATGACCATAAACAAAGCCACAATAAAGCTACCAGCACAATTATGTTCATTGCAGCATTATTTACTAAAATAAGATAAGCTCAGATATGGAATCAATCCCCTCAGTGGATAAACTGATCAAGAAAATGTATATATGCACAATGGAATTCTATGCTTCCATCAGAAAGGAGGATATTGTCCCATTAATAAGGAAATGGAAAGATCTGGATGATTCTCTCTATAAAATTTAAAGATTATTAGGTATTTTTCTTGGATTTCCTTTTTTTTAAAAGTTTATTGTTATTATAAAGGTGATGTACAAAAGTGTTACAGTTACATAAGTCAGGTAAAGAGTACATTTCTTTTTGGACAATGTTACCCCTAAGATTATTAATTATACATGATAACTTTAGTAAAGAAATGGAAGACAAAAATCACCATATAAAATTTCATAGACAAGTTCAACAACAAATGTACTCACTACCTTACATATGTAACTGTAACACCTCTATACATCCCCTTGACAATAAAATTACATTTAAAAAATGCATAGCCTTTCCATATATCAACAATGAGCCCATTAATGATAACACCTTACATCTAAGGTTGTGAAAAACTATTAAAAGTGAAAAACTGCAAAATACTGAAGAAAGAAATTAAAGATGAGCCTCAGGGATGAAAATTTTCCTATATTCATGAATTCAGAGAACTAATATTCCAAACAGCCATAATTATTAAAGCAATTTTCAGATTCAGTGCAAATGCTATCCAAGTAAATATGCATTTTTTCACAGTGCAATAGAAAAATCCCAAAATTCATATGGAATTCCAAAAAAACCCTGAACAATCAAAGTGATCCTACACAAAAGGAGTAAAGCTGGAGACATCAAAACACCTGATTTCATCTCATTGCATGGAACCATAGTAGCAAGAACAACATCGACCTTTCCTTACAGAAGGACACTTGATTTTTATAACAACATTCTCAAGCCAAGAAAAAAAGTTTGCCCAGCCAGATAGTTCTGGTAGGTGATCAGAAGCACACATGCCTGTTTAGGCATGTAGCAAAATATTTTTCAGGCCTTAACATGGTTCATGGGCTAGGTGGTTCTCATCTTTCAGTCAAGAAAACAGAATAAAGGACCAGGAAATGAATGCAAACATTTTAAGCCAAGTGATTTTTGAGAAATTTTCCAAAAATATACACTGAGTGAAAAATAACATACTTAAAAAAGGCTGCTGAGAAAACCAGATGGCCATAAGTCAAAGATGGAGAGGAGACTCTGATCTCCTTCCTTCTATCAATTTAAAATGGACCAAGTGTCTTAACATAAGACTTGAATGGTAAAGAAGCATTTCATACCATTTGTATGCATCAAGACAAACAACGAGCTGAGAGAGCCAAAGAGAAGCATATAAGATGCACACGGAAGTCCTATCGATAAAATACAAAATGAGGTCAGAAGCTTCATGTCATTCAAGGGCCAGACATGCCCCAACCCTGTGTAAACAACATAGGTAAACACTTCAAAATATCAACTCATGAGATGACTTCCTAGATAAGACTCAAATAACTCAATAAACAAAAGCACATACTTTGGAATCAATAACCTACTTTAGAATCAGCCATGGTGCCCATAAACAGTAAAAAAGTATTGTGTATATATGTTATTTATATATTTCTGTATATAGGTATATATACTTATCTATATATACATGTATAAAGTATACATATATGTAACTATATGTACATACATATGTACACATATATATTTATGTGTGTGCTTATGGAATATTATACACCTATGAAAAAATGAAATCGTCATTTTCAGGAAAATGAATGGAATTTGAGATCACCATGGTGGTGAGATAAATGAAGCTCATGATATTGAATATTAGGTCACGCACCAGTGGCTCACACCACATTTCTACAGCTGAGATCTGAGGATTGCAGTTTGAAACCAGCCTGGGCAGAAAAGTCCATGAGAAGCTTATCTTCAATTAACCATCAAAAGCTGGAAGTGGAACTGTGGAATGAGTGATAGAGCACTAGACTTGAGGAACATCACTCAGGGACACACACACACACACACACACACACACACACACACACACACACACACACACACTCCCATAGAATATGTTGAGTATTATAGGTGTTGTCAGTTATCTGTGGAGTATTGACCTATGGAATATTGCTATGATGATGACATTGATAATAATAAGACACGAATGCAGAATGGAGAATGTATAGGAAGGGATCAGTGGGAAAGGGAGGGTAAAGGACACACTGAAATGCACCTGTATGACATCATCAGTAAAGTTCAATCTAACTAAGCTTCCCAGTACTGAAACCATTAAAATGAGGTGGGTTTTTTTTCTTTCTCCCAAAGTGAGCATGCTTTTGCAAACACCTCCTCTAACACCAGGGATTAACTAACACCAGAGGTAATTTGTGCAATCCTTTCATTCTCTTTAGGTTCTCAAAATTTCCTGAGGCAATTCTTCTACACACTTTTTCTCTCCCACTTCCAACCCTCTGGGCTGGAGTTTATAGTTTTCTGCTGTAAGGTTTAAAACATCAAGTTTGAGAAAATTTGACAGATGGAAATTAAACAACAGCAACAACAATTGTCTCTATGTTATTGTTACAAAATGATGATATGTCAATTCATCTTTGAAACAAACTGCAAGTTTTGGGGGGAAAAGCAAACTTCTGGCTTATACCTTTAATTTCACATATAGAGAATACCAATTTTTGGTCTTGAGGAAAACTGTAGAAATGTGAATAGGCAATTTTTTCATTCATTCATTCATTCATTCATTCATAGGATTTTTCTATGCAGCCCAGGCTGACTTCAAGTTTGCAATCCATTTGCCTCAGCATCCTGAGAGCTGGGATTTTAGGCAAGTGCTACCATCCTGTTTAAATGGATGTTTTGACAGAACAGCTAAGAATTCTGTTTAATAATTAAAACTCTTTTATACTTCAGTACAAATTATGTTGCTTCCTACGTTCTTTACTTATAAAGTAAAAGATAGTTTGAATTTATGGAGATGAATTCTCAAGGAGCAGTAACTTATAGGAAAATGAGATCAGACAAAACGAATTTCGGGAAGAATTTTGACCTGATCACTAGGAGGGCCCTTAAATAAAATGCTGTATCCTTCTTTGTGCTGCTTAGATCATTTTGTTGATGTCATAGTTAGAGTATTAAAATAAAAGTAAGTCTACAAAAGCCCTGATTTTTGTGTTACTGATATTCAGTAGTAGATCCTGCAAATTGTCTAATGCTTCTGAGTTTATTTCTGTATAAGACATCAAATAAAATAGTAACTTTAATATTACTTTTTTTGAGTATGAGGGCTTGAACTCAGGGTCTCATGCTTTCGCTTAACTTTGTCTGTTCACTGCTGGTGCATGGCTGGAACCAAGCCTCCAGTATGGATTTTTTGCTGATTAATTGGAGAGAAAAACCTTTTAGATTTTTTTCTGTCTAGGCTGGCTCCAAATTATGATTCTCAGATCTCAGCCTCCAGAGGAGCTAAAATTGCAGGTGTACACCACCAGTGCACAGTTATTCATTTGATTTTGTACCCTGTATCTGGATTAAGGCTTCTCAATCTTGGATCAGCAGTTCTTCATTGTAGGAAGGGATTCTATCTATTGCAGGATATTTAGTAGTTCCCAGTAACAATTACTTTCCAAGTTGTTTCCATGAATGCATCCAGATATTGCCAGAAGTTTCCTGGTAGACAAAATTGTCTTCAGCAAGCAACCAGTTGTCTAAAGCAATCATTTCATTCCTCCCAAACTTGCTAAAGAACCATGAGTGATAGTCTTGCTCTAAACTGCATCAAGTCAAATGCTTGTTTTAGATTTTAATCATGACAGCACTGAACTTGTGGTAACAACCTGTATATTATTCCTATTTCTCCATTAAGCTTAGTAATAAATAGCACGGATATATTTTAAAAACCATTGTTCTTTAAACAGGCTGGGTTTATTTCTCGCTGTTGGAATGTGATAGCCAAGGAAGTTGAAGGTGTTGTTTGTACTTTCTTCTTCAGGCCAGCACAGAGATTTAGCAGGAGTTATTGACGAGGTCATCCTCTCACAAGAAAAGGAAAACTGGACAGGCCTACTCATTTGTTGGCTCTTAATCTTTCTACCGGAATATGAAATAATTGAAAAACCTATATCAAGACAAGTCACAGTAATCACTGAAGTCCATTTCATCCATTTTTTTCTCTCTCTCATAGGAAGACACTAAAAGACAATCAGCAACTGGGAACATGATACCTCCTACAATAAATAAAATAATTCTTTGGGGGTTGTAGACTAACTCCCTCTGAGCAGGGAATACATTTTTCCCACTTGATTGTGGATAGTTCTGATGTATCACTATGGAAAGTCAAAATGGGGCTTGAAACTGGAGAGAAGGAGAAAACTCTTACATGGGCAGCAAAAAAAAAAAAATTGGGTCTGGACTCTGAGACATACCAATTTAATGAGCCTAAACTGCCTCTGCTCCGAGGGGATTAATCAAGAAATAAGCAGAGCTTCTGGGAACAGCAGCTGCCAGCAGTTTCCTGGGTGCCTCGAGAGAGGTCTTATCACACAGGAATTATAAGCAACTCCTGTCAGGCGGCATTCCCCATGCCCTGGCACTACTTTAACATGTTATTGGCTACGCCGTGAGCGCATTGATTCAGAGCAGAGGTTGGCAAACTCTTTCTATAAAAGATAAAAGAGGTAATATGGAAATCTACATGAAGCATATGGTCTCTGGCTCAACTACTCAAGTTTGCCATTATAATCTGGAAGTAATTATAGATGTGGAGATATTAATGTGCTTGTCTCCATTCCAATAAAAAAATATAGAAGGGCTGGAGAGATGGGAGCAGTAGCTTCCTATTTCTTGGTTTAAACATTTGTTTCTTGCTTAAGTCAGAGTGACTAAAGGACACTTGTACAATGTATAACCTCTTCTCCAAGGTCAGAGAACTGAAGAGGGCCTTTTATGGAGACTATATACAATCATCAGCCTAGAGTGGCCACAAGGATTTGAATGAAACATCCATTCTCTTAAGACCCTCTGAGTGGTACTAGATGAGGCGTAGTAATATTACTCAAAATTCAAGAAGTTCATTATTTTGCTAGTATATAAAATATTCATCTTTTTTCCACATAGTTCCATGGAATTTAAACTAGGCTGAGAGTGATTGGAAGGTGGCTCAGTGGTAGAGCGCTTGCCTTGCATGCATGAGGCCTTGGATTCAATTCCTCAGACGGAAGTGGCGCTGTGGCTCAGGTGGTAGAGCACTAGCCTGAGCTGAAAAGCTAAGGGACAGTGTCCAGGCCCAGAGTTCTGGCCCCATGACTGACAAAAATAAATAAATAAAGCAGGCTGAGATATTTCAATATTTTACATTATCTGGAATTATACACACTCTTCATGATTGATCCAGGGAATTATCTAGGTCATTAATAAATTGATCCACACATATTCTAGTTCTGGCAGTATAAATCTGGCTAGCATAAAACATAGTATAGGGGGGGCTGGGAAGTTGGCTCAGTGGTAGAGCTCTTGCCTTGCATGCCTGAGGCCCTGGGTTCGATTCCTTAGCACCACATAAGCAAAAAGAAAAAAGCCGGAAGTGGCGCTGTGGCTCAAGTGGTAGAGCACTAGCCTTGAGCTGAAGAGCTGAGGGACAGTGCTCAGGCCCAGAGTTCAGGCCCCACAACCGGACAAAAAAAAAACAAAACATGTATAGGGGTACAATTCAAATCAGAAACCCCAAATGTGACCAAGCCAGCTGAAAGTGAGAGGAGGCCTCATTTTAGTGGGTATTTTATTTGAGGCTTTCCCATGAATTAGCAAGGCCACAGCTACTATTAATTGTGCTCCAGATTGGCCATATTGCTGGAAGAGACTGAGCCTATAGAAGCCACACCTAGGCACTTCCTGAAGGAACACTATGGGGCAGCATTGGTTGACTTTGCTTTATTTTTCTTCTCACTTTGCTAAGATCCTGCCCATCAATAATCCCGCTTGCTCTTGGGCTGGGAACTGGATCTTTGCCCCCAGAGACTGAGGTCTCCTGAAGCTAAAAATCAGATCCTCACATGTGATGCGGGGAAACCCCAAGTCCAATACATTCAACTGATCTGTTGGAACAACAATTATTCCTAGGAAGTGTCCACTTCTCCTTAGATCATTGCCTTTCTCCTGTATGCTGCTGTACAGACAAGGGATCAGTATGATGAAAGACTCTTGTGACAGTCCTGTTCCGTACATTCCTTCAAAATAAAGTAATTTAACATGATGGAGCTGTAGAACCATATTCTTGTTTGAGATAGTAAGGCTCTTAAAGATTTTCAAGCCTATTTTTTTAGAACTGAACTAATAGCATCATACTTTAAAATAAAAAATAAACTAAAAGGATATAATAATTTTGTTTGTTATGCACACTCTGTAGCCCTTAAAAATGTTCACTGCAGGATAAGAGAATCCATGAAAATCAGATGTTAAAGCTCAACAAACGCATTATGAATCTTTTCTTTTAAGACACATAATCCAAGTTTATTTCATCAACATTTATTCTAAAGTTGGAAGCTACGCAAACTTCCTGATATATTAAAAGTTCATAAATTCTTGTAGGAATGAGGAAAAATCATGATAGAATAAATAATTTCAGCATTTTTATTTCAAAAGACAGTTTCCTCCTATACCATCCATCTCCATGGAGCCTGAGCTACTATCTACCCAGACCATACATTATCAGTTTTTATGCATAGCTAGCCATGTGCTGAAGGAATTTCTTCCTACTAGTTCATGAAGTATAATGAAATAAGATGAGTAGCTAAACATAAATACCTCACTCTGACACCCTTATTTTTAGTACACATGTTAAGATAATTAATGCAGTTCAAAATACAAAGGAATTTATCTGCTGATCTTTTGGAGATGCTTGTTTGCTACATTACCTGTATTCACAACACATAACATATAACATATAACATATAACAACAGCTCTAATGGGATGCTGTGAAGTATACTTACTCAAGTAGAGCAAGTTGTTATTTTCATAAAGATATATGAAAGTAATTTAGAGGTTATGAAGCATGTTCTTTTCTCTAGAATTTAAAAAGAAGAAAAGAAAAAGTGGATACTAAAGATTTGTGGTAAGCAACAGAAAATAGAAATATAAACCTATTAGTGAATAATATTGAAACATAGCCACCACTTTCGTGTTCTGGCATAATTTCTTTCCTCTTCTCTGCTGCTGTGATATTCGAAATAATGTTTTCCCAAGGATGTCCGTATCCTAATTTATAAACATGTTATCTTGTATGGAAAACTGGGCTCCATAGGTGGGAATGAATGAAGACCAGAAGAGGACTGATCTTCCTGGATTATCTAGGTAGGATTAATCTAATCACATGGGTCCTTAAAGAACTCACAGCTTTTCCTGGAACTGATGTTTCACACAGTGATCCTCTAGTCAGATGGCTGAAATTTGAGAAATGTAGGAAAGTCCATGGGTCTCTTCTCTCCAATGAACCACCAAAAAGTCAGGAGTGGGAGGTGTGGCTCAAGTGGTACGGTATGCTAACACTGAACACAAAAACACAGGGATGGCACCCAAACACTGAGTTCAAGCACCAGGACTGCACACACATACAAACCCTTCCCCCACATGATCAACATTCCCCACCCCACAAAAAACCCCACAACCTCCACCTCCCCCAGGCTATCTAAGACAGATATATAATGATATAACTATGAGAAAACAAGTCAGGAAGATTTAGCACTGATAACTTAAAGACAGAGGCAGAGAAAGGACATGCATCAAGAAATCTGAATTTCCATTTGAAGTTAGAGAATGCAAGATTTTGCCCCATGATTGACTGAGATGAATATAGGAATATTTCTCCTGATACCTTGAATTTAGCTCAGGGAGATTCCTATTGAACTTCTGACCTACAGATGGATAAGAAAACAAATTTGTGATAGTTTAAGCTATCTAGTTTGTGGTAATTTTTAAAGAGGCAAAACAGAACCAACCAACCTGCCCATGGTAATTTTCTTAGTTTTCTAATTATCCGTTTTACCCCAGAATATATTGAGTCTAATGCATTCTGATACTTGCGCTTTTATTTCACTCCTCTTGTTTTTATACGATATTTTTTTGGGAATTAACTTGGTATTTTATTTCTGAAGTAGAAACTTAGAGCATAGACTGTTCATCATTGGTCTAAGCTCCATTTTTAAGGAATCCTAATTTTCTTTTCTTTTTTGGTACTTTTTATTGTAAAAATACTATACAGAGGTGTTACAGTCACATGACTAAGGTAATGCATACTTCCTTTGTTTTTCCCCTACCATCCCTTCCTTCCCCACCTTCCCAACTCCTCTCTCCCCCACCTCAAAGTTGTAAAATTTGTTTTCAACATAGTGTCTTGTATATCTCATTGTTACAATGGGTCAATCTGTATCCTTATTTCAGCATTTTGTTATTTCCTTCCCCTCCCCAAATTAGAAAAATGTATATATAAGATGTGGGACAGTGGAATCAAATACAGTGAAAACAAGGGTTATACCATGGGGGAGGAACATACAAAAGGAACAAAAAAATCATATAGTACATTATAAGTACTTTAAAAACAATAGCAAGAAAGATAAAACCTCTTGCGTCCTTATCTTGGGATTCATTTCACTTAGCATCATCTTATATGGTCATATGTACATAGCTTTTGACCTTTTCTGCTTGTCCTAGACATATAGCAGTTTTTGCAGTTAAGAGAAAACATGGGCCTATGTTTCTTTGGGCTTGGCTTATTTCACTTAATATGATTTTTTCCAAGTCTTTCCATTTCCTAACAAATGGGGCAATGTCACCCTAAATGAACCCACAGACCTATAGCCACCTAATCTTCAATAAGGGAGCTAAAAAAAATAGAACGGAAGAAAGACAGCCTCTTCAGTAAATGGTGCTGGCAAAATTGGTTAAATACCTGTGTGGGAAAATGAAAGCTAGATCCTTATATATCCTTGCACCAGAATCAACTCCAAATGGATCAAAGACCTTGAAGTCAAAGCATTACAGGAAGGAATAGGAGAAACTTTAGGGATCCTTGGCACAGGCCAAAATTTTCTTAGTATACTAAAAGGTCAAAAGCTATGTATATATGACCAAATAAGATGAAGTTAAGTGAAATGAACCCCAAGATAGAGACACAAGTGGTTTTTTCTTTCTTGCTATTGTTTCTAAAATATTTATAAAGTAACATGTTATTTTTTTGTTGCTTTGTATGTTCCTCCCCCACAGTATTACCCCTGTTTTCACTGCATTTGATGTCGGTATAATGTAGGGAGGGGAAGGGAAAAAACAAAATGTTTAAATAGAGATACAGGTTGAGCCATTGTAACAATGAGATGCACAACACACTGTTGAAAACATACTTTACAATTTAGGCTGGAAGGAGGGGAGGAACGGAGGGGAAGAACCAAGGGGGAGTGTAGTTGTAGAGGTGGGAGGGAAGGGATGGTAGGGGAAAAACAAAGGATAAGGCAACAATGCTTGATAGGAAATGTACTCATTACCTTGCTCAGTATTTTCACAATTAAAGACTTATTAAATTTGCATTTCTTTTTTGATATGCAAGTATAAACAACATTGAGATACCACCTCACTCCAGTTAGAATGGCTAAAATCAAGAACTCTAATAACAACAGATACTGGAGGGGATGTGCACAGAAGGGAACCTTACTTCATTGTTGGTGGGAGTGTAAACTTGTTCAACCACTTTGGAAAGTAGTATGGAGGTTCCTCAAAAGACTCCACATAGAGCTCCCCTATGACCCAGCAATCCCACTTTTGGGCATTTACCCAAATGTTTACAAACAAGACCACACTAAATCTACCAGCACAGCTATGTTTATTGAAGCATTATTTACCACAGCTAAGATCTGGAACCAACCCAGATGCCCCTCAGTAGATGAATCAAGAAAATGTGGTACATATACACAATGGAATTCTATGCCTCCATCAGAAAGAATGACATTACCCCATTTGTTAGGAAATGGAAAGACGTGGAAAAAATTATATTAAGTGAAGTAAGCCAGGCACAAAGAAACATAGGTCCTATGGTTTCCCTTATTTGCAATATCTAGTATATGTCTGAGTCAAGCAGAAAAGGTCAGATAAGGTGATGTTAAGAAAATGAACCCTAAGATATGTATTCAAATGTTTTTTTTCTTTCATGTGATTGTTTCTAACACATTTATAAGATTATTTCTTTGTTGCTTTGTATGTCCTTCCCCACAGTATAACCCCTGCTTTCACTGTATTTGATGTCGGTATAATTTGTGGAGGGGAAGGGGAAAAACAAATCGTTTAAATAGGGATACAGGTGAACCCATTGCAACAATTAGATGTACAAGTCGTTATGTCAAAAACGAACTTCACAACTTTGGTCGGTGGGGGGGGGGGGGCGAGGCAGCGTGAGGGACTATTGGGTGGGGGGACCGGGGGGAGGATGGGAAGTGATGGGAAGGGGAAACAAAGGAGGAGGCTACAATGCTTGATAAGAAATGTACTGATTATCTTGCCCATATAATTGTAACCCCTCTGTACAGTATTTTCACAATAAAAAAATTAAAAAATAAAAAACTCATTAAAATTTTTTCTTAAGAAAGCTTGGACAGGCTGGGAAGGTGGCTCAGTGGTAGAGCACTTGCCTTGCATTCAGGAAGCCCTGGGTTTGATTCCTCGGGATCATATAAGCAGAAAAAGAAGTGGCTCTGTGGCTCAAGTGATAGAGCGCTAGCTTTGAGCTGAAGAACTGAGGAATAGGGCCCAGGCCCAGAGTTCAGGCCCCACGACCAGAAAAAAAAAAAAAAAGAAAGAAAGGTTGGACAAATGGGATTGCATGAAACTGCAGAACTTCTGCATGGCAAAGGATATAGCTAGCATGATCAATAGAAAGCCCACAGATTGGGAGATGATCTTCACTGGCCATACAACAGACAAGGGTCTCATATCTAAAATATATCTGGAACTCAAAAAATTAAATCCCATAACAACAAAGCATCAAAGAAACAACTGCCTGATTAATAAGTGTACTAAAGACTTAGAGAAACTTCTCTGAAGAAGAAATAATGGCCAATAAGCAAATGAAGAAATGCCCAACCTCTCTAGCCATAAAAGAAATGCAAATCAAAACAATATTGAGATTCCACCTCACCCCAATTAAAACGGCTATAATCAAGAAATCTAATAACAACAGGTACTGGAGGGGATGTGGCCAAAAGGGAACCCAACTGCATTTGGTGGAAGTGTAAACTTGTTCAAAACACTTTGGAAAGCAGTGTGGACATTCTTCAAAAGTCTACACACAGAGCTCCCCTATGACCGAGCAATCCTACTTTTGGGCATTTACCCAAATGATCACAAACAAGACCATACTAAAGCTACCAGCACAACTATGTACAACAGGTACATAGTTTGTATGAAATAATCTCAATAATATCTTTTTTATTATTAATAAATTTTTAATGTGAAAATACCGTACAGAGGGGTTACAATTACATGGGCAAGGTAATGAGTACATTTCTTATCAAGCATTGTTGTCTCCTCCTTTGTTTCCCCTTACCATCCCCCCCTACCTCGCCCCCATGCGTGAATGTTGTAAAGTTCATTTTTCGACATAACGTCTTGTACATCTCATTGTTGCAATGGGTCCACCTGTATCCCTATGTAAATGATTTGTTTTTTCCCTTCCCCTCCACAAATTATACCAACATCAAATACAGTGGGGGAGGGACATACGAACCAACAAAGAAATCTTATAAATATGTTAGAAACAAGGACAAGAAAGAAAAACCATTTTGAGTCCGTATTTTGAGGTTCATTTCGCCTAACATCATCTTATCTGACTGTTTCTGCTTGTCTCAGACAGATACTAGTTTTGCAAAATCTTCTGGCATATATATTTCTAAAACTTAGACATGTCCCAAAAGTACATTATAATTTAGAACTATTTAACCAATTTTTGTTTACTAACAAAAACTTGTCTATAACATAACATAGTAATGCCTTTCCATTTCATCTTTTTTCTGTTGTTGTTGGTCATGGGCCTGAACTCTGGGCCTGAGCACTGTCCCTCAGCACTTCAGCTCAAGTCTAGCACTCTGCCACTTGAGCCACAGTTCCACTTCAGGTTTTTCTGCTTAGGTGGTGCTAAGGAATTGAGCCCAGTGCCTCATGTAGGCAAGGCAAACACTCTACCACTGATCCACCTTCCCAGCACTCCATTTCTTGTAATAATCTGCCACCCTCTTCCCACACCTCCACTTTTAAAGTTTTCTCTGCATCAGCACCCTGGAAAGCAAACAAGAGAAAAACATTTCATTTTTAGTAGATATTATGTAATTGTCTCTTTTCCCTTTCACTTCTAGCTTAACAAATAATACAATATGGAACAAAAATCCTCCTGGTGAAATAAAAACATGGAACTTAAGAAGTACCAACTGTCTTCCCATATAGACAACGGCTAAAATTGCTTTGTCTTGCACACCAAGCCAGTATTCCACCAAGGAAAAATCATTTGCAAAATAGTTACATGAGTCTCCAGAGATTGGAAAACTATCTCAGAATTTCTCTCAAGGAAAGGCTTAGATATTTTAAAAGTTTTTTCTTAGCGTGCCAAAATAAAAGTGTCAATCCTCAAAAGCAATTACCAAAAGCTTAATTCTTTCTTAATTTGGAGTCAATATCTCTGGTGTCAGATAAGTTTCTTTACTGTTCTTTTTATTTAATTGAAGTATAATTCACATAGTTAAAAACTTAAGGACATGTTTCTGTAAGTTTTACAGTCTGTATCGTCAGTGTTTTACCAACCAAGCATAAAACCTTCCAATTGGTCCTGAAAATGTCTGTTCTCTTTCTAGCCAATCCCGTAGAGATGAGTGCATTCTCATATTTTTTAGAGTAGATTTCTTATGTCTGTGTTTCATATTACATGCAAATATAGTTGTATAGCATACTGTCTTTTATGTCTCTTAACATGAATTAATCAGCACCTTCATTAAGAGAGAAAGGAAGGGGGAAGGACCACAAAATAGAGGGAGAAAGAAAAGGAGACAGACAGAGAGAGGGAGAGAGGGGGGGTGGGGAGAAGACAGGAGGGCAGAGGAGGGAAAGGGAAAGGAATGGAAGAAAAGGTGGGATAAGGAAGGAAAGAAGAGAGAACTGAAGAGAGAAAAGAAAGCAAAGAGAAGACAGAACACAGAGTTATAGGAATTTGCTCATGCAAATTAAGAATGTGAGAAGTTCCAGCATCTGTTATCCAAAAGCTAAAATCCAAAGAGCCACAGGAATCTAAGTGAGTCTGAGTCTGAAAGCAAGAGAGACAATGGTCTAAGCACCAGTTTTTCAGCATAATTGACCAGAACTTTAAAACCTGATGCAGAAGATGGATGCCCTTGCTCAAGAAGAGAGAATGAGTTTGCCTTCCCTCTAATTTTCTTTGTTGTTCTGCTCTGGCCCCAGTGGATTGGAAGGTGTCCACTCAGAGTATTGATGTAGATCTTGTTTACTAGGGCTACAAATTCAAATGCTAACTTCTGCTGGCAACACAGTCACAGTCCACTTAGAACTAGTGCTTTGCAAGCTATCTGTATGTCCCTTAACCCATTCAATTTGGCACATAAAGTTAATCACTACTTCAAGATTGACATCTGTATAGTACATCTATTTATTGCTAAGTTGGACTGTTTATATGATTGTAGTAGAGTTCACTTGTCCAGTCTCCTCCTGATGGATATTTGAGCTACTTATTTTACTTTTGACTATTGTGAATAAGGCTAATATGAAACTTTTTCCACATTTTTCCCTTTTGACTCACACTTTACTAGGTTATTTTTGGAGAAATAATTTCTTTATTAGAAATGGTCAGTTCCCATGGTGCTGCGGTATTGCTCATCAGAGAGTAACATATGCGAGTAACAAATGCATTCATTTTCTTAGGCACCATTTTCATTCAGTCTTTCTAATTTTAGTTATTTTATATGAGGATAAAATGCCATTTGTGGTATTTCTACACTAAAAGTCATGTTAAACACTCTTTATATGCTCATTGGGTATTTTTATATCTTCATTTGAGGATTATCTTTTTGGTTGGTTTGTATATAAATTATTCTTGTGTTTTAATTTACTGGAGAATTTTAATGTATGCTGCTCAATTTGATGACTTTAGTGGACATATACATTATGAATATTTTCCCTTTATATAGCTTGCTTGTTTATCTTCAGAATGTCTTGATGATTCATGAGTTTAACCAAGTTTAATTTATTACTTTCTTTCTTTTGATTAGGGCTTTTTATGTCACTTTTAAGTAAACATTACCTATATCAGTGTATGTTAATTATATGTAATAACTTCATTTAGAGACAGAGAATTTGGCCATTGGTCAAATATTAATCCAACTGCTTCTGTAAACTGAACACAATTAACATGCAAGTATACTGTCAAAGTAAAGCAGATGAAATGTCCTATTACATATGATGGATCTCACCCTATTTTTTGAAGTCCTAGATAACTTTATGTCTGACCATGTGTTATATACAGAATTCTTGTCAAAAAGTAAGTCATGAATTTTCCTGTATTCCAATGTACCCACTCAACTTAACTCACACACACACACACACACACACACACACACACACACACACACACACACACACACACACACACACACACACACACACACACACACACACACACCAAATCTCATCAAGTCTGTGTCTATGGAGAACCTTGACTAACACATTTAGTCTGGAGTCATGAAGGAGTTTCCTTAAAGAAGTTGTAAGAGTACAAGATTTTATGTTTAGACCTATAATTTGTCTTAAATGAAATTTTACATTGGGATAAAATTAGCACTTGAGTTTCAGTTTTTTCCTCTAAGTGTTATTCATTGTTTCAATATAATCTCCCTTTAAGCTTTTCTTTCTCTATTGAAATGTTTTTTTGGTCAAAATTCAGTTGTCCATATAGACATGTCATCATCTCTCTTGTGTTTGACTGATCATTATTTTTCTTTCTGCTGTCACGACACTGCTTTACATATTGTAGTAAATCGCTTAATTTGATTTGGACTGGCGTCTGCTTACAATTTTAGTCAGGAAAAAAGTGGTTGATATTTATAGTTCTAAATAATAGAGATGTTGAGATGTCTTTTTCCCAGTAGTTGACCGTGTGTTCCTTAGCTCAGTTGAGCTATGCCCTTCAGAAATGCTCATTAACTCATCACTCAATGTCAACACAAAACAGTCATTTCTCTGAGTAAACATTTTTGGTTAAGTGGAAACTTTGACTAGGAAACTAGTGTGTGTAAGTTACATTATTTGAAGTCTCTGTTTGTCAAGTTTGCTAATGACTTTACTATATAACCTATTTCCTGTTCTCAAACATAGATGTTTAGAAGTGTCCTCTTAACTTTTAATTCTCATAGGGACAATCTAATAGCAATTTAGTGGTTCACAGCTTGGGCTCTGAACTTTGATGGTTTTGGTCCTGTTTTTTTTTGTTTTTTTTTTTTTTTTTTTTTTTTTTTTTTTTTTTTTGCTTATTCCAGTCCTGGGCCACTTTTACTCAAGGCTAGTGGTCTATCACTTGAACCACAGCTCAACTTCCACCTTTTATTTTGGGGTGGAGGTGGGGCGTTAATTGGAGATAAGAGTCTCACAGTCTGTTCTGTTTGGACTGGCTTTGAACCACAATCCTCAGAACTCAACCTTCCAATTACCGGTATGAGCTACTGCTCCACAGCCTGATTTGTATTTGTGATAAAATACAAATTGATTTGTGTTTGAACTGAGACTTATTTCCTGCCCAACGTACAAAACAAAAAAAAATTGAGATATTCATGCTTAAATCCCATGTCATCAAGCCAAAATTGTACTATTTATCTGACTTCTCTAGAAATCAGGGGAAAAGAGAAAGGAGCCAAGGCTCCAAACATGATGGTTTTAATCCAGCATGGAAATTTCACATTTACAAGATAAGCAAATTTTAAATATCTACCCAACTTTTCCTTCTTGTCCTTTTTCTGTCTACAAAGCCAGACTTCCCTGTTTCTTTCATCAGAGTATTTATCTTACATCCTAGGAGATGAAGTGAAGTATTGCCTGATTGACTCACAGAGAAAAACATATTATGATATAAAGTTTTTTGTTGTAATTTTGTCTTCATCACCCACTGTACATTGGGTAACTTGGGCATATCCCTTAACCTTTTTTTGACTTAGTTTTCAAAGCTATCATATGTAAAAAAGTAACAACACTTACCTCACATAGTTGTTTTGAATATTAATTAAAGATACCTAGAAAATTGCATGATACATACAATGTATGGCATGGTAGTCATGATTGCTGCCTGGGAAATAATGATATCCCAGTATGATTGAACACTTTCAAATGGACAGGTTACATACAAGCATCATTTCACTAAGAATGCCCCAAATCCTATGAGGCCAGTAGCATCATGTCTATTCCACAGAGAGATGAGGTTGTACAATCTACAAATTGAGCCAGAATTCAAATCCAGCTCTATTATAATTGCAGAGCTGTGCTTTTCATCGCTATTTTGGTAACTCCTATTTCTAATAACGCTTTCTTAAAACCATACTTCAGAATTCAGTTGCATAAAATGTTGCAGAGATTCAATTACTTTGTAGAGAAATTGCTTAAAAATCTAGAAGCTCCTTACTATGGGAATAAATATATATTATGCTCAATAGTAAGTTTTTGATCCATTTTAGCAATACTACCAATGGCAATATGATCAAATGGAAGACATTAGTGAGAAGTAACTAGTCTAACAATTATAAAGCTGACATTTATTGATAACTCATAGTGTGACTCAAGGTATGCTAAATAATCTATAGTCATCCTTTATCCCTTGGTATCTATGGTGGATTGCTTTCAGGACACATACTGACACCAAAATCTTTCTGTGCTTACATAAAACAGCATAGGAAATATATATAGATAGATAGATAGATAGATAGATAGATAGATAGATAGATAGATAGATAGATAGATAGATAGATAGATAGATTATGTTCACTGTATTATCTGTTTATTATTACATATTTGATAGAGCAAGACTATTTAATAAATTGTTGTTCTATTGTTTAAGAAATAATCACACGAAAAATGTCCATACATTGAGCAGAGATGAAATTTTTCATCTACAGTTGGTTAGATCCATGTGGGCCCACTATCTATAATTTTATATTTAGGTCAACTATACTTAAAAAAGGTATATCTTCTTTGTATTATGGCTGGGGAAATTAGGGTTAAATTGCATACCCAAAGTGATTTCATTTGTAGGAAACATCCAGAATTGTCCCATATCCTTCTGGACACCCATATTCATATTTCTTATCACTTCATATGAAGTTAGCAGCTGTGCTATCTTGCCAGGGACTGAAGGGTTTCCTCAGTATGTGGGATTTTCAGTGTAAAAGTAGGGCAGCACCTACCAAGTTACGGTTAGATCATTTTGAAATTCCCACTGTTGTTTTCTATGAAGACTGCTCCCAATCTGACCTGTGTGAAAATCTCCTGGAGTAGAAGGGTGAGTATGGGAAGCATTAGTGCAGTTGGAAAGGAAGTTTCATGGTATGATGCCATACAAGGCATGCTAAGATCTCCATGACCTTCAGGGCCATGAAGACTTTCTGTGACTGCATTTCCCACCTCCATCCCACATGATGCAAAAAGAAATGGGAATGTGGCAAAAAGATTTTAAAAGGCCTGTGAACAATAATAGAAAGTCTAGAAAAAGTAAAGCTACAGAGAACACTACATCTAATACATTTTTTAAAAAAACTTCAGGCCTAAACACTTCCTTTCCCATAGTATAAATAATTTTTACTTCAGAATTAAGATAGGAGCCCACTTATATTAAGGGACAGAAAAAGCAACAAGACTGGGATCGTATGTCTCCACGGTAAGTTTATAGAAAAGTCTGTGTGTTCTGTGGGGAACAATAAATATATCATAGGACACATGTAAGGGAGAAGCTTTTGCTTCCTATGTGGAATTACCTGACCAGTAGCTTTTTGAAACCACAAAGGAATAAACAATCGACAATTTTGTAGAAAAGAAATTTTTGAATAGACAGTCTGTGGGGGCGGAAATTCCAAAGCCTTAGTGTAGAAAGTCTGAGGGAGGAAACAAATGTTTCCCATGCTCACAAATTCAGTTCTAAGTGATGCTCTCTTTCACAGACTAGGGTATACAAGGGGGATGAGGAGGGACTTCCATCCTGTACAGCTTATTTGCAATCAGAATCTGATTAGATAATGCACCTAAAGGAATTCCAATGGGTTGATGACTTTTTTCCTCTCTAGAAGGATTTACCTTCTTCCTTCCTATAATTTAAAAAAGTAGCTGGTTGCCTTAATGGATATTTCATTTTGTTGCAAAGTTTTAGAATAGTTTTGTGCCTTATGTTGGATATAGATATTCCTTTTCACGGCATTGCACCTAATTCTTCAAATATCTAGTGGTTGCTGTACATTTTATCGATGGGGAAACAGTTTCACAGAATTTATATCGCTTTTCCCTGATCTCACAGCCAGTCAATTGTGTATTGATGAACCTGTCTCCAGATTTCTGAGTGAGTGGGTTATAATACTAGGTAAGCCTCCAAAAATTGAAGGTAATTAAACTGGGATGAAGGAAATTTTGAGTAGTTACTAGAGGAAGGAGATAATTAATACTATTGATGCTTTTGAAACCAGATGCAGTTCATTCTATGAATACCATGTCTTTGCATATATCCACAGGAAGAAAGGGTTCAGAATCCTAAAAGTGTGTTTCATGAAAGTTTGGAGAAGTAGGTCTGCAGAATCCAAAGGCTGAACCATGACCAGTGTGAATATCCTCCACTAGCCTCTTCCCTTTGGTGGAATTTACAGTTTAGTGCTAAGAGTACAGTTAGCTGACAGTCTTCAGCTATTAATGCCTTAGGGATATGCTATCGTTTGAAGCAAGATTAGCCTCTTCCTTAACAATGCTTCCAGCCAAATACTGATAGCAGCAGAATATGAAGATCCATACTTTTTAGTCAAAGTGGTGTTATAGTTGGAATCGAAGATGTCCCTCAAAGGCTCAGGTATTGGAGAGCTGAATGCCACCTGATGAGTGTTTGCAAGCAACTGGATCCCAAGGGTTCTGAAGTCAATAAATGAAGTCAATCAATGAATCGATTCTCTGACAGATTTGTAATATAATAGCATAAATGATAGGTGGTAGAAAGTGGGAGGTAGGACCTAGTTGGAAGAAGTAGTTTGCAAGTTTGCCATCTGTTTCCTGTATGGAGTAAGGTGAGCTGCTTGGGTTTATCACATGCTCCCATCCATCATCAGCCTCTCCTCAAAATCACAGTGGGACAGCCAGCCATGGACTAACACTTCTTAAAACTGTAGTCAAGTTAAATCTTTCTTCAAGTTGTTTTTCTCAGGTATTTTGTCACAACAACAAGTGACACCATTGATCTTCTGCAGCAAGTAGTGTACTGTGAAGTTCCCTATTGGATGGGCTAGACTTTGCCAAATATCTGAAGTTGTTTTGAAAGCTCTTGTTTTCTCATCCTCTGCCTTAACACATACTGGAACGTGCATTGTACTTAGTGGTCCTTTCCTGCCCAATCCTACTTTGTCCTCATTTATATTTTACAGTTACCACCACACACCATGCAATAAGTCTCTTTAGTCTTAACAGTGTCTCAGCCTCTACTTTCCGTAAGACCCAAGTCACACAGTTCTTATTCACTATTCTAGTCATTTACATTGCTGATCACTTAATTTGCTAGCAACAAAACCTAATATGGAACCTTGGATATATTTTTTCTTGCTATTGTTTCTAGTGTATTTATTAGATGATTTCTTTGTTGCTTTGTATGTCCCTCGCCCATGGTATAACCCCTTGTGGAGGGGAAGGGAAAAACCAAATTGTTTAAATAGGGATACAGGTGGACCCATTGCAACAATGAGATGTTGAGATGTACAAGACATTATGTCGAAAAACAAACTTTACAACTTTCATGCATGGGGGCGGGGGGGGATGGTAAGGGGAAACAAAGGAGGAGGCAACAATGTTTGATAAGAAATGTACTCATTTCCTTGCTCATGTAATTGTAACCCCTCTGTACGGTATTTTCACAATAAAAAACTTATTAGGAATAATAAAAAAACATATTAAAACTACTAGCAAAGAAATATTCTTTGTGGAAACCAATCAGCCAATGGATGTTAAGTTCATAGGTTATACTCTTAAGTGGTTTATATTACTGAAAATGATTTGCATTTTGAATACAGGGTTTTAATTCCTGCCTGCAGGTAGTTATTCAGTACCTCTTTCCAAATGCCTGAATCACCAAAATGAGGACTCACCTACGATCACATAGAATTGAAGGACCCAGTTCATAGCAGAGGGCTGATGGTAGTGTGAGCATGATGATGATAGTTGTACCAACCAGGAACTACTCAGTAATGCTGAAGTGGATTACAGCTTTTGAAGGTGCAGATGGGAGCCAGCTTGAATTGTCAAAGATAGAGCATCACATTTCCAGATGTAGAATGCATCCAAATCAATGGCCAGTATATGGTTCTATGTAACTATTAATGGAATAAATGGGTCTTCAGAACAGGGAACAGATATTGGAATGGTCTTGCTAATCAATCAGTGACCTATTTAAGAAGTTTTTCTTCCTCTTCCCACGATTTTAGTATCTCTGCTGTAAAAGGTACTATTCCCAGGGAGGAAATATTCTAACTTTGTACACAGTAAGACTTCTATGGAGCTCTAAGCTCTGACTTTCCCCCTCCCTCCTCTCTCCTCCCCTCTCCTCCCCTTCCCTTCCCTGTATTTGGGTTACATATATTCTTGAAATTGACTGTTTTTATAGCCATGATTATTTTATATTTTGTAAAAAGAAATAGCAACAAAATAATGTCAGGGAATCATCTGCCTAACACAACCACCTAGGAACATAACAGAAATTATAATTGAGAGTTTGGAGTAGGGTGAGCTGAGTAAGACACTTGCCAGAGGGACCAAACTTAAGAGGGCACCAGAAAACTCAGTAATCCTGAAGACCAAAATACTTAGTGCGATACTGGTAACGTAGTATATTTTAAGAGCAAATGTTTGTGTTCCATGAAAAAGATGATATTTGAATTAAGGCTTATGTTCATAGTTATTTCTAGCCCTTCCACAACATATGACACATTTCAAAATCTCCTATTGTATCCTGTTCAGTCTTCGTCCATCCCACAAAAGACGGACGGGGTCCGAGGAAAGGTAAGTGTGCTGCTCGCCCATTCCCCAGCCTCCCTTAACCCAGGAGACAATCAGATGCAGAGGGGAGTCAAGTCAAGCAGAAACTCATTTATTAACACACAGCAAGCACTTTTTAAAGCAAAAGAGACTGGGTGGCATGGGGAGGAAAAGGAACCAACCAATCACTGCAAAGGTCACACCCTATCATGCACCTAAGCTTCCATGAGCTGTTCACAACAACAACAAACAAATCGGGCTCTGCCCACTCAACTCCCTCTCAGCACCATCTTTGCTACCCATGTGCCCCCACGAATTCCCCCTTTTTTGTTTTAATGGCAGACCCACCTTCCAGTTAGTTATCCTTTTCCCTCCTCTGTAAAGGTTATTTTAACAGGATTACATTGGAAAGAATAGCATTGGCCACGCAGGGGGTTCGAGGCAAGTCTGGGGGGTGAGATTCACCAGACAAGGAAAGGGACGGCCCTTGTGCATGAGCCTGTCCCAGATACCTCACATCCCCACCTAGCACAGTAATAAACATCAGTCCCACCACAGTTAGAAATGTCCAAAGCAGTTCAATTAATTCCTGGGCATATATAAAAGTCAGTATCTCGTAAGGTCGTCCTCTTCAGAACATGGGAGCAGCCTGGGTATTGGGAGTTCCATACATGAGGCATGGTGCACCCTCGTGGGCCCCCACACTCAGGCCATTCTACCATAGTCCAGAAAAAAAAACAAGGAAAATTTAAAACAAACTCTGCAGACATAGCAAAGCAATCCTGGGCACCTGGTGTCTTTTAAGTAAGCCAGTTCCTAGTACATGCCTTTAAGCGATCACAGGGGTCAAGATGACCTTTGAGCCTTACTGTCAGCTCCCAATACCCATCTTTTTTCTAAAGAAGTGAACCCGCCTGTCTTAGGTTGGGTGGATCACCTTGTCTGCCTTACCCATCATCAGGAACTTCTTCAGAGCCAAGCTGAAGGCCCTGTCTTAGGTTGGTCAGACTGACACCCCCTCTTACCCGTCTCTGGCTGCAGTTCTTCTTGGGGGAAATTCATTCACTTGGAGCTTGATCTTATGTATCTAGCTAGCTAAACTCATAAGAGTTTTGCAGTGCACGTATAATACAAGGAAGGCATAGAAAAACCATCAGCAAAAGCATTACCAGGCCATGCAATGTCATTAGCAGTCCTTTAACATTAGTCAGGGATGGGATAGCAGTCTTTGCCACTTCAGAGTCCAGAGGTGGGGCTCGTTCTAATCTGGCTATTTGCCTGTGGGGTTGAAGAAGATCTAAAGACCAGTTAGTATGGTTAACATTCTGTGTTAGTGCCATAGCAGCTGCCGCTGCAGAGGCAGCTAATGAAATAAAGGCCAAAATCATACCAAGTTTTAGACATGTTTACAGGAAGCATATGGATTCAGTAATGCCGCTATACAAGCAATTAGTAAAAGAACAATTAGCGCAGGTAACATTAAAATAATTAGCTAAACACAAGCCTTAGCCACCATAGCCGTTTTTCTTTCCTTGTTGGTTACTTTATCCTTGGGCATCCTCCTGTATAGCAGAAATGTGTTCTGGCAGGGATCCAAATGGGAGCCTGTCTCCCCTAGGGGAAAAATGCATCCAAATCCCCTGCCCATAGTAACTAGGGGGTCAGATTCTCTCCATTGTTGTGTCAGGGGGTCCTTCCACCTGACTTTACCTTCACTTGGGGCTTAGGGTTTAGCTGTCCCCAGTGCTTCTGAAATTTGGATTCAGTTGCCCCTTTTGAAAAATTTAAAACGTTAATGGTAAACAAAGCTATCTGTAACTGTATTTGGGTGCTAACTCCCCTTTTTTTGTTTTAATAATTGCTCCTTAAGACATTGGTGATTTCTTTCTATAATTGCTTGGCCTTGAGGATTATAGGGAATTCCTGTTCCTGCATCACCAATATTCTTATTTATTTATTTATTTATTTATTTATTTATTTATTTATTTATTTATTTATTTATGTTGGTCTTGAGGCTTGAACTCTGGGCCTGGGTGCTGTCCCTGAGCTCTTCAGCTCAAGGCGAGCGCTCTACCGCTTGAGCCACAGTGCCACTTCCCATTCTTTCTGCTTATGTGGTGCTGAGGAATTGAACCCAAGGCCTCATGTATGCAAGGCATACATGAGCCACCTTCCCAGCCCCTTCCTGCACAAGGGGCAGGGTATAGGGGGCAGTTTGCCCTCCCTCCCCCCCACCAGGCCGGTTGGGGGGGGACGGGAATTGTTGTAAACAGTCCCTCTTAAAGTGCCCCTCCTGCCCACATTTCAAACAAGTCCCTGTCCCTGATGGTCTTGGGGTTCCTTGGCCCTGGGCTGCCAGTGTCTGGGTAATAGCCTCAGTCATTGCAGACGTCTGAGCCTGTAAAGCTAAAGCTAGTGATTGGGACTGGTGCTGTTGTGTTCCCACATCCTGTAAGGCCAATACCCATCTGCTCAGGGAACTCTCTCTCAATCCCCAGCAGGCCCTGCGGTAGTCTGCATTCATCCCTTCCCAGACCAGCAGCTTTACAAACTGATCTCGGAGGTTCCCTGCCGGCAGCTTGCTATTAATACTCTGATGGACTCCATCTATAAACTCAGGTAGAGGCTCACCAGGTTTTTGTCTCACTCCTGCTATGGGGACTCAGTAGGCCCATCATCCAGTTTGTACCACGCGGCAAGTCCTGCCTGCCTCACCTGGTCACGGTACGGGCCAGGTATTGCGGCCTGTTGGATGCCAGTGGGGTACCCTTCCCCCATCCCTGTTAACATGGCATAAGTAATAGGTATCGTGGGTTGAGCCTGCTGGTTATTCTCTGCCCGCACTCTGCATTCCTCCTTAAAGAAGGCACACCATTTAATAAACTGAGAACTGGTGAGGACAGCTTTGGCCACATCCAGCCAGTCCTTAGTGACACATGGGTGATAGGCAATGTCCTGTAATAGGGTCTGGGCCCAAGGAGAGTTCGGGCCATCCTCCACCACCACTTTGCAGAGCTCTTTAAGATCCTTAGCTTCCCATGGATACCATTCCAAGGGTCTGTTAGCTCCTGATGCCAGATTGACCGGATATGCTTGGGGAAGCGAATCCTGTGGCCCAGGGTCTGGGCTCCCGGGTGGCCCTTCCTTTCCAGGGTAGGCCTCCAAGTAGGTTACTTCCCCAGCCCTCGGCCCCTCTGTGGAAAGTCGGTAGGGGTCCGGGTCTTGCAGGTCCCTCTTGAAGTTCATGTAGGGCACCGTACCTCCCCTCCAATCGGGGGAATAGGGAGGGGGCCAAGGACCATCAGGATCACCTGAGTCAGAGGGGGTAACCTTCACCCTCGTTTTGACTTCCACTGTGCATGTTTCAGTGCATTCTAAGTCCAATTTGACCCATTCCTTTTCCTTCTCACTTCCCAAGTCCTCCTGTACTCCCTCTAGGCCTAATGTTGCCTCCTCCTCCTTCTTCTGTGATATAGCATTAGCCATACTAATGGTTTCACTTACCCTGAGAGACCGCTTAGCCTCGGCTGGTATCTTTTCCTTTCAAGCCCCACATTAGGTGCCAGATGTCGGGCCTTCGTCCGTCCCATGAAAGACAGACGGGGTCCCAGGAAAGGTAAGTGCGGCCACTCACCTGTTCCCCAGCCTCCCTTAACCCGGGAGACAATCAGACACAGAGGGGAGTCAAGTCAAGCAGGACCTCGTTTATTAACACACAGCAAGCACTTTTTAAAGCAAAAGAGACTGGGTGGCATGGGGAGGAAAAGGAACCAACCATTCACTGTAAAAGGTCACATCCTATCATGCACCTAAGCTTCCACAGCTGTTTACTCACTAAATGTAAACAAATCGGGCTCTGCCCATTCAACTCCCTCTCAGTACTATCTTTGCTGCCCATGTGCCCCACAGAACCCATTAAATATGTTCCAATAAAAACAATACAATTTAAGCCCAAAATACTGTAAAGCATGAAAGGTGTATGAATTATCAAAGTTTCAAATAAAGCTAATTATTTTATCTTTGTCCTTTTTTATTTCTGACTTTGGCATATGTTGTGGTACTTATGGTTAGCTTTCCAGCTCTCTGAAAAATATACTAGGGGAAAAATTTGACCCATGGTTTGAGAGATTTCAGTTGGTGGTCACTTGGACATGGTACCTTGGTCCTCTGACTAGGAGGGAGAACACATCATGGTGTAGAATACAGCAGAGGAAACTGCTTACCTCAGGTCTTTACAATAAAAAAAAATATTAACACATGTAACATATTTAAAAAAGAAAAAAAATTAAAATCTGATATTTATATGATAGTTTTAGTATGTAGCCATTTTTTTATAGAACATATGGTTAGGTGATTATCTTTCAAAATAATAAAGGCAGAAATTATTTTTATTAGAACACTAGTCCAGAAAGTACATGAGCAATAGTAAAATATATTAAATACATTCTGACATCAGAATTTCAGTATTGTTTTGTGGTATTTACTTTACTAACAGTTTAAAAATGACAATTTCAGGAACTAAGTAATTTAAAATGATACAAGTAGTTCAATGAAAAAATTCTGCTTCAGGTCAGACTTCCAGTCTTCAAAAAAAATCCTGAAAATAAGATTTCAATTTCCATTACACAAAAGAAAACCAATTAAAATAACATTGTTCTGGCAAAATAAAGTTTGTGTTTTAATATGTCCTAAAACTAATAGCACCATAGATTATTAAAACTAGTAGACTTTCAGAAATTCAATTTATTTTCATTCTTTAAGGTCAACATTTCTTTTTTGTATTCCCCTCATGTTAGGTACTGAGTGAAGAGAGAGCTTTTGTTTGTCCTTCCTGCTTGTCATCTGTTCTTCACACTATGTAATGCTTTTACTCACAAGCATGGAAAATATTTTAAATAAATAAAATTTTCATATCAATGTTTAAAAATGTTACTGGAACAATTTGATTAAACTGTGTTAAAATATTCAATGAGTTCTTAGTTTAATTTGTCTAGAATTATCTTAAACAAAATAACAATAAAAATATCTGTGATAAACCACATGAAGTTTGAAATATAATAAATTAGTTCACCTAAAACACAAAAACTTCATTTTTCTCATTGTTAAAGTCAAATGACACTTTAAAAATGTTGGTAAATTCTTCTAAAAGTGATGTCACATTTTTCTATTTAAAGACCACAGGAAAGAAATTTTCCAGTTATTTTATTAACAAAAATACTCATGTTGTTATACAGACTATAAGTGTTCTTAGCATTAAAATTATATTATATAGTTCACTATGGGACAGAGTGTAAAAATACATGTCACAAATTTACTAATAGATAATCCTATCTGTAGAGCTGAAAATATTTTGATGGTTTTTATCTTTTAAAATAATTTTTATGGGCTGGAAAGGTGGCTCAGTGGTAGAGCGCTTGCCTTGCATGCATGAGGCCCTGGGTTCGATTCTTCAGCACCACATAAGCAAAAAGAAAAAAGCCAGAAGTGGTGCTGTGGCTCAACTGGTAGAGCGCTAGCCTTGAGCTGAAGAGCTGAGGGACAGCACCCAAGCCCAGAGTTCAGGCCCCACGACCGGACCCAAGAAAATAATAATAAAATATTTTTATTATCTTTAAATAGTTGCACAAAGGGGTTTCAATTCAACATATCAATTTATGAGTAGATCGCTTCTTGACTAATGTCACTCGGTTTATCATGGATATATATTGTTGCATTGTTACTTAACGTTATACAATACTGACATTTCTTAACATCATTAAGGCTTTTTAAATAAGATTTTTATTGTGAAAATACTGTACAGAGGGGTTACAGTTACATGAGCAAGGTAATGAGTACATTTCTTATCAAGCATTGTTGCCTCCTCCTTTGTTTTCCCCTATCATCCCTTCCCTCCCACCTCCACAACTACATTACCACCACCCCCCTGCCACCGCCCCACTAAATTGTAAAGTTCATTTTTCAACATAGTGTCTTATACATCTAATTGTTACAATGGGTCAACCTGTATCCCTATTTAAACATTTCATTTTTTCCCCTTCCCCTCCCCAAATTATACCAACATCAAATACAGTGAAAACAGGGGTTATACTGTTGGGGAGGAACAAAGAACCAAAAAAAAAAATCACATGGTACCTTATAAATATGTTAGAAACAATAGCAAGAAAGAAAAACCACTTGTGTCCCTATCTTGGGGTTCATTTCATTTAACTTCATCTTATTGGTCATATGTACAATAACAGTATATGTCTGGGGCAATTAGAAAAGGTTAAAAGCTATGCACATAATTTTTTTTCTAAATAGTTTTATTAGCTGACTATTACTGTGTAATGTGATCAAAATATACTTTCACCATTTTTTAGGCTATATGACATTTATATGATCTTCTTTTCAATTTTTGTTTTTAACATAAACATTGAAATGAGCATTATTAAATACAAAGCTTTTCACATATTCATTAGTGTTTTTAACTATATTTCTAGAAGCTGTGATGAAAGAATTGAATACTTCGCACACTGGCAATCTCTTGTCCATGCATGAAGGACCAATTTATATTCCATGTAAGACTGAGGAAAGATGCCCAATTTAGCATCCCCTTGAGCTTGATCTTTTAACTGTTCATTGTACATTCTATGGAGAAAAATGGTATTTTCTTGTTATAAATTGCATTCATTTCAATATTATTAAATTGAGTGTAAAGCAAATGTAAACCTCTTAGCCATTTCATATTTCTTCCTCTGTCAATTTTTATTTATGTTCTTTCTCTATTTTTACATATTGAATTTTTATCCTTTGTACACTTAAAATGTTAAGTATTTTCTGTTGTATTAGTTGAAATTTTTTCCATCTTCTTTTAATTAGCTTTCATATAGTTTGTGTATTGACATTTTTACATACTTATGTGTTCCTATCTACCAATATTTGTTTGAAAAGTATTTGTTTTTTAAATACTTATACATGCTTTCTATCTTATGGATCAGATAAGACTTCTCCTTACCTAACTTGTAATCTTTCTGAAAGTCCTTTTCCTTTCCTTTCTCCCTGTAATTCCCCCCTTCTGTTTTCTTTCCTTTCTATAATTTTCTGGAATTTATTTCATGTGTAAATTGAGAAAAAAACTAGTTAAAATATAAAACTTTTTAATATTATAACAATGATAAGGCATTTTGTAAATGTTCTATTGGCTCACACCTGTAACTCTAGCTACTTATCAGGTTAAGGTCTGAGGATTAAGATTCAAAACTAGACCAAGTAGAGAAATCTGAGAGACTATCTCCAATTAACCATCAGAAACCAAGAAGAGGAAGTGTGGTCAAGTATCAACCTTCAGTGAAAAAGCCCATGTAAAGATGAAGTCAGGAATTCTAGCTTCCGTTCTGGCGCATGCGTGCGCGCGCACACACACACACACACACACACACACACACACGTTAAGAATTCCATCTCCCCACTTCTAGTTTCTGTGCTCAGAAATAACATTATTTAACAGATATTTGCTCATTGTTTTCTTTTTCCTATGTACTTTGGATGCCTCAGACACTCAGTACAGGTTTTTGAGATAATATTAAGCCTTGATGTCTGTTGTAACTGCTGGAAATATCATTGCTAGTTGCCTTCAAAAACCCTTGTTAAGGTGGAGTGAAGCAAAGTTATACCAGGTAATTTCAAAAAGTGATTAAAAAATTTATGATGATATGTGAAACACATGATAAAGAGAATCAGGGGCAGGTTTTAAGTAGTTTAACCTCCCATCTGACTCAGATGTGTGCATAAGTTACTCTACCAGTTTGCGCCTGTCCTCTAGTGACTGACTCTTCCCTTCCTTTGGTCATCCTTGATACTTCAGCCTGAGTATTGCTATTCGGGAGATCTCTCTGACTCTTGCTTCTAGCACTGATTCTTTCATATCTTTCTTTGTTAAAACAGAATGCTAGCTTTATTATTAATGGTACTTAGCCTTTTAGTTCTTCACATATGCTTTCTTAATTTAAATTTTCTCCCAAAAGAATTACAGATCTCTTATATACTGTTTCTAGTACCTACCACAGTGTTGGAAACAATATCTGTTATGTATCTTACACATTTAAAAATACCCATTCAATAAATTGACAATCAGTGTTATTACATTGCATACATTACCTACAGAATTCTGAACTTACACATCTACATAAATTTTAAGTGCTAGCAAAATATCTTCAGCTTATCTTGAATTTCACAGTGAGATAGTTTGAAAATGTCTTTTAAAACTGAGAGACAATAAAATAATGATATGAATCTTCACAAGTACCTTGTAACCTTTTAAACATTTTACTATATTGTTTTTATTTTGAGGAAGTCTTTATGCACAGTGGCTCAAGGGGTAAAGCTCTTGCCAAGTAAGCATGAGGCCCTGGCTTCAATCCTTAATACCACACAAGAAAATTTCATTGCACTATTTTTCACATATCAGAAATATCCAATGCTCATTTAAAAAATCCACATTGGTTTGAGCTTTATAAGGATTAAAAATTTTGTAGGGTTTCATGTCTTAATTTACGCTGAAACTGAAAATATTTTTAATAACAGATCCTGTCATATGTCATAAAGTAGTAAGCAATTACCCTTTGTTGTTGTTGTTGTTGATCATGGGGCTTGAACTCTGGGCCTAGGCACTGTCCCTCAGCTCTTCAGCTCAAGGTGAGCTCTCTACCACTTAAGCCACAGAGCCATTTCCTTCCTTCTCTTATTTATTACTCATAATCTACCTAGATTTTCAAAGTGAGAAAGGGAATGAAATGAGTACTGGAGGATTAGAAGTCTTTTTAAAGTGATGTATCTATGTAAAGCTATAATAACCTTCATAGTTTCATACATTTTAGGGAGAGTTGTAAGAGTAGTTCTCAGATGGGGGAATTGTCATTCAAATAAATCATTTTTCAGACTTGGACTAAGATGACGGAAACTTCTTTGTGAGCTTTAAAAAATATAAAGCTTTATATCTAGCATCTAGCCCCTTTCATGACATCCACTAGTCTACAAATAATTTTACTTTGTTTGGAATTACTGGAATAACTTTAAACTGAATCTTTACTTTCCATTGTCCCATTCTGTGTATGTTTACTCAATTGTGTCCTTAGTATTTGGCCACAACTCCTTCCAATTTTCTTGACCTATTTCCTTCAACAATGACCTTCGTTAGAAGAACTTTCCTATACTTCATTGGTACTAATCATTATAGACAGTGAAGTCCTATGATTTTGTACACATTAATCCTGCATAGATATTGTATAATCTAATTCTGAGTACCACATGTATATTACTGCATGCACACTACTCATTCTAATTCTGAGAACTAAGCCTCTTTATGTTGATTTAGAGGGAGGAAAACATGCCCTACTTTATATTCACCATGGACCACGTCAAGCCATTATATTTATGCTTTGCCAACATATCCTCAAAATAACACAGAATGACTTCTATGTCTTTCACCTTGTTCTAATTTATTCTAAAGTGCATATGCAAACAGTGCTATCATCTTTGATGTAGGAAATCTGTCTCCAGGTAATATTCCCATCCTGTCAGAGTCACCCAGCTAAGTGATATAGATGGGACTTTAATGATAGAAATTAATTACAGGGTTGAGTTGTTTCTCACCATTGTGTGTCGTGTTGTCACGTTGCTTTCAGCTTCAGTGCTCCTTGCCACTTGTCTCTCAAGAAACTTTTGCTTGTAAGTGAAGCATGTGAATGTGTATCTCAGCTCGAACATATGTGTGTGGAGGAGAAAGAGATGGGTTTGTTTTGCTGATCGCAGCTTGTGATAACTGTTTAGATCTTTCAATCACTTTTATTTCCCAAGTTCTACTTCTTCCTTTCAGGAAGTATTTCACTCGAATGAGTTATTAAAAACAGAGAATTCAGGTGCTCTTGAGCTGCCTCTGGCCATTCATTAAACACTGTCAAGGTAACACAAACTTAAAAATTCTTTTAAAATACATTTTAGTACCAAATATTTATAAGGTTTACATATAAGTGCAAATTATTATTATAACAAATCTGTGATTAGAGGAAGGTAATTATAATACTGATCCTACTAAATCCATGCTTTCACTGTATTTGATGTGGGTATAATTTGTGGAGGGAAAGGGAAAAAACAAATCATTTAGGGATAGGTGGACCCATTGCAACAATGAGATGTACAAGTCGTTATGTCGAAAAACGAACTTTACAACTTTGGTGGTGGGGGAGGATTGGGTGTGGGGAGGAGGGGAAGTATGGGAAGGGATGGGAAAGGGAAACAAAGAGGAGGCAACAATGCTTGATAAGAAATGTACTCGTTATCTTGCCCATGTAATTGTAACTCCTCTGTACGGTATTCTCACAATTAAAAAAATAATTAAAAAAATAAAGATACAAGCACCAACATACAAACAAAAACAAAAAAACACATAATTTTTAAATATTTGTAACTATCAAGAGAAGGAGCAAAGAATAAAAAGATTAAGGAAATGGGTGGTATGGCAGGATCTTGAGAAACTGAGTGTGAAAATGAATATAATCGAGGTGACCACTTTTCATTTAAAAAATAAGAAGAGGTACAACAGCATCAAAAGAAAAATAATTTTTGGTCATGAGCTGCTGTGAGAAATTCATCTTGCTGCATGATTTCATGAATACATGCAGATATACATAAGTATGAAAGGGTAAACATGTACTCACAAACATGCCTGGAATGTGTCTCAATTAACAATAATTATATAGAATAATGTACAAAGCGTGTTCATATGTTCAAGTCCTGATAGAGTGATTAGTGTTCACTTTGCCTGAGACTGAGAAGATTCCCTAGAAGTGTTAAAATTCAGGGTTAAAATGGGGAAAGTCTCAGCACACTGCAATATATTTATCACACTAAGCCTATCTCCAAAAATGAATCTTAAAATGTTCATAATATTCCATTTGGCCCTGTGACACTCCTATTATTTTTATTTCTTTAAAAATCAAGATTAGTTTGACTATGTTTATTGCAGCATTATTTACCATAGCTAAGATATGGAACCAACCCAGGTGCCCCTCAGTAGATGAATGGATCAAGAAAATTATATATATATATATATATATATGTATATATATGTACACACACATATATACATATATATATATATATATATATATATATATAATGGAATTCTATGCCTCCATCAAAAAGAATGAATTGCCCCATTTGTTAGGAAATGGAAAGACTTAGAAAAAAATTATTTTAAGTGAAGTAAGCCAGGCTCAAAGAAATAGGTCCCATGGTTTCCCTTAACTGCGGTGACTACTATATGACTAGGACAAGCAGAAAAGGTCAGAAGCTATGTACATATGACCACAAAAGATGATGCTAAGTGAAATGAACCCAAAGATAGGAACACAAGAGGTTTTATCTTTCTTGCTGTTGTTTTTAATGTACTTATAATGTACTATGTGATATTTTTGTTTCTCTTGTATGTTCTTCCCCTGTGGTATAACCTCTGTTTTCACTGTATTTAATTCTGGTGCCCTGCATTTTGTTTATACATTTTTCTAATTTGGGGAGGGGAAGTGAAATAACAAAATGCTGAAATAAGGATACAGGTTGACCCATTGTAACTATGGGATCTACAAGACAGTATGTTGAAAACAAACTACAATTTTGGGGAGGGGGAAGGGAGGAGTTGGGGATGTGGGGAAGGCAGGGATGGTAGGGAAAAAACAAAGGAGGAGATAAAAATGCTTGACAGGAAATACACTTATTACCTTACTCACATAACCCATCTGTACAGTATCTCTACAATAAAAAATATGTACTAAAAATCAAAATTAGTTTGAATTAAGAATAATACATAAACAGGCAATAGAAACTGGGATGTCTAAGAAGTTATAATTTGTTTAAACTTATGGCTTGGACCCTAAACTTTATTCTAGCATGAGCTTAAAATCTAAGACAATGAGAGGTATAAAAGATTTAACTTGGAGGTAAGTGGGGACATGGAGTACTGTATATTTTAAAAGAAGGGAGATTTTTCTTGCCTTCCCCAAATCGAAGTCTTGTAACACTGTAAAGGAAGAAGGTAGGGAAAACCTTGAAAGATCACAAAGGGAGCTCAAAAAATAAGCAGGATTATATTAAATATATAAACAATGGTTGTTAGAAATTCCACACACCACTCTTATATAGTCTCATCTTGTCACCTAGTTCATCCCATGAATCTTTGCTCTTCGGGCCTTGTACCATTTTAGTGGCCTATATTCCAGTTGCCACTTAAGCATCTGAAAATTTATCAGTAAACAAAACAGGAATAAAATCCTTTCATTGTGGAGTTGATAATCCTCAGCTTAGAGTGTGAGAGGCAATCCATAAAGCAAATTGGCTTTACAGAAGGTTAGACGAGTGCAAATGCTTTACAGAAATATATAGCAAGAAAAGTAGAAAATAAGATTGGAGCATGTTCACAAAGATCTCACCAAGAAAGTAAAATTTAGAAGTAAGCATAAAAAGGACTGCCTCAGAAATTGGGACATGCCAGTTGGATACTATTTGGAGATTTAATTTTTGTAGAACCAGTAGATATGCACAAAGTTTTGCTTCTAAATCAATAAATAACAAAGCAAGAATGCCAAATGAATTTGGAGAAAGTTAAGGAGGCCAACAAGAGAAAGCATCAAGTTTTCCCATGCTTGTAAGACTATATTGCTGTCATTTTATTTCATTTTCATTTGTTTGTTTGGAACTGACCAGAGAAATACTTGAATCTCCGGTGGATGTCAGTGCCCTGCATTTTGTATATACACTTCTCTAATTTGGGGAGGGGAAGGGAAAAAACAAAATGCTTAAATAGGGATACAGGTTGACCCATTGTAACAATGAGATGTACAAGATACTATGTTGAAAAACAAATGTTACAATTTAGGTGGGGGGGGAGTGTAGTTATGGAGGTGGGAGGGAAGGGATGGTAGGGGAAAAACAAAGGAGGAGGTAACAATGCTTGATAGGAAATGTACTCATTACCTTGCTCGTGTAACTGTAACCCCTCTGTACAGTATTTTTACAATAAAAATGTATTAAAAAAAAAGAAATACTTGAATCTGTACCTTGCCTGTACCCTCAGGCACTGTATTTTATAAAGAAGTCTTTATAAGTAAGTCAGAGCACAAAGCATAAACTTGTGTTTCTCTTGCCACAATTCATCTCATACTTTTGTTTCAGCAGAAACCAAACATCTTTCAAGCCATGTTAGAGGTGCTCACAGCCAGAGGCACTGAATAGCATTGGACATAAAAGCCTTTATTCAAAAATAACTTATTTAAGCCATCTGTTAGTATGGAATGAAATTTATCTATCAGTGAGATCAGTAGATATTACATCAGCAATTCCTAGTTTTCCTTCACGCCCCGTAAAACACTGATAAATAGTCGTTTAAATGTGAAAGTTAACATCTTTTGCTGCTCAGATATATGGTACTCTAATAATACCTTCCTTTCAAAATACAAAAATGTTCCTGGTGCGTAAGAGACACACTCCAAATACTTCCTGGCACTTAACATAGATTTTTACTTTACAAAATTTAATAGATATTGATATTTACTACAGTTATTATAGCACAAGAATATATGTTTTCTGAAGGAAACAAACACAATTTTATGAACATATAGAACAGTAGGTTTGGACAGGAGGCATAGCTCAGTTGGTAGAGCATCAACCACTGACCAAAAGTGTCATGAGTTCGAGTTCTAGTGTCAGACAGAAAAGCAATGGAAATGAAAGAACAGTACAATAGTTTTTCCTGAATTGTTTGAGCTATTGAATATAATGAGTAGGTGCCTAAAGAAAAAATATAAATCTGGTATTTTATCATAAATGTCTGAATAAAATATCTATCTGAATACAAAATTCAATTGTTTTGTTTCATTTGAAAGTTTTTAATTTCTAATGAATAAACATAGAATTTTTTAGTTTCTGAAAAAGATAATTTTTAAAGGAAGAGGTGATTGGATGTCTTTTCTCATGAGCATCAAATCCGAGATTGTCAGTTTCTGGGTCCCTGTATTGAAGTTTGGTGTAAATTTAATGCTTAAGAAAATCTTAGCGGGACTGAAAAGGTGGCTCAGAAGTAGAGCGTTTGCCTTGCACACATGAGGCCCTGGGTTCGATTCCTCAGCACCACATAAGCAAAAAGAAAAAAAAGCCGGAAGTGGTGCTGTGGCTCAAGTGGTAGAGCGCTAGCCTTGAGCTGAAGAGCTGAGGGACAGCGCCCAGGCCCAGAGTTCAGGCCCCACGACCGGACCCAAAGAAAAAAATAAAAGAAAAAAAAAAAAGAAAATCTTGGGACAAAAGTCTGTGGGTTGACCTTCTGAACTACTTTATTTGGTGGTTCTATTGTCATTCAGGGATGATTGAGTTGTGGCACCCAAAAGATTTGCCTGGAGCTCCAAAGCAAAGGTCCTCATTGCTGCATTAAAGCACTTAGCAAAATTATTATATTGGCACCACCATTAATTTTATTTTGCACAGCATTGACCTGGTAGGGTTGCCCTGACCAGCACTCAACTATTAGTCAATAAGATAACAAAAAGTTAAAATGTCTAAGCATGAAGAAGCTAAATAAGTTAAATCAATTTAATTTATAATGAATAATTTCCTTTTGGTGAAGCTTGATTTCTTAATGGTCTTTTTCATTTCCTTTAAATAGAAGGCAGGAAAACTTTAAAAAAAATGCACAAATACTTACTGTTGCTGTTCAATATCTTTACTATGGTAATTTCTAAGTGGCTACAGATCTCTAATCATGGTGCCACTTACTCAAACTGCAAAAAGGTTATTAACATTATGAATCTATATCATTTGTTTAATTCATTTTTTAACCTAGAGTAATATCTGATTTTTCTGTGGACCACTGCCAGTCTTTCAGTTGGCTAGTATAATTTTAATAGGAAAAAAAAGAGACAAACAACAACAACAAAAAGCAACAAGGAAAGAAGACATATCTGTCATGAAGGGAAACAGTTGTTCAAGAGGAGGTAGTGATTGAATATATCTGCGAAATCCGTTTTAAACACAACACTCCACTTAACTATGAACACTACAATTGAGCTTAAGATCAGAAGAAACAGTCCAATCTTGTAATACTTCAAAACTTTTTTGTATATGTTACTGGGAATTGAAATCAAGGCCTTTTGTGTAATCGGAAAGCACTGAACTATATCCACCTATCTAAAATATTTCTTGATTTTACAGCATGTGTCTTCCATTCTTTTTGTTACCGAAGCTCATAATCTAGTGAGAAACCACCATAGGACCATGCATATATTCATTTATTCAAATACATGAATTTGTACATAGACATAAACAGATTCAAATGTGCATATAATATAGAGAATTAAAGGTAAATATAGTGAATATTATAATTTTGTAGCAGCATATAAATATTGCAATAAATTTTATGACTTTTAAAATTTGTACTATCAAATCTACAGATTCCAACTACAAATAAAAATAATTATAGTAAAGTTTTTCTTATAGGAGATATAAGTATCTGGTAAGATTTTTGTGCTTCTTATGTATAATTGATTGTAAAGAAGGTCAGAAGAAGACTACAAAGATTCATGAAGTCTTTTCCAGGGAAATCTAAGAAAGATCAGAGTAGCATCTAAAGAGAGAAAATATGAAGAAGCAAAACTGGAAGAAAAGAGAAAAGGAGTGAGATGCGCAAAGGTGATGGCTTCAGTAGTGACTCATACATTTGGCTAGATGCTTTTTCAGTGACTATGACAGGATGGCTTGTAGCACCAGAGAATATGGAGAAACACAGGTAGGGCCAGTCATGCAGATGCCGTGGTAAATAGACACCTATTGCTAAGACTCTCTTAGGGCAGCAAGGTACCTGGAGATGACAAAGTGTTCTGTGTTTGAGTGTTTGTGAATGTTCTTTGTCCTATGCCCATGCTTCAGGATGGAGTTTAGATGGAGTATGTTAAGATACATGCTAACAGTTACAAATTAAGTTTCAAAGTTGTGATGCTTGAAATAACCAGAGTACAAATAATCTTCCCATTGAAATGGTTAGCTGCTGGGTGATGGAATTGTGTCAGCATTTTTCTTCTTTGCCTGCTGTCTATTCTGATTAAACATCATTCATGTTCAGCTTCATGTGGCATGTGCATTCTAGACTTGTTTTTGTTGATCATAGCTCCTTATTTGGTAAATAAACTGTAGACACATGGGTTTTGAATTGAAGTTATCCCGGTTGACTGACTTACATTTTTGTTGAAAGTTTATTCTGTCAAATCAGTTGAAAGCAGTCATCCTCTGAAGGTAAATTATTAAACTTTAAACTTTAACAATAGGTTTTAGACTTAAAGGCATAACCATTGTTAGAATAGAAACTTAAGTTGGCAGCTGGCTTGCATTCCTTTCATGCATGTCATTTATTTGTCCACAAACATTTGTTTTTACTGAGCACTTTCTTGTTTTTGGTAAAATGGTAATATTTTTATTTTTACCAACACTTCAATCATATTAAGCAATTTTAATTCCTATAACATTTGTGTGAGATTGTCAAGCATCTGCCTTATGAGTTTTACTAGAATGAAATGTTTATATGATGAATTTGCCTAGAGATCAAGATAAATCGTAGAACGGTTGGAATAAAATGCTACTTAAACTATTTTCTCTCTTTGTCTCTCTCTCTCTTCTCTCTTTCTCTTTCTCACATACATATACACACATATTCACAAGCACATCTTTTAATTTATCAATTCAGGCTTTCTATATTGCATATAGTCACTTCATAATGTTATTTGTACATGAAAACTTTTCCTTTAATTAATTCTTTAATCTTGTTACCAATTGGTTATGTGTGCTGCCTTCTTAACAGTGGTTAGGAGGTCAGGCATGAAGATACAAGAAGTGGTGAGGAAAATGGTTTGGTCATGGACCATCTATACACAAGAAATATTTCCAAATCCTAAGTAGAAGCTGCATTACTGAGAGCTCACCATTCTCGGGTATGCTTGAGTCATCTTTCAGCATTAACATATTTTTTCTCAAGTAACTGTCATTTACTATAAGAATGTATTTCTTTTTAAGACATGATTCCCTAAAAATCAACTAATAATCTAGGTCTGATTTTAAAATTCTCCTATCAAGGGAACCTAGTGAATTAACAGTTAAATATTTAAATTAAGCATAAGTTGCTTAATGGAAATATTAATTTGATGTAAATTCCTGGGTTATAAATTTTATATTTGTGGAGATGAGTTTATATTCATATTTCTCTACAAATATTAAGTACACAAAAGTATTAACATATTCATAATTGTTGAATCCACCTTGACTCAAATTTTACCATTTCTGTATTATTCCTTTATGGTATAAAGAAGAATAAGATGGGGAATCTCAGCTCCTCCTCTCCTCAGATTCTGTCATTGAGTAACAGAGTGAACTTAATCAACTAAGCAGTCAAGAAAATGTCAGTGATGGCGATTCTCAACTTTCAGGGATAACTTACTATAATCAAGAATAGGCCTCTGTGATGTGTTTTCCAGCACTAGGTAGATATATCCAACCCTTCATGTAAACCTTATATAAACCATAGTGTAACTATGCTTGTCAACGTATAGACAGCAAGTGTGACTCTTTTAGTTGGAGGATATTTAGGAATAGTTACAGTTACAGAGGAAAGGCATAAAAATGGTGAAAGATGGGTTAAGACCAAAACAGATTGTCAGACATAGGGTACAAAATCAATGGAAAACATGAGTGGCTCATGGATGAAAAACAAGTAGGTTCAGTGGGTCAGAGTGATTGGCAGTGAAGAACTGAAGCCTAAGATATAGCATAGTGTGATATTTGGTTCCCAATAAACAAGGTAATCAGACTTGACCACTGTAATTGCCAGAAAATTCAGATCAATGATGTTATTTCCAATAACTAAAAATAAATGGAATGGACATTTTTATTGCTTTCTTTTTTAACTTAAGCTCCTTAAATACAATTTCAAACTTAAGCAAAAGGATTTACATGCTTAGTTGAAATACATGCAAAAATTTGCTCAGTAAATAGCTTTTATATTTTCCAATTGATATTGTAATCAATAGTTAAAAATATTTTAATTCACTTATTTATATTCAGGCAATATTTTGGATGTGCTCCCTCATAATATGGTGGATGTAGAATTAATACTGAGTAAAAGATTTTGAATTGTTAAAAACAAATTATGTATCTTGAACTAAATAGTAGCTTATGGGATATCCAGAGCCATTGATTAGATGCCATCCATAACGGAAGTAGCTAAGGAAAGATGAAATGAATCTCAGAGCATAAAATTGAATGAAATGCCTTAATTTGGCATTTCAATGATTCAATGATTGAAATATTCAATGATTATGAGCTAAGATTTAGCAGTTTTAACATTTAAATGGGAGGGAGAAATAGGTAAGGAGGAAATATTTTATAAGTTTTAGAATGGCCCAGAAAGCAAATAGAAGGCTGATGTTACCTTTTATGCTTGCAAACATAGCAGAAATAAAATAAAGTACTGTGCACTTTTCTCCTTTCTTTATATGTAATTTATATGTTATATAAAGTACATGTATTTAAAAATACATGAAATAAATAAATAAATGTATGAAAAATATGATTGCCAAAGTAAATTTCAGTAGTTTCTGGATCAAAATACAGCAAATGGTAGATAGATAGAGGTAGCTATACTATTAAATATACTGAGATACTAAGTTACAAGGTCCAACTTTATTACAGAAACAGATTTAAAGGCCTTAAAGAATATGCATCCTTACTCTCTTTCCCCCTTGTGTTGTTCTGCTCTCTGTACTCCCATTTCAAAAAGCCATGTCAGTTAAACTTTTTATAAATTGTAGGAGAGTTGTATCTTTAAATTTTATTCCTAATCAAAATTTGATAATAGGGCTTCACGTCTGATATTGGCTTAACTTTTAGTTGTATCTTATGATTTGTCAAACATGACTGAAACAATAAGAATAATTGCATCCAGGCACTGGTGACTCATTCCTAGCTACTCCGGAGGCTGAGATCTGAGTATCACAGTTAAAGCCAGCAAGGGCAAGAATGTCCATGAGACTTGCTTCCAATTAACTATCCTCAAAAGCCAAAAGTGGAGCTTGGACCCAAGTGGTAGAGTGCTAGCCTTGAATAAAAAGCTCAGGGACTGCTCTCAGGCCCTGAGTTCAAACCCCAGGACTGACATATTACACACAGTAGAAGAATAGCCATACTAGATGTAATTTCTTTTTGTTAATTTTATTTGTCACTTATGGGGCTTGAAGTTTTCTGCCCAAGGCCAGTGCTTTAGCACTTTGAGCCATAGTGCTACCTTTGGTTTTCTAGTGGTTAATTGGAGATAAGACTCTCATGGACTTTCCTGCCCTAGCTATCTATGAACTGTGATCCTCAAATCTCAGCCTCCTGAGTAGCTAGGATTACAGTCAGGAGCCACCAGTGCCCTGCTTAAAATACAAAGTTCAGCAAAATAATAAAACATCAGGAAGTAGTTCCTTGAAAGGAGTGAGATGGAGTCAAGGGGAAAAGGGAACACATGAAGTGGAGAAGAGGAGGAAAACTTAGACAAGAATCCAATGTATATCCTACAAAATTAAGAAGAATGAGAGAAGAAATTAGTGAAGGAGGGATGGGTGAAAATGTTGAGAGGGGACATTGATCAAGATATAGTGAATTCAGAAACTGCTTTTTTAAATGGAAACTTTTGTGCATCTACTTAAAGCTAATAATAAAAAGTAAAAAAATACAATTGGTATATTTATCAAAAACAAATTAAATAGCCTTCTGTTGATCTATCTATCTATCTATCTATCTATCTATCTATCTATCTATCTATCTATCTATCTATCTATCTATCTATCTATCTATCTATCTATTGCTGGACATATTTTCTCTTTCTCTCTTTTGTTATTCACCATCTGGGTCTAAAGAACACAGAAAATGCCATTATGTGTTTACATAGAGAATTTTCTAAACCACAGCTCGGTAATTTAGACAGTCCTTTAAGCAAATCAAATGGCAAATCTAAAAGTGCTCTTTTTATTCAAATAACACTTTAAATGAGAAATAGAAGCCCTGAAATACTTCTCTTACACATTTTTATGATTGATTGCTTTTTGAGTGTATTAATGGTGTTTTCCATAAGCTGTTCAACAATTCAACAAACTTCTATTATTACAAACTTGTGAGGGTTTTATTATAAATTTTCCATTAGAGTTAATCTAGATAGAAATTTCCATCATATCATCTTTCTGTCCCCCACATAGTCATAGATTACAAATAATTCATGTCACCTAGAGTTTTGAAGACCTCATCAGTATCTGTTTACAGTTAATGATTTTTTACAACTGTTGCTCAATTACATTACCATCAGATTATTTTTTATGTGATGGAAGTGATAAATTGTTATTTAAATAACACAATGGATTGTTTCAAATCCATAAATACCAATAGAAAGGGTGAAAACATTGTGAATTTGAGAAAATAAACTATTTAAACATGAAGGAAAATGCAAGGATAAAAAACATCGGGAGGAAATATACTCATTACTTGACTCATGTAATTGTAATTCCTCTGAACATCACTTTATAATAACAATAAAGAATGAAAAAAATCAGGATGGTCAGAAAAGGACATATGATAAGCAAAATCCCACAATGTGAGAATAAGAAAGATCATAATGTCATTTGGCATTAGAAGTAAAATGTTTAAATTATTATAATATGTACTTACTGAATGCCGTGGCATATAACACTCCACAGGGGATATTTTATGCTTTCAAGAGGATTGCTTTTCTCTGCACAGATACTTCAAAAGCCAAAGGTTAAAAATGCAGAACTGCTTCTGATCATGTGTGTTTATTAGAAACAGTTGGTCATTGATATTGCCAGTGGCTTGGCAGATTCAAAGTTGTCTAGATTTTTCAGGTAATTGGACATCCACGAGAATTGATGACCACTAGGGTTTTCAGAACTTTCACTAATGTCTTTGCTTGTGATATATAGGCACAAGAAAATGCGGCACTTAGAACCTAAATGCACGTGAATAAAATTCTTTTGGTTCCCACACTTCTGCAATTATCATATGGAAAATTAATGTTGATGAGTCTTCTTCCACTCTGAAGATTCCTCAAAAAATTAATCACTGTCCCAGCTCAGATTTGGTGCTGTGATATGGTTGCAAAGCATTTGCTTGAAGTTTGTCTTGATTTACTGTTCATTGAATAAGCATTATCACCTTCATTTTATTCCCTCAAGCCATTAGTATAATGATGATTAAACTTTTCATGAAGTAAGCTGTAAAGCTAAAAGGACATTGTAGTCTACAAACCCTGTGGTATCATGACCTGAAGGCGAGAGAAATGAGCAAAAGCAGCCATGAGTGTTATTTCTGATGAACCTGAATTTTAGATTTGTTTTTCATGGCCTGCTTGATTTGCAGAATTGAAGATGCTACAACCAGAGTACTTCATTATTATCTTACGTATATAACATTTTTGTTCTGTAGTCAATACGCTTAACTCAAAATATCATCTTCATGCTTTAAGATTCTGCCTCCTTTCCTTTCTTTGATATTTTTTAAAATATAATCTTTAATCTGTAAGAATTTTTTGAATTTACTAAAATCTAATGTTATTTTAGAATGAGATCTTATATCAAAGTGATATGCTATTTGCCATTACTGCCACAGAGAAAAGAAAATTATGTTAAAATTTGTTTGTTTATTTTATAAAGGTAGGACTGTGGTGAGGGATATTGCTAGTGGTGGAAACCATGTGTTTATGTAAAATCTCTACTTTCTGCTGACCTTTGCTATGCACTTAAAGCTGTTCTGAAAAATTAGTCTTAAAAAATAAATAAAATTGGTTTTTTAAAGTCAGTCCTTAGTTACTTTGAGGATGATTTATTTTAAAACTATTATACTGGTCTGGGTTGGTTGCAATAACAAAATACCTGAGCCTGGGAAATTTGCGAAGAAATTGCTTGTTTAGCTCACACTGTTAGAGATTCAAATTCTAGGACTAGCAATTCCACATATCTAATCTCTACTGAGAGCCTTTCAGTACATGGCATCACAACAGGAGAAGTACATGTGAAAGAAAAGAACAGTCACAGGAAGCCAGAAAGATTTTAAGGTTGGGTTAATTCTTTGTATAACTCACTCTTATGAGAATTAACTAGGGTCTCAGGAGAGATCTGACATTGATGTTTCCAAATTAGCTAATTACCTCCAACTGGGTTCATCTCCTATTTAAAGCCTTGGACCCATAACTTGACTATTGTGTGAGTAGTGCTATTAAAAACATGAGTGTATAGGCAGAATTATTATATGCTGTTGTAGATTCTTTCAGATATGTTCACAAGAGTGTTATGGCAGGTAGTTCTACTTTTCGTTTTCTGAGGAACCACCATACTAATTTCCATAGAGGGTATAGTAATTTACATTCCCACAAATGAGCGTCCTATTAATCTTTTCACCATCTTTCAAAATCACCACACTAAATATCTAGCAGTTGGCATATGAAACTTAGTGGGACCAATTCCAACTCTCTCAAACCCTAGCAACATATGCTTGGCAATTAGAGAAAAATCTATAAGTTATAGTGACTAATTGGTAAATGCATTGTATTTTATGTAATTTGGATAATTTTGCAAAAATTTGTGGTCATCCTGTGTGGCATTACCTTACCTAATGCTAACTGATTTCTTCAAAATATGGGTATTTGTTTCCTGCTCTTATCTTGCAGTTCCCTAAAGTATCACTGTAGAATACAGTAATATTTGGCTAGCCTTTAATGCAGAATTAAAGCTCCTGTTTACTAAGTTGATATAGACCAAAATTTCTCTGAGTAAATGTTAGAACTGAGTTCTTGAAACAGTGAATCACCAGGGGAGGTAGGAGTATTTTTTTAGGCTTTGTTGTATGTTGGTTCTACTCTATTCCTTGAAAAATTCTAGTATAGACTCTAAAGAATAAGATGTAATATTCAGATAAGAAAAATTGTCTATATACTTCCAGTGGAAAAGAAAAAAAGTCCACTAATATGGTATCGCTTTTATGTTTTTCTCAACCAACATTGGATTTACCAATGTCTCAACTGTGGGCATTCCTAACCTCCCAAACTATGAGACTTAAATTCTGTTATTTAAGGGTTCTAGTCCAAAATGTTCTGTTACCACAGCATGAACTGCTAGTACGAAGTGCATCATTGAAATAAGAACTTCTTAAAAATGTAGATTTGCATTTAGGACTGAACAGTAGGTAAAGGATTGGAGAATGCTCAGGTAAACAATAGATAAAACAGACAATGCAAAAAAGGAGCTGTAAAGGTAATTATAGTAAGGGCTCATAAAGAAGAGAGGAGATTTTTAGATACAATTTCATCTTCTTGGTCAGACACAGTGACTTAGAACTACAGTCCTAGAGAGGCAGAGATCAGAAGATTGTGGCTAAGGATTAGTTCAAGAAAGAAAGAGAGAGAAAAAAGGAAGGAAGGAAGGAAGGAAGGAAGGAAGGAAGGAAGGAAGGAAGGAAGGAAAGAAAGAAGGAAGAAAGGAAGGAAGGAAGGAAGAGAGGGAGGGAGGGAGGGAGGAGAGGAGGGAGAGAGGGAGGGAGAGAGGAGGGAGGGAAAGGAAGTAAGAAGGGAAGGAAGAAGGGAAGGAGGGAAGGAAGAGAAAGAAAGAAAGATAGGGAGAAAGGAAGGAAGAAAGAAAGACATACAGAGACAGACAGACAGAAAGAAAGATTGAGAGAAAGAAAGAAAAGGAAAGAAAGAAAGAAAGAAAGAAAGAAAGAGAAAGAAAGAAAGAAAGAAAGAAAGAAAGAAAGAAAGAAAGAAAGAAAGAAAGAAAGAAAGAAAGAAAGAAAATAAAGAAGAGACAGACTAGCCCAAGAAAGAAAAAGCTAACCCAAGAAAAAAGCTAAGATTTTTGGGCTGTTGATGTGAAATAAATACAAAATTTCTATACATGCTTAAGAAAAGCTTATCAACAAATCTGATATTTGCTTAGCTCTTTCTTCTTTTTAATAGGTACATATTGAGGTATATACATTTATGTATACTCTGTCATCTAGCTACTTATCTCTTCTATTAAATGAACAGTGTAGAACTATATATTTCTATTCATATTTGTATTTTAATATTGGTTCTAATATTTCATAATTTTCTTCAGTAGTATTTTATTTTCCTATTTCCAGAATTTCTCTGAATTTCTTACATTGTAGACAAGATATTTAATTGCAAATATTTTTATCCCCAAAGGAGTCTATCTTAATTTGTTGTGTGTTTTTTAAATAAAGCATAAAATATTGAAAGCAAGAAATAACTTTTTTATCTTGATACTTCTCATCTTATAAAGATGTATAAAAAATGTTCAAAAAATATATGTTGACTTAGAAGAAATGAAATTTCAAGCCAGAATCATAATGTGAAATAAAATGGTAGGCATCAGGGGACCATCTGACAGTGTCCTTGAATGCTTTGCCTCTATTCCTTACCACAGTCATGCTCTCTTTGTGGACTATGGATTTCTTGGTGGGTGTCTGATAAAAATATTTGAAAAATGCATGTAACTATATCAAATTTCATGGAAGAAGCAATGTGAAAATTACAGCTCTGTTTACTTAAGAGCCTGGAGATGTCTCCACAATGTCTCCCAGATTTGAATTAGCTTGCTCTCTGCTTTTTTTTTTTTTTTCTTTTTGGTCTTCTTTGACTTCCCATTTAAGATGATGCTCAGACAGGAGAAATCCCTGCAAAAAGAATATGAGATTTAAAATCATTACAAAGGGGAAAAACAAATCGTTTAAATAGGGATACAGGTGGTCCCATTGCAATAATGAGATGTACAAGTCGTTATGTCGAAAACGATTTTTACAACTTTGGTGGGGGGGTGGAAAGGACTGGGAGGAGCGGGGGGAGGATGGGAAGGGATGGGAAGGGGAAACAAAAGAGGAAGCAACAATGCTTGATAAGAAATGTATTCATTATCTTGCCCATGTAATTGTAGCCCCTCTGTACAGTATTTTCACAATAAAAAAATAATAATAAAAAATAAAATCATTACAAAAGTCCTTCAAAATGTCAGTAATGAATTAACTTTTAGAGTTTTAAACTCAGGGCCTCACACTACTTAGGAAGGTGCTATATCTCTGAGCCATGTGTCCATCCCTTCCTCTAAATGTTAATACGTGGTTTCAATTAATAAACAAAGGTTACTGGGATTTTTAGAATTATTATTGTATAAGTCAAATATCATGAAATTGGTTTTGTTTTTCAGGTTAGGAAGAGCAGAAAATACTGTCTATCATGTAGTGACTACCTCTTGAAACATGAGTAGTCCCTGAGTGTACATTCTTCTCAGAAGCAGACTTTGTTCTATGGCTGTTTCTGCAGCTGCTGGGCCAGTCTCCTTCATGTTAAGATGAATAAAGCTAGGTTTGAGGCAGCCGGAAGAACAGTGGTCCAAATGAAGTCTTGTATTGACCACTTTTCTGACCCCTTGTTTCCTTACTCATGAGCTTCTAATCTATCTCCCTGCCATTGTTCTTCCTTCACTGCTATAATGTCTGTCATCAGACAGGCCACCCTAGTACTGCCCTCAAGTCTGCCACAGACTTGTCTTCACAGCTCACCTTAGAAACTTTTACCAAAGGACTTAAGGAAAGCCTGCTAGTAATCTTGGTTGTGAGCAGAAGCATTGCTACTAGAGTGTCTTGAAGTGCAAAATAAATAAATAAACATTATGATGTTAGGAATTTTATTTTATTTTTTCACTAATTAGGAACAAGCTCATTTAGAAAGATAATTGTCTTTCTGTCTTGGGATTCTATTATAATGGATGACTGCCTAAGTACTAATACAGGAGAACTAGACCCCCCAGGGGTTAGGGGTTTTGAAAATGGATATGAGCCGACTCTGAGTCAGCAGTAACACATTATTTTCTTTAAGAAATATGGTATTAAAACCCAAAGATTTATTACAATATGAAATTATGAAAGTCTTTTCTAATTAAAGAATGAATGTTTGTATTTTTATTACAGCATATGTGTAGATTCAACTTGTTTCCCTATTGGAAAGCTGAGAAGTAGACGAAGTTTAAAAAGAATGAAAATAGTGGAGAGAAATAGTAAGCATGAAAAACAGTATCTAAAATGTATCTGGGTTCAGAGGAAGGAGGCAATACCAATTCAGAATTTATCCCATTCTTAAGAACATGCTAATTTAAGAAACTGTTGAAAGATCTTGTGTTAGCTTGGAGTTGTCATGACAAAATGCCAGAGATAGCCAACAGCTGACAAAAAAAGAGATACGAATTGTAGACTTCTACCTCAATATTGTCTCTCCCCTCATTTACTTCTGTATAAAAGATTTCCATGGTAAGACAGAAACCACGGTATGCTAATACATGGTGGAGTGTTTGGGCAAAGTTAATTGTGCAAAGAAGAAAAATAAAGTTGCCTAATCTCTTTTAATTATCTAAACTTTTATGCCTTTAGGAGAGTTTAACTTATTTTCAAAATTAAAAAAAAAAGAGGAGAGTAGAAATTTGGCCAATCATCACTATGTTCCTGCTATATACGAAACTGTGATAACTCATTTTCAGTTAATTGCTAATTTACCTCTAAATAATTTAGTAGTTTTGATTTTGCTTCTACACCTAGAGGCAATGATCTGCACTAGGAACCAAGAGAGTGTAGAAATTTGATTTTAATAACAGTCATTTGCTGTTAGAAGTTAAGTTAGGAAAATATTATCACTCTGAATGGTGGGGAGGAGGAAAAATATTCAAGAAATACTTAAAACTTCAGAGTATAGAATTTGTTGAACATCACTTGACTCTTTGTTTGCATATTCTAATCCCCAAACTTCCTACTACCTAATGAAAATCATAGTTTGAAAAATTAAACAAAACATAGCTGTTATTACATATTTAGAAAAATTGCAAGCATGCAATTTCAATGAAAATAGATGCTGTAATTAATTCTTTCTAATAAGCTTAGCACAAACCTCTGGAAGATAAGAGGAGATGACTTGTCAGAGAAGACAAGTGTGCTTGATAGAAGCAAGTCTTCACTGCAGGACCTGATTCGGGGTCTTGTCATCCCCAGTTAAAGTTCACAATTGGAATAGTCAGAAGGCATTAATGTAAGATAGCCTTGAGCCAGGACATTGAAGATTAGAATCAGACTCCACAGCATTCATTGAAACATTTTATTTTCCCAAATCAAAAACCTACTCCAAAATCGTACTCAAATATCACGGAAGAACCTGTGATAACAGCTGGCTAGGGTCTCTGGGTCTCATGAAATTATATTTGACTTTTTTCTGAGTGAGAAAGCAGTTATAATCGACTGGCATTTAGGTCAAGTGAATCTGTTAGCATTTGATTTCTTTCTTTCTTTTTTTAAAAAGTCATTTGTCTTGACTCTTGCAGTCATTTTAGAGGCCTTAATGAAGACTCCCCTTTCTGTTGCTTGGACTTAGTGTGTGGACAATGCCTGCAGTAAAACATAATTAAATGTAAGAGCCAAGTTCTCTTTATACCAAGAAATGAAAATGTGCCCCAGCCTTGCTCCTGATATATTGAAATTTCAGTTGAATGAAAGGTTAGGATTTACATGGACAAATTGCGCAACATAATCACATATTTTGGCTTCCAGTTCCTGTCACCAGAGGGAAATAATTGAGCATCTTATTTCTTGTCTTCCTTTTTACTAACCTTAAGTGTATGTGGGAAAGGTTTTTGAGGACAATTAAGATGGGTTATAGAAACTGAGGTTGAGATTATTCTGTCGTTTTATGTTTCTAAATGGTGGTGCTAGTATTACTTCAACAGAAAAAAACTTAGGATTCTAAAACAATATTGAGTATATTTGTACTACATGAATCAGCCACAGAAATAACCCTGTTAAAATAGCTAATTGAAGAGGTAATTAGAAAAAGGCTTCCTGCAGTAAACATGGAGTCAGAACACAATTTTCCCTTAACTTTATAATATAGATGTTAGGATATTCACAAATTAGCTAATAATAGAAATTTCTTGATTTATATTGTGTAATTCTATATATTTCTCAACAGTACTTTCAGCAAAGCACCATTATTACTTTATTAAATACTACTTTTGTCTACTTGAGTTTAACAAACAAATCTAATGGTATGAAAGAATTTAATTTCAGAGCTGAATGGTAATTTGTTAGGCACTGTTAATTCACATAATTCAAAGTTAATTATGTTTGCAATATTAGGAGTGTGGTAATTTTGTTCTGTTGAGATATATAGCTTTTATGAAGTTTTATATTCTGATTAAGCAAACCTGACTGACAAGAATATATCACAAATTGTAATATTCACAGGAAATGTTTTGTGTACATGTATATGTCTAATTACATTTTATTTTGAATTCTAATTCAGTCATACTTGGTAGACTCTATATCATCTCCACAAAGACTTGTTCCAGTCTTCAGGATGTGTTTTGTGCTTTTTGTGCTTTGGTTTTTTGTTTTTACTATTGGAGCTGAAATTTGTAATCAACATATCATTCTTTCCCATTTTAGTGAGTGTGTGCACAAAAAAGTTTAGGGGCATAAGTCAAGGAGTTGCAACAAATAAATCAATAAAATTCCTTTCCTCATATATAAATTTGTGATTCTATAATATTGTCTCTAGTAGCTATATGGTGTTTTTGTTGTTAGGTTTTGTGCTTGTAGCTGTGTCTGAATTCCTTGTGCTCCTATTTAGCATTTTCACTCAAAGCTGGCACTCTTCCTGTTCCTCTCTTAAGCTTTAAATGACAATGGAACCTACTACTTTTAATGTACTGTAAACAGACATATGAGGAACAATTGTAACTTTCAGAAAATACAGGAACAGAATGTCATGAAGTTAGAAAGAGTTTAGAAATTAGTTCACATGTTAAGTGATCAATGTTACCTTGGGAGGTGGTAGTAGGAAAATAGAGAGAGAGGAAACAAATAAAGAATACATCCAATAGAGTGCATTTATCCTGGGCCCTAACTTTTGTATTGATGATCTTTAGCCTTAAGATCCTGGCTTATAAATGGCACTGAAAATTTTCAAGTCTATCTGTTCATTCTGAGCACATGAATAAGCAGAACTGACAATTTCTTTTTATTGTGAAAATACCGTACAGAGGGGTTACAAATACATGGGCAAGGTAATGAGTGCATTTCTTATCAAGCATTGTAGCCTCCTCCTTTGTTTCCCTTTCCCATCCCTTCCCATCTCCCCCCCCTCACCACCCCCTCTCACCACCACCCCCTCCCCATGCCAAAGTGTATAGTTCATTTTCCACATAACATCTTGTACATCTCATTGTTGCAATAGGTCCACCTGTATCCCTATTTAAACAATTTGTTCTTTCCCTTCCCCTCCACAAATTATACCAACATAAAATTTTTGAAGAAGCTCCATAGCCTTCATTGATTTCTTTCTACTTACTAACTCTCCAGATACTTCCCTGTCTCATTTCACAGAGGCCAGATCACACTATCTCATATAATAACTATAGAAACTTTTCTTGATATGATGCCTTGTTATCTATTTTGGTATATTATTTAAAGATTGCCTGTTTTCCATTTGATCATCTGGTTCATTATGTTTTGAAGTTTAATTTACATGCTCTTCACATTTGTTAAATAGTTTTGAAGCTTAGAGAAGGTTGAGTAAGTAAATCTTTCAAAAGAAAATTACATACTTACAGCTCATTTGGGATTTCTAAGTTCTCTATTGTCACTGAGTATGGATATCATCAATCTTTTGTAATGTATTATTAGATTTTCATTTATGTGTGCCTTGTTCATTATAATTTCTTTTTTTCTGCTAGTTTTGAGAGTTTGCTTACTATTCATTTTATGTTACACTTTATAAGCACATATTGATTGTATAGAATAATGAGATTCATTGTTTTTTCACATCTGTGTATAATGTACCTTGGTCATATTTACCCTTTACTACCCTTTTAAAATTCTTCTTCTCCTATCCTTTGGTTTGTTCTTATATCTTGAGATGAAATTACAGATTTTTTTTATTTGAGATCTTCTGCTTTTGGTGGTGTAGTCATAGATTACTTACTACACTCTTCTGTTATTGGTATTTTTGATGTATCACATAAATTTCCATATGTGTCTCCATTTTTCATTTGTTTCAAAAGAAGCTTTTAAAATTACCTTCCTGAGCCTTTGGTTGTTCAAGAGTAAGCTGTTTAATTTCCTTGTATTGGTATAGTTTTAAAAGTTTTTCTTTCTATTGATCTCTAGGTTTATTGCATTGTAGTTGGGAAAAAAAGTATCTGATGTAATTCTAGTTTATAAAGTTTCTTTGTGACTTGTCTTGTTATCTTGCATGTCATCTACCTTGGAGAATGTTGTATGTGTTCATCAGATGAACATGTATTTAGTAGCTGTTGGTGACAATATTCGGAGCATGGACATATGTTGAATCCATTAGGTCTAGAGTCCATTTAATTCTGCAGGTTCTTCTTTGATTTTCTCTTTGGTTTATCTTCCAATTGCTGAAGATAGAGTCTAAAATTCTCAAACTGTTATTGTATTGAGGGCTACTTCTCCCTTTAGACCTGTTGATATATGCTTTATGTATTATGGTGCTCCCACATTGAATCTATATGTATTTAGAATTGTTATTTACTCTAGATATATTAACACCTTTACTATGACATAAGTTTTCTTGTCTCTTTTTAAACTTTTTGGTTTAAATTTCACTTGATCTGCTATACCTATGGGTATAATATCAGTAAGAACTTTTAAAGTATATTATAGTGTGTGTGTATATATGTGGATGTGTATATAGCATATACTCTATACTATATATAGTATATATGTAGCATTATAGCATATAATCACACTTTACCTCCAACCTTAAAATAAATTTAATAACATTCAGTCTATGTGATATTTGAGATGTTAAAGTTAACACAACACTAAAAAATGGTTGCTGGAATTAAATTTCATATACATTATTTGCTTGTCTTATTTTGATCTTGTATTGGGTCTTTATTCATCAAGTCTAATCTGATCAGCCAGCTGGGAATAATTATGTTCCACCTCACCATTGGCACTGCAGATGGCTGGTGTTGCCCCTAGTCATCCATAATGAAAACAAAAAGGATGGCAAGGAGCCACATGAGTTCCATTACAAAATCAACGTCTTCCTTGCTTTGTCCTCAGGGGAAGAGATATTCAGCTCAAAGACCAGCACATAGTATTGCTAAAATTACCTATTTGGAACATTTATCCTACAAATAGAGACTTTGTATATTGAGTCTCTCTGACTTTAGATACATCTTTTTTACTCAAAAGAGGAGAATAACTTGAAAAAATACTTTTAATCCCACTTTCCTTGATTGTAAAATGATAAATTTTGACATGCATGTATTCCTACATCTATCTGTCATCTTTATATCTCCTTTTATGAATAGTTGGCTATTTCTTTGAAATTGTTTCATACCATGTAGTAGACTCTTTTTCTATAAATATGTATTACTACTGTTACTTCTACTTATTATTATTATTATTACTATTTGTCGGTAGAGGGGCTTGAACTCAGGGTCTGGGTGCAATTCTTGAGCCTCTTTCTGCTCAAAACTAGTGTTCTACTACTTGAGCCACAGCACCACTTTCAGTTTTTGAGTGGTTAATTGGAGATAAGGGTTTCATAGGGACTTTTCTATCTGGGCTGGTTTCGAACCGCAGTCCTTCAGATCTCATCCTCATGAGTTGCTAGGATTATAGGCATGAGCCACTGGCGCCCAACTTTGCTTCTAATTATTATAATTATTAAATTGCCTAAGTTTAGCGCATGGCATCCCACCAGAAGCCTGCTAAGTACATATAAGCAGAGACAATAACCAGAGATTATAATTAAGGCCACAAGTATTTAGAAATCAGGGAACAAAAACCTCACATAAGGGCTTTTTCTTCCCAGGCAGCATTAGTTAACACTGGAGTTATGAAACATAAAGATTGCTTGCTCACTTTGGTACTACAAATCTAACACTTCCAGAGATGTTATTCAGCCATGGGCCAAATTAGGCATCACTGGAATCAAATGGTGATTGTTGAGAGGAGGCTCATTGGATGTATGAAAGCCATGCTCTTAAAATAACTAACAGGACAGCTTCCTTAGAAAAAATCCTTCTACCTTAACCTTCCTTATTCTTTAAGTCTGTGGTAGAGTTTTTGTGGAGTTTCTCCGTGCAGTACAATTATGGAATCTCATACTGAAAGCATTTGATGCTGTAATAACAGCAACAGCAATCTCAACAGTTAGATAATGGCCTGAAATTTGAGACTGGGAAATGTTTTTTTCTAGCAATGGGTGATAATGGATAATAAAGAGTGTCTCCAGATTACATAAAAATGCTAGGGATCAATATTCTGAAATGCTCCTTAACATTGATGCTGCTTTTGTTGACAGAATATACATCACTATTTGTATCAACAGCAGCATGAACAGCAGATTGTAATATAAAGAACTGATTAAAGAAATTGAGGGGACTCAAATCACTCCCAAATTCTTACTTTAGCCTGAACTATAAGCATGCAAATAAACAAGAAGATACATTTAGTAAAATCTTGAAAATGGGTAATTCTATCATCAGTGATGAATTCGAAATAATGAAGCTGCAGTAGAATATTTTGCTAAACTTTCATGTTTCAGCCTTTTGTTTTGCAAATATATAATCTAAATTATACACACATATATGTAATCTAACTTTTATAAACCTGTGATTGGTTGATACTTTCTCTCAATGTTTAAGAGCTTATACTGTAGTGAAATCATTTCAAAGGGTTAGATTCCAGTCCCACAAAATTCTTCAAGAAAATGACTGTGTATCAGTAACTTGAAGTGTCCTTGGGAGAAGTAAAGTGCCTCCACTTGAGAATATCTCTTAGGGGCACAGTCCTGTCATGTACCAGTCAGTTAGCTCTGTGTAGCTTTAGTCGGAAATTCTGATTGGAATCTCGAGCTATGTAGAAGCTATAAACTGTTTGGGCATTGTGCCTGCTTATGAGTTATCTTCTCTCTGTGTGCGGAGCTGAGAAGAGGAGTTAACAAACATCCAAGTGCATTACAGATCTACAGACAGGTTGGTGGAGTCCTCGTCAAGCTCATATGTAGAGATGAGTGTACTGACTTTGCTTTTGTGCCTTGAAGAAGCAATATTATAAAGACAGTTGTGGATATTTCCTTGTCATAGAATTTTAAAAGCAAATCATTTTGTTGATGAAATAGAAAATATTACTTGCTAAATTTAGACATGAAGTTTCAAAAGAACCTGTATTCATGAAGCTACATTAGACACATTAGAAAGCAAAACATTTAAGAAATGATCCATTTCCGAGATGGCCATGATGCCTCTTACCTGTAATCTCAACAATCCGGGGTGGGAAAGTATAAGGATCACTGTTCTGTTCCAGCTAAGGCCAAAGTTAGCATGTGACCCTATCTGAAAATGAAACAAAACCAACAGAAAAGAAGAAAAGGACTAGGGCCTTGGGTCAAAGTGATAGAGTGCTTTCTAGAAAATAAGAGGTCCTGAGTTCAAATCCTAGCACAATAAAAAAGAAGATAGCCAAATTCCTAACATCCACATTTTAATCTAAGACAGAGGCAAAGGCAAATCTGAATACATTATTCCATGTCTCTGAGTTTGCAGTTCAAACAATAAAAATAATACTAATATCTGTTTAATTAGACATTGAGGGACTAAATGAATTAATGCATTTATTCGACCCAGAACATTGATACAGAGGGTTCAAAAGCATAAGCAGTTACTATTGTGATGTGAGATCATTACCTGAAGATAAACTTACATGTGATGTATAAAACCTCTTAGTATGAAAAAAATATAGAGTTCTAGATGGAGATAAGAATCATTCTTAGAGGCCAAAGTGGGGACAGTCTTCATGGAAAGTGCTTGCAGAGGTTTGTCAAGGATGGATAGAAATGTGTCCAAGTAGACAAAAGCAGGATGGATTTTCCATACAGCCCAAAGCTAGACTATAGATTTATAAGCTGTCTGTGCCCATTCCACATAGTTGTTCCATTCATGTTTCTCAGCCTTTATGCATTTGCACGATGTTTGAGTACCTGCTAGAAATGAAGATTGTGATTTGGTTTGTTCAGAGTTGGGACTGAGATTTTTCTTTTGCATCTCTGCTGGGGCCTCAGGTGCCAAGGACAACACTTCAGTATAAGACAGTAGACTCTCTGCAGTCTCTATCTGGTCTTTGTAGAACTGTTGGCCTGTTTTCGAAGGAATGTATATCTTGAAAGTTCAAACATGGACAGAAAAAGTGCACAACTCTCAGTACTCACTCGGATCTTCCCCTGACTGACTTAAGGATCCTAGTGAATTAGCTGTTCATGGAAGAGATTTAGGTGCATTGAAAGCTTCACATTGGAGACATGATTTTGTAGGTTTGTGACTTTAGTTTTAATGGTCTTTAATAGAAGAAGCTCTTTATCTTTCATCTTCTACCAGATTCACACATATTGATTTTATGGACTGCTGTTTCCAGAGTCATTTAAGCACAAGCCTCCTCTTGTGGATATGGTCAGCTGCCCACTGCTTTTTCATGCTTTGTTAGTTAGCAATCTAGAAGTCATGTTGCTGAAGCTGCTTTTGATAGATTGAGTGAAATTTATAAATGCTAACCCCAGGAATTTAGTAACTAGTTTTCAGAATCTCCTTTATGTGACTGGAACCTACTTCTTGGCCAAGTCAGTATGTGTTAGCAACAAGCACAAGTTGATGGCAGCTGGGAGATAACAAGCCTAGGAGAAAGGCAAAGAGCTAAACTTAGAGCTGCTAGATCTTGGAGGCTGGCTAGGGCTTTTCTTGCCACACAGAATTGCAAAGGGCTACGGTCATCAGCCTGGGAGCTAGGCTAGAACAAACTGGGATTCATTCAGGTTTCAGAAGTGAGGAATAAGTCCTAAAAAATGATTAGCTACAACCGAGAGAAGGGTTGGAATGAAGAGTTTCTTTGCTTCCTCTTCTACTTGGGTATTTGTACACATGCATATGATATACTTTGATCAAACTCTTCTATTGCTCTTATTTATCCCTTTTCCCTATTATTAAATAATTTTAATGGGTCCAGTGTTCTCTTTTTGTACACGCATATGAAGTACTTCAGTAGCTCTCTTTTGCTAAGATGCAAAATATCAATTTGGAAATGGAAGGATTGTGCTTGTGATGTCAGTAGTGGTTTTCTCCTTTGAGGAATGCATTCATAATTCAAAGACCTCATAGTATACCAGAATCCTTGGCAGCCTCTTAATTGAGAACTTAATTGATGATGGGAGGAGTTCTAGGTTTCATTTTTGAAGAGTATAAATCATGCAGTCAAACCCACACAGCTGATGGTCACTGGTATTCTTGGCCTGACCCAGGCTGATGTGTGCATGGTCTGATAAGCAACATCAGTCAGTGCCAAGATTGGCAGGTGATTGTAGCACTCATGTTTAAGAGCCAGCCACTTCAGGGAGAATATATTATCTTGTTTCTGGAGAGTTCTGGCAAGAACTGGATGGCTTGACAATCAAGCCAAATAACCTGAGGTTTGGTGGAATGTTATTTCAATGGAGAAAACTCAAGCAAAGTTTGGGAAACAGGATAAATATCTGGTCATGTGTACTTTATAGCAGGATGGTAGTTAAGAAAAAAGGTTGACAGTGCATATGTACTGGATGCTGAATGAGAAAGCAAATCTAGACCCTAGGCCTGAGGGGCTAGAGCTCCTATCCTAAGACAGGCTTGGTTAGGAATGAGGTGAAGCTGAAGCAGGGTTACTTAAAACCATAAGTCCATGGGTAGGGGTAGGGGTCAGGATAGGGGTAGGATGGTTGCTGAGAAGTAATACTTATTTCTTAGCTATTCAGACAGATAGGATAGGAGTAGGATGCCAGACACAAATTCTTTGTTTGAGTTTCATCTTGGTAGTAATGAGGTCAAGATTGAGTCCTGATTCTGGAATTACATGTTCACTTGGGAAAAGACAAAAGGTAGAGCACACTCACCTAGATCAGCTGGTAGAATCAGAATAATGACAATCCCATGGAATGTCTACATCCGTGCTAGATGGGTTAACATTGAGTCTCTGTAAGGCTGAGGATGACTTGATCATGTTATAGAGAGAATGTTATAGAAATAGTTAGTAGGCAAATGATAGGTAATGCATCTTTGATCAGTGCCTGGCTCTGTTTGAAACTCTTAGCTCAAGGGCAGACAAATGGACAAGTTCATGGAGACATGCAAACTGCCCATGTCTAGATAAGTAAACATCATTACCCTAACTTGTAAGCATTATAAGATAAGCACACACACACACACACACACACACACACACACACACACACACACACACACACAAGATACTGGTTTAGTGACTAGTTAACTACAGAAGAAATCTTGTGTACATAATATTGTCCAGGAAGGCCTGCCTGGGCGGTGACCTAAAAAGCAAAAGCTGGCTCCTCTCTTCAGTTTTCACTGTTATTCTGTGGTAGGATACTAGGCAGCAGACAGCTGTTTTGTCTGAGGACCAAGATCCAATCAGAGGATCAGCAGAAGAACAAAACTCCACTCCTAAAAAGACCCTGCAGTGCTAAAAGGTCAATAAAATGGAAACCCCAAATGGAAACCAGGGTATTATTGTAGCCCTTTAGATCAAAGCTGAATTAGGTCAGAAACGGGAAATTTACCTCCGGTTGAAGCCCAAACTCTCAAGTTAATAGAGAGAAAAATAAGGAGAGAAAGGAAGAGCATCAGATGAGCATTCAATTGGCTCCTATGAGAGTGGGGGGACAAAAGATCCATGCCAAAGCATCCTCAGTCACCTTCCTTCTGAGGAAGATGCAGTTGAAAAGCCTACGACACTTACTATAAAGTATGACGTTCTGAAAAGGTGCTGATACTAGTCAAACAGATACAAATGCAGTAAGTTTCAAACCCATAGGAGTAAGTCAAATCATCTCAAATTAGTTTTATTTTAAAGTGAAAAAGGCCTCATAGACCTCACAGAGCACCATGTCTGAAGAAATGACAAACTCGGAATGACTAAAGCAATGACAGATATTTTGAGACTAAAGTTTGATTTAGAAATGTGATCAGATAGAGGAGGTTCTGCAGAACAATGGAAGAACTTGAAACTACTCCCTCTGATCTCTGGAAATAGAAATGCAAATCTGAAACTGTCGCTGAATGATTTAAAGAAGTTTAACAAACCTAAAATACTCATGTTTCAGATCAGGCAATTTTGAGGTGAATTAAAGGATGAAATCACTTGAGAAAGTCTAAAAGACCAGAGAAGAGGAACATAAACACAGAAACAAAAGGCAAAAGAAATGACAATGAGGAATTAGCAAAGACTCTAGCTCATATTTGACACAGTTCCCAAGACTCTTCTAAGCTATAAGTAAGAAGGTAAACTAAAGCTAGTTAGGCTTTACCCAATTCTTCTTTATCTAGTCTATATAGTGGATCAATTTTTCAATGTTTTCTCCAGTTTTCTTCTGCTTATAATTTTTATATTCTGGCTCTCATGATTGTTTTCATTATTTTCTTCTCTGAGGTATTTTCATGACAAAAGGTATTGCTGAGGCTGCCAGATGACTGGATCTTAGGAGTAGAATCGATGTTCTACACTGTTAAGTAAAATTTGAAGTCTATTCAGTCTCATACTTTAAGCTAAATGATACCACTGCAGTTAAAACCATTAATAAATTATAGATCTTCAAACACAAGCAGTCTCAGTTTTATTAATCTTCAGTCTTTGTATATCACCCTTTATATTTACTTTATAACATACTCTAGCCATTCTGAACAGAGTGTGAGATATAGACTATCATCTATCCTATCCTGTCTGTCTATCTATCTATCTATCTATCTATCTATCTATCTATCTATCTATCTATCTATCTATCTATCTACATACCTACCATTTATCCTCAATATAACAAAGGTAGAATACATGGTTATGGTCTGCTGGGTCTTGGGGAAATGATATGCCAACCTCATAGGTCAAATTTCTTGATACCATATTAGCTATGATAACGTCCTGATACCATATTAGCTATGATAACTTCTTGCAGTTTTGTCTTGAGTTTCCAGTGAGAGCTTTAATTTCTCCCTGAGAAAGCTGCCATGTTTTCCAGAAATTTAATCAGTTCACTGAGGTTCTGACTATTATCCTATTGCATGCCTCTTGAGAGATCTAAGACCAAACAAGTCTGAAATGCATATCATTTGATGTTCTGTAAGAAATGGACTCTACCCCAAATCCCATTGCTACATACTGCTTGAAAATCTTCCCCTAGTGGCGCTGTAGCTCAAGTGGTAGAGCGCTCGCCTTGAGCTGAAGAGCTGAGGGACAGCACCCAGGCCCGGAGTTCAAGCCCCATGACCGACAAAAAAAAAAAAAAAAAAAAAAAAGAAAATCTTCCCTAACCCCAATTCACATTAATAATCCAAGGAAATCTTTCGTATGCTTTGACATCTCAGCCATCAGGAAGGCAAGTTAATTACAATCATTTTGGAGGTCCGTAGTTGTTCACATTCTCTAGGTGATCCTAATGCCATTCTAAGGCTAAGGATTATTGCCTTTATCAACTACTCTGTCTGTCTAATTAACTTGGATCCTGAAATAAGGAGCAAGTTTAGTTAAGTTTTCCCCATTTTTAGACACCCAGACTCTATCATTATCATGGAATCTGTCTGTCCTTAGTTCCATTGCCAAGTCAGAATAAGCATGATGCAAGGGCATCATGTGAAAAGGGAAAATATATATCATTTGTCTGAGCAGTCTCTGGGAGGAAATATAGAGAAAGTAAGTGTGAATAAGACCTTTGCACCTCTACAAAGTGTCAAAATGCACACCCAGCAGATCCCTGTGAGATGTAGATGAGAGTAACTAGCACCTTTGCTTCCCAGCTGTGCTTTTCTGTTGCTTCTAAAAATATGCAACCAAGATAGGAGGTAGAAAAATGTCTACTTTAGGATCAGAGACAATTCACCTGTTGATTTCCTGTTGTTTTGCCACCCCACTTGCTGCCAGTAAAGGTGGGTCAAAGCAATTGAAGTTCTGATAAGGTACAATTTCAGAATATGTTAGCAATGATACTTTCGTAGTAAGTAAAATGATGGGGTTTCTAAGATTACTTAGTGAAATATTTGTAAGAAATTTAATTTATAGAACAAAGAATTAACTGAGCAGAGTGCTGATGGCTCACGCCTGTAATCCTAGCTACTCAGAAGGCTGAGATCTGAAGATTACAGTTTGAAACCACCCTGGGCAGCAAAGTCTGTGAGACTCTTATCTTCAATAAACTACAGTGTGATTATTACCTTCACAGAGAAATTAAACTAATTCTTTACAACTTAGAAAGTCTAACAAGAAATATCCAAGAAATGTTCTGAAGGGGCATAGAAGATCCTATTTCAAATAACACTCTTCATTTTCTCCAAGAGTAAAAGGTAGGCATGAAGTACTCATTGCAACTAGACTGATCTTACGGAATGGCAGAATGAATGATTGATGGTTAAAACTGAGTGATGTAAGCTTGAAAGAAAGAAAACATCATCCAGTTGCATTTTATTAGCACAGTTGATGTGTTCCTGGTAAAATCATCTTTGATAAAGCACTGGCAAACTACCGGTGAAGCTAACAACAACAACAAAAAACTAAAAACCTCCTTTTAACGGAATTGAACTAAAGATGTCCCTCAACAGATGCATAGATCAAGAAAATGTGGTATATATACACAATGAAATTTTACTCATCCATTACTCATCCATTTGTAAAGAAATGAAAAGACCTACAAAAATTATAAGTGAAGTAAGTCAAGCTGAGGAGGATAAAGGATGTATATTTTCCCCTCATGTGTGGAAGCCAGATTTAGCTTACTAACTTATAAGTAAATACATTGGGTGATATGCAAGTACATACAAACATGTTAACTGAAATATGGTGGATTCAAGGGAAAACTCAAAATGGCGTAATTCCTTAGAAAGGCAAAGTTGAGCGAAGTAAAACACCAGAAAGCAGGTACTTGAAAGGGATAGGGTGGTATCAAGGGGTGGACAAATGAAGAGAAGATGGGAAGAATGCAGTCAAAAATCCAATGTATATCCTATAAAATTAAGAAAAGTGGCCAAGCACTGGTGGCTCACACTTGTAAACCTTGCTGCTCAGGAGGCTGAGATCTGAGGATCACAGTTCAAAGCTAGCCCGGGTAGGAAAGTCCCTGAGACTCTTATGTCCAATTAGCCACCAGAAAACTGGAAGTGGCACTGTGGCTCAAGTGGTAGAATGCTCTCCTTGAGCTGAAATGCTCACGGACAGTGTCCAGGTCCAGAGTTCTAGCTCTACAATGGACACACACACACACACACACACACACACACACACACACACACACACACACACACACACACAAGTAAGGGAAGGAGTGGGTTGGCTAGGATGGGTAAGAATGCTGAAAGATGTATTAATGAACTATAAAACAGAAAAACAAAAGGTATATACCTCATAAAATTAGTAACTCTTACAAATAGTATATGGCTAGCAGAATATGAGGCAGAAGATCAACACTGGAGACAAAGAATGATAGACTATTACTACCCCAAGGATGGAAGAATTTCCCTTAATCATAACAACTTCTGATCTGTCAGTCACCATCCGGACCTCCAAGGTGATCAGCCACCACTTTAACTCAACAATTGCTAATAAAATGGATGCATTTGATAAAAGTTTTAAAATAGGGGTCAAAGATATAAGAAAAGATGCTCTTCTAAAAAATATTTTTTTATTTTCTTTAGGTAGTTGTACAAAGGAGATGCCATTCAACAGAGCAGTTGATGAATACAATGCCTGGCTGATGTCCGCCCTTTGAACATTCTTACCCATCCATCCCACCTCACCTCTTCCCTCACTTTTCTTAATTTTTAGGTCATGTGTTGAATTTTTTTGCCATATAAAGCACTTATGTACACAATGCATCCCGATTTGTGTCATCCCTTCAATATCCTCACCTCCCTTTGACCCACTCCTCTCCTTATTTTTTTCAGTTCTGTGGCATATATAATGCATCCATGCCTACTCATTTCCCCTGTCAATTTTTCTACTTCTCTTCCCTTGTTACCCTCTCTTGCAATAATTCACTTCCTGGCTCTTATTTTGTTGGGCTTTGACCTAGTCTTTCCAAAGAATTATACTATGAGGATTATTTACCAAAGCCAGGATGTGGAATCAGCTCAGATGCCCCTAAATGGATGAACAGATCAAGAAATTGTGGAATTTCACTCATCCATACAAAAGAACAATATCGTACTATCTTTAAGGAAATGGGGAGACTTGGAAACATTATGTGAAGTGAAGTCAGCTGGACCCAGTGAAACACAGGTTGCATGGTTTCCCTCATTGTGGGAGCTAGAATGTTCCGATGAATCTATAAGTTAACACACTGACACCCAAACAGCTATAAATTACTTAACAGAGGGAAAGTGCAAATAGTATAATTCTTTAAGAAAAGATGTTTTAACACAGACAGATCAGCAGTATCATTAAATGTCTTAAGTTTGTTCTATCTTTTGGGCTTGCATTTCTACTTTAGGAAATAATTCAGAAACACACAAATTTATGTGAAATTAAATCATAACAGCATTACTTAGGAATAAAATATTAGAATATTGGATTAAATCTGAATATCTAATAAAGTGAAAATAATTAGATAATTATACAAGTTTATGATTACACTTCGGAAGTCTATGTAATCTCATTACAGTAGTCTCATTTTCTGCTAATTGAAGAAATCAGTGGACTTTCTATCAATTTTAAAAAATTGGAAAAATATATCAACATATTAGTAATCTTTTTCAGGAACTGGAATAATAGGGAATATCATTACTGTTTGTATTGTGAACAATTAGTTTTGTGTTACTTTTTATTGGGAAAAAGATGAAGATATAAATTTCAAGAAGCTCACTCTGTTCTTGAGATTATAGATCATCATATATGATGATCATGGTGTCTGATATTTTTCAGTCAAGTGTTTCCTAAGAGGCAGCTAAGGTAATAAGGCAAATGATTTGTACCTTGTTAGAGCACATAAGAGTGTATTTAATATGTGTTAAGTTGAAGGGTCTGAATGAAGTGCTGGCAAGTTACACAGGAGACAAAAGTATGATCTTGTGTAGGCAGCATGGGTCAAGGACGATGCTGACAGAGCTGCAGACTTTCCATTAAAAATGTAAGGAGTTTGATGCAGGGCAAATAGTACAAGTAGAAATGGACAGTGAGAGTACAAGGAAGAGAAGAGAAGAGAAGGTGGATGTCAGTGGAGTAGAGGAGGCATGTGGGGAAATAGAAAACATGATGATTTTGAGCAGGATAAGAGAACTGATAGGGCCATACACACTGAATGTGAGGGTGAATAAGAAAGCTAGTTGTAGCAGTTGCACAAGAGTTACAAGGTGATGAATGAACTGGAATAGTTTAAAAAAATGAGGCCTACTTGATTTACTGGAAACTACAAAGAATCATTACTGACTGATCATTGGGAACAAATACAATGTAAGAAAAAAGACCACCATAAAGTAAAAGAGTATGCCTTTCAGATTCAATTTTAGGAGGAGAGATGAAGAAGTGAACCAATAAACAAGGCAAACAGAAGGCAGTGTGCTATTGGCTAATGAAAGCAAACATTCAAAATATCACAGTGATTCAGCTCATTGGGCTGAGGCATACGAGGTGCAGTATTGCAGCCTCAGTATGGACATTGTAAAGGATACAACCCTGTGTCCTCTCGGACTCAGGACAGTCCACATTTCAATATTGTCTTGTGAAAAGCCCCTCTGAATAATTATTTACAGATAATTTAAAAAATAGCAAATTGAAATGTTGCTAGATGAAGCAGCTGATGTTTCAGTTATTCTAGTTACTGACCAATGACAAAAATCCTTAACTTTAAAAATAAGATGCACTCTGCCAACAAAAAAAAATAAACTTGTAGATTGAGAGGGTACTTGGCTTGTCTTTCTCTTTTGGACCCCTAGAGTAGGAACATTATTCTGTCTTCTCAATGAAACTATCACTTGTGTGCTATTTTCTCATTGGATTTGGAATCAATTATCGTGTCCAGGACACAATCTGAGGTTAATTCTAGCTAACCAGGAGGCTGAGATTTGAGGATTGTGGTTTGAAGCTATCCTGAGCAGAAGAGTTCAGTTCTTATCTCCTATTAAAAGCACAAAAGTGGAGACATGGCTCAGCACAAATGGACGGGTTGTAGAACCTGAGGGAAAGGCCATACAAGAGTGTGAAGACCTGAATTCAAGCCACAATGCCAGTATCCTCACCTGTTAAAACAAGGCCCTGAATATTTTGCCAACACAGAAAAACTTGACTGCTTAAGATGCTTTTCTTTTTTCTTTCTTTCTTCTTTTTTTTTCTGTCGGTTGTGGGTCCTGAACTCTGGGTCTGGGCACTGTACCTTAGCTCTTCAGGTCAAAGCTAGTGTTCTACCACTTGAGCCACAGTGCCACTTCTGGCTTTTTCTGCTTATATGGTACTGAGGAATCGAACCCAGGGCCTCATGCATGCAAGGCAAGCGCTCTACCACTGAACCACCTTCTCAGCCCTAATTAAGATGTTTGATAGGAATTTTCCTTCAGAAAGGAGTAGCTACAAAGTTTTTCTTAAGAGATACAAAGTATTCCTAATAGCAAGTAAACAGGTAGAATTGTAAAAGAAAGACAAAACACTGGAAGAATAACAGGGAAATATTACTGGCATTGTTGAAAAGAGCCAGGTTGCAAAGATCAGAATGCATATGGCTTTTTTTTAAATTGTGAGACTATCATACAGAGGAGTTACAATTACATGGGCAAGATAACGAGTACATTTCTTATCAAGCATTGTTGCCTCCTCTTTGTTTCCCCTTCCCATCCCTTCCCATACTCCTCCCTCCCCCCACCCGATCCTCCCCCCATCCCCCACCAAAGTTGTAAAGTTCGTTTTTCAACATAACGACTTGTACATCTCATTGTTGCAATGGGTCCATCTGTATCCCTATTTAAACAATTTGGTTTTTCCCTTCCCCTCCACAAATTATACCAACATCAAATACAGTGAAAGCAGGGGTTATACCGTGGGGGAGGGGCATACAAAGCAATATCGAAATCATCTTATAAATAGGCTAGAAACAATTGCATGAAAGGAAAAAAAAAAACAAAAAAAAACATTTGAATACTTATCTTGGGGTTCATTCCCCATATGGCTTGTTTTGATACATGTGTTTCAGACAAAACAGGACTTGTTAATGAATCATTTAATTTTAACTGAACAGGTATGACCCTCGGTGCCTTGAGGTGACAGAGAAGGTGCATGTGGCGTCAGAGGGTTTGGAGCCGTTTTGGGCACACTGAATCCTTTGTGGCTACCACAAGACAGTTTCAGGGGTTCAAGGAAATTGAAATCTTGATCAATGCCACCATCTGCCCAGGCTTAGTTTTGTGGAGCTGTTAACTTATTACCTCAGGACATACATTGATTTCTAGATTAAAGGTTTAAAATGTGAATGTAAATACTATGATCTGGCTACCAAGCATTGCAAGGTAAAGTGAGAGTCCTTCAACTTCTAATCTAACAATACTATCTATTTAGATCCTTTCCATGTGGGATATTCATGTCAAGTGTAGTACGCATTTCTAGGGAATCTCATAAAGCTGTCTTATAAAGCTAAGAGATCTGCATTATAAAGCAGGATAGAAGCCACTGAGTAGCGTTGAAAAGTAGATCCCTCTTAGGATCAACTGAGATGAGGGTAATAAGGTCTAGGATAATGATTATAGACAAAAAGAGAACAAAAAATAAATTTATGAGTAAAACCCATACAAAGTACATCATAAAAACATTCATCAAATCCAGGTAGTACAATGAAGTAGAAAGATAGCAGCCCCTACTTCATTACACTCTTAACAGAATCTAACTATTTCATTTCTTTTAGTGTGTCTTCTTGTAGGAAAAGCCACATAAACTTTCTTGATGTCCTGCAAAAGCAAGTTAGTCTGCCATGATCACAAATAACAGTAATTAGTGACAATAATGATAGCCGCTGGCATCAGGATTAGCTGATGTGGTACCTACAAAGGGAGTGTGCCTAACGAAATATTGTTATTGAACTCCTGGGAATAACTTGCTAATGAGTATGTGGGTTTAACTACAAGTTTATTACCCAGTACATTTTTAGGGAGAACATTTCTACTAATAGTTAGCACTCATCCAAAGTGATCTGTAGAACATCACTAAAGAATTGTGACACATGTGCAGACTAAAGCATTTATAAACCTTGAACATATGTGACCTTATTAGCAAAGGCAGTAAGATGTTGCTTGGAGTGACAGGCACTAATCACAGTCCTCGTAGAACTGGAAAGAGCTTTTGAAGGAAATCTATGCCAATCTCCTCATTTTACAAATGAGCAAAATAAACCTAGACAGGTTGTCACTTGCCCAAGGGTCATATCATTAACTAGGAGAAGAACCAACACTAAAATCTCCAAGTTTCTCCAGAGAAACTTGGATTGGCAGTTCTTCTCACATTGGTCAGCCTTCTTGGAGAGCCCTTCTTTAACCTGCCCTCAATTCAAGATATTAATGATGTTAAACCAAGAGAAAGAATAAAAACAAGTAAGATAAGGTCTGAGATGATCATTTTAGGTGATGAAAGGACCATATGTGTACATACAATTTTCTGCCAAACACACACTTTTAAATTAATGAGACACATTTAGAAATGATTTATGTGGTTTATAACCAGACTTCTGTAAGATTTTTAAGAATCCTGTGATAACACAATGAAATTCTCTGTATTGTCACCAGCCACCATCATCATGCCACTATCATTTAGTAAGCAGTAATAACATGCTTAGCACTAGTTAGATACTTTACCAACATTAAACCCTTGGCTCTTTAAAGCAAAATGTGTATCACCCTATATATAATACTGTTCTCAAATAGTGAGTAAACAATCTTAAGGAATACAAAAACTACTAAGTAATGAAGCCAATATACCAATCTAGTCATTTTCTTCTCCACAGTCCTGTACTCTAACGGCTAATTACATTGGCCTATAACTATTCTCACCAGCATTCAAATACAAATAATAGCAGTGATATACTATTCCATTCTGTCTCATGCTTCCAGGTTTTCCATGAGTTCTCATCCCAAGGCATGTGACCACCTCCCTCAATGGTGGATTGGCTTCTTAGAGATTGCTATCTTTTACTCTGGGATATGTTCACTGCATAGCCACTAAGTGTCAGGAAACAGAAATCAAGGGACAGTGAGCAAAGAATAAACATGTAACTTCTAAGCATGCTTGGTGTTACAAAGGAAAGAGTAATGCCATGAATGATAAGAAAGCACTCGGAGGCAAAGTCTGGAGTGAGGTAGGCAGATGCAAAGGCACTCTTCGGCTGTGCCTCTTTGTCTACTTCCCTCCCCCTCTCCTCCCATGAAGCCATGCGGGAGAAACGCACATACCCTATAGAGACCAGTTTGAACTAAAACACCAATAAGGATGGCACAGTCTGAAATAAAGAACACCTTTTTTGAGAAGCAGATTTGATTTGATGCACATGGTGACTGTCTCTATATAGCAGTGAAAAATAGAATTAAAGAGAGCAGTATGGCATACCAAAAGGAAATTCCAAAGGCTTCACAAATGAGGAGGAGGAAGAAGAGCCTCATGGTGCCCCTTGAGGAGAGCTCTAATAATCTCGTATTAATCAAGAGATCAGTGGGAGGGCCATGAGCAAAAGACAGATTTTCAAAGGAAGGGGATGGAGAAGTCACTCATAGTTGTCTGAATCCTACCTTTCCCCAACTCCATGCTTATCCCTTCTACTGATAATGGAAAGGGATGATACATTTTCTAGACTTTTCTTACCGAACTGCCCTAGGACCACTAGTTTTTCAGCCCCTCATTTGATAGAATGCCAGAGACCTACCGCTACCCCCAATGATTGTCTGAGAAGTCTTGTGAGCTTTCTATGTTCCATATCACAACCATAGTCGCTTCTGAGGTAACATCTGCCTCAAAAATGGATGAGTAGGGGGGTTTTCTAGAGTCTACCTTTGATTTCATTCTTAAGAGACAGCGCTGATCATCTCCTTTGTCTTTGTAACACCACAGGGGTCCAGAATTCCCGAACTAAATTTGAGGGAGATCTACTCTGATCCAGCTCAGTGGGTCTCAGTATAGTTGAAAGAAAAGTTTCTAGAAATAATGATGCATCATTTTCTTTCAGCATATTTCGTTAGAGAAAACACTGGTATCGCTGACGAGACATGCTTGGATCTCTCTGTGTTATTCTAGGATAGGTAGGAAAGCAACCTTTAGGCCATGCCTAGCCTTGAACCACTCCATTTTGTAAAGCGATTGTTCTAACTTAAGCCATTCCACTTTGAGCATTAGTGCCAACACAAAAGGACTTTACAACTTGGTTATGCAAGTAAACAACTACCATCTGTCTGCAGGCTATGAGGCATATATAACCTGATAAATAATTTATTTGTACCCATAAACAATTGCATCAGTAAATATATCAGTCATACCAGAAACACTAGAGTCCAAATCCATGCAAACTTCCTCACCATAATCATAGGACATGAGGGGTGCATAGCATTGAGATATGGACACACACAGTTATGAGATGGTGAGATATATGGATCAGGGATCAAGGGACAGGCAAGGTCCTGGAGCTTCTGCTCAGTTTGATCTGGTTTACTATGACCCATTTGAATTTCAGTCCTCAGTCAACTCGAGAATCATTTCCTTTTAGTCTGGAATAAACCCTGAACCTGGAATCAGTTCTGCTACTTGAACCAGAATTTTTGCCTTTTAGAGATTCTGTTTTGATATCACCAGTCTGTGACAGTTCTGTGACTGGATTCTATCCTAATGTCTCATCTGACCACCTGCAATGACTCTGCATTTCTGCTCTTGCCTGAGGCAAGGTCTATTTGACCCTTCCTTTAATCCTTTCCTAGCTATGCTGTCTTGTCTGTATTATTGAGAAGTGTAAGGAGTGATCTTAGGAGTTAGCATTAGTAATTAAAATTGCTGTCACTGAGCATAGATTATTCAACTGACCTCAGCAGAACTTGGCAGTCAATGCCAATTTGCCAATTAAATTGATGTTACTAGTACATTTGTTGTTATTCGGTAAATTCTGACAAGTAGAAAGACACAAATGTGTTGTTCTATGTTTCTAGCATAAGTTGGGACATAAATTAGGACATCTTCACAGCCTCAGCCTTTAAAGTAGTTAGGACAATAGGCATGAGGCAGCAGAATGTGGCATTGAATAGTAACATTTCAATCGTAGAAGAATAAGATTGTACCTGTCAGCGTTAAAAAGTCAGGGAAGACTCCTGCAGTAAAGGAGAGAGATGGAAGTCAACTCTCCTGGAATAATAATCTTAAATTCTGGATTGTGCAAGTAGAAAATAGGACAAGACTTGTTGGTGGGAAGGCAGGTCAATGTAATTAGGCTTCCTACCCTCCCACTTAGACAAGGAATGTAGCATTATCTTTATTGATATTTCCTTCTCAAATAGATAGATCTCAAGCCTGTCTTGCGATTGGAACAAACAAGGGGCTGCAAGATTTCCAAGTCAAAGAGGTAGAGAAAGAATCTGTGATTTCAAGTATTCCAAGGCGATCGAAGAGCAGAGAGGTCAGAAGAAAGAAACATCTCTAAAATTTCCAGAGGTGTTAAGCTGTGTGGGCAGGATAAATTAAGGTCATCCACAGGCCGTTTAAAGATCAGAGTAAGGAGCAAGAAGAAGAAATATTGGCTGTGCACATGGCTGGCTCATAGCTTCAATGCTAGATACTCATGAGGAGGAGATTGAGAGGATCTGGTATAAGGCTAGGTCAGAGGAAAGAAGTGAGATGCCATTTCAACCAGGGTCACACAGCTAGAGCTGGCAGTGTGTGACTGTAGCAGCTCGGCCTCTTTTTCTCTGGGAGGAGAAAAACCCACAAAACTTTGTTCCAACAATAGCTAAAACAAATTGTGCTGAGAGGATGGCATAAGTGGCAGGATGTCTGCTAACTGCATTAGGTCTTGAGTTCAAACTTCCAGCACTTCCAAAAACATATAAAGAAAAGAAAAAAATAAGGTTGGACTCGATTATTGGGGATTTTAGCCCTGATCACACTGGCATGCCTCAGATAAATCATAGTTGTTTGAGAGATTATCTTTATCTTTGTGGAGAAATGACTGTCTCTGTTCTCCCTAATTCCCTGCTGTGAACATCTGACGTAATGAGAATAATCTAGAACTTTATTTAATTAGTAAAGTATTAAATAAGTACAATGTAGAATTGTTCAGTTATTGACCACACCCAAGGAAAATGCCAAGCAGAGAGTTGGATAATTACTTCAGAAAAACTTCAGATTGGCTCAGCCTAACAGATACTCAATTTTCAAATAAATGGCAATTGTCTTGAAATATAAGCCAATGCCCATGCCCAAAACATTTTATCTAAACTATATAACCTTACTTTATTACATCAGTGTAATCTGTAGCTCAGCATCTTTCATAAACTACACAAAACAGACAAAAATTGCATTTCCAGTTGTTCTATCAAGAGATAAATATAACTTGTCCAGATAGGGTTATTTTAGGAAGAAAATTGAATTTGTACTAGAGAACCTACAATTTTCTATAGTACATGCAATGAATAAATTAGAGATGAAAAACTCTATTTTCTGAAAGAATAATGAAGTATATATTAACTATGTTTTTAAGTTCTTGAGATTTGAACTGAGGGTCTCATACTTGTAGATGTTTTACCACTTGAATCATGCCCCTCTCTCCTTTTCTGCTTTAGTTAATTATTTTGGATAGGATTTTATGTTTTGCCTAGAGCAGGCCTTGGACAGCAATTCTTTTACCTATTCCTCCCATCTATTTGGAACCATAGGCATAAGTCACTATGCCCTGATTATTTGTTAGTATGGGGTTTTGATAATGTCAGTCTGGACTGACCTCAAATCATGGTCGCCTCCATTACTGCCTACCAAGTAGCTAGAGTTACAAGTGTGAGTCATTGTACCCAGTTTCCTCACTTTTTTTTAAATTGTGAAAATACACAAATGGAAAGATAATCCCTTTATAATAACAGTTCTCTATTGAGGTCAACAGAACATCATACTTCAAGACAACAATGGTAGCTTCAAGAAAATCAGAACTAAGGTTTGAAGGCACTGATAACAAAATTAACATTGTTCTGGTGGCAGCAGCCAGCCATTTTTGACCATTAGCAGTAATAAATAAAAGTGAAGTGGTATTCAAGGAGAATTTGCAACATTCTCAGATAAAATAATTAATGATTATTCTACCAAATTTAGCTTCTACCCAAGCTAAATTATAAATACTAAAATTTTCTTAAGTATGTATGTTACAAATAAGTATATAAAACCATACATTTTACATGGTAGCCAAAATATTTGTGAAAATAATTTTAAGATATCCATTCCAAATAATGTATCAATTGAATTATAAAGAGAATAATGCAGAACATTTATGAAAACAATTGCAAGTCAGTAATAAAGATGAAATTCAATGACTAAATGAAGAGACACATTTGTTCTTAAATGAGAAACTAAATATTATAAAAACATTAATGCATTAATTATTTTCATATTAACTTGTGGTCATTATAGGATCCTGATAAAGAGGAGAATATTAATACTGATAAAGTAATTCATGAAGTAATAAAATATTCAAATAGTTTATTATTACATTTACAAATATATATTTATAGCTTTATAGAGAAAACATTAAAAATGACTTTTCCCTCTTCTTCTTTCCCTCTAATCTCACATATTCTCTTAAATTGTCCAAAAAATAACAGCTAGAGGCATCTGAAGAAGTACCATTTTCTATATGTAAGCAATACTTAAAATAATCTGGAGATGCAATGATGCGGGATAGTTAAAAATTGACCATTCACAGAGTCATAAATAGAGGAAGGTTGAATTTTTAGCACTCAGGAGAATTTCTGGCTCAAAGCAAGTCACACTGGAGTTGAAGGTATCATCAGGGGAGACTTACTGTAAGGTTATAAAAAATTGTTAAAGAAAAAAAAAGTTAAGAGTCTTCTTTAAACCATACACCAAATGAGTGTACATAGTGAAACATAAGAACCTGTAATTCCAACAACCACATGGGGAAAAAGATTAATTATGGCTTTTTCAAACATAAAAATTGTGAAAGAATGGTACACAGATAGTAATTGATTTCACTGCATAAGTTTGCTAAAATTTGGCATCCATCCCAGTGTCTGTGTGTGTGTAGGGGAACAATCTGTTAAAGGAAATACAGTATATATAGTAGATATAGAAGTGGCATCTTTCCAGGTACATTATTAAAATTGTACAAAATTTATGAAAGGACTCAAATACCAGTTTTATGTTTCAGAAAATAGGTAAGTAGACTACATTTTTTCAGAAGTAGTGAAAAAATTATAACACAGGACTTATGAAAGATTATGTGTAGTATGATGTTAACATCGCAGATCATGTGATGATGTAAATTTATAATATGTACTACAAAATGGTGAAAATTATGCACTTTGTATCAAGTATTTTTTCTCATTAGTTCCTCATTTATTATTTATTATGCATTTAATAAAATATTTTAAAACACATTATCAAGAGTAATATATTAAAATACTGAAAAGATACTCATGACAATTGTTTGTCTTGAGCTCTAAATTCTAAATTCCAGAGCTTTTATCTGACAAAAGGAATATAATTTATTACCTCTAATTTTCCAGAGGAAACCTCTCCCCCTTTTCTTTCATATATTTATTTTCCATGCTTTTGTATTATATCTCTGTAGCATCTATTTCCTTTATTAGCTAGTTATTCAGCTAACTTGATAATTTTCTACAGGGTCCACTAGCCTGGTTTAAATAGACAGGCCACCATGTTTCATAAATAGAATTGATTGTATGTTTCATTCATTTGCCATACTATTGTTAAACTGGTATGATTAATTTTAAATTATTTTCCTCTACTCAAAGCTAATGCCTTTACAGGTATTGTCTATTCTCTGTCTATACTCTGCATGCCTAAGATTCAGTGACTTTTTCTAAATACCTAGCTATGAAATTAAACTATTGAATATTTAATATTCTTTAAATATTAATGTTCTTAGAGGGCAGGAATATATAAAAATGGGATTCATATTTTATTCCTTTAGATAATGGTAGTGAAACAATAATCATGGTATCTCTTGAGCATACAGACAGTTTGCTATTGAGGAGAAACTAAGTGACTGTCCATCAAGCAGAGCTTGCTGGAGGCCTCAGCTGTTTCAGGATGTCAAAACTAGTCTTATATTTATATTTGCTTACTAGATTTTTCTCAATTAAATAACTTAATGAAGCAGTTAGATACCTTATCCTGTGATAAGATCAAAATTAAAACTGTATCTGTTTTTACATAAAAAATGAATTGTGGAATTTAAGTAATTAATGAGGTATCATAAAATATATTGCCTAAGAAGGAACAGGACATAATATTTTACATAATTGAGTTAAAAATAAGTGCAACAGTGGCAGGGTTGAAGAGATCTTTCCTGCTCTGCTGAAATATGAGAAAGGAGAAGGAATGATGGTTACAAAAACCATTGCATAAATCAATAGTTTCTGTATTGTACTAAGCTCACAGTTTGACACAAAAAATAACACCTTGAAGTGTAGGTAGAAATACTGTAATTGGTATTTATGTATTTCCTGAAAAAGAAAAAAAATGCTTTGTTGATACTTGAGAAGTGAACTGGCAATTAGTGAGTCTTCACTAAATCATTATGTAATATTTCTAGTTCATGAGAGATCTGTGAGGTACTCCTAAGGAGAAGGAAGCCGATGCAACACCATCCATGAGTTTGCTCCCAACATTTTGCAATGCCCTACAGTCTCAGTAGGCTTTAATAAAGACCTTATCATCTACTTTTAAGAACATTGAGCTTCTTAACTTGAAGAGAAGATGAAAACTAGTTCTGAAGAATAATTTGAACTTGAGATTCCCTTTGTCAGTATTTGTAAGCAGAAGCCAACATCCTCTTCCCCCAAACAAACTAGAACTGATTTTTATCTTCAATTATGGGTTGTTTTACCAGACACATTTTAAGGCAAAATCAGTGGAGATCTAACCAGCTATGATAAGAAGATAAGTTAAATTATTCAAAATTACAGAATTATCAAGACACCATTTAAGAGACAATTCTGTATATACTATTTTTAACAATACACATCGATATACCCATCAGACCTTGAAGTGCTGACTAATAATGGTAATATATTTTCAAATGGACTGTATACAACATTTTGTAATAGGTATTTATTGTATGAGATATTTACTTTTAAGTTAATAAATTAGGGGCTGGGAAGGTGGCTCAGTGCTAGAGTGCTTGCCTTGCATGCATGAGGCCCTGGGTTCTATTCCCCAGCACCACATAAGCAAAAAGATAAAACTTTGGAAGTGGCGCTGTGGCTCAAGTGGAAGAGCGCTAGCCTTGAGCTGAAGAGCTGAGGGACAGCGCCCAGGCTCAGAGTTCAGGCCCCACGACTGGACCCAAAAACAAACAAACAAAAAGTTAATAAATTATTACTAACATAGATAATCGATCTATGAACTTGGGAGACCACTGACAGAAGAAGTGAATTTAGGATTTTCCTGCACCAATTTGACCAGGATTGGGTATGGCAAAGTGATAGGAGCTAATGTCAACTAAACATCCAAGAAAAATATAATTAGGGGAAGTTTGGGAGTGGGCATCAGTTATTGACGATGAACACTACAGTACTGATCAATTTTTTTCTAATATAATGGAAGACAGCTTGGATAGCTTAGGAAAAAAAATCTATGAAATTCTCTATGAATGGGTGCTGGTGGTTTATGCCAATAACCCTAACTATTCAGGAGGCTGACATCTGAGGATTGTGCTTCAAAGATAGCCTCAACAGGAAAATTTCTTAGACTTTTCTAATTAATCACAAAAATGACTCAAGTAGTAGTGCACTAAGCTTGAGCAAAAAAGCTTGGGGACAGCACACATGCACATGTGCACACATTCATGCACACGTTCACAGGCATGCATGCACAAACACATGCACACCTCCAGGAAAAGTTTGTTCTGGGAAGTTCTTATTAAGAACCCATCTAGCCCAGCACTGGTGGCTCACACCTGTGAGAGGCTGAGATCTGAGGATCGTGGTTCAAAGCCACCCTGGGCAGGAAAGTCTGTGAGACTCATCTTCAATTAACTACCAGAAAACTGGAAGTGGTGCTATAGCTCAAGTGGTAGAGCACTCACCTTGAGCTGAAGAGCTGAGGGACAGTGCCCAGGCCCAGAGATCAAACTACACTACTGACAAAAAACACAACAAACAAACAAACAAACAAACCCAAAGCAACCCATTTGCCAGGAGGATATGTACAGAGTGCTTTTATAAGTGGATGATAGCATTGCCTTCTACTTTGTCCTGACTATTGCTAAACTAAAAGCTGCAAGGCATTTCAGAAAGACAAGTAAAAAATGACATCCCAGTCTTTACTTTGTTCTGCCCCATAGATTTTATTCTCAGAGGATGAAAAATCTCACCTAGCGAGAGGCAGGATTGTAAACAGGTTGTTTTATTCTAAGAAGTTTCTAAGTCAGCTGCTAAGCTTGGCTTTCCCCATCTAAATCTGATTTCCCTTCAGCTATCTTATCTAAGTAAATTATTTCCTCATCAACTCAGAGCAAAAACCTAGGAATTATGCTCACACCATATGCCTTTGCCTTACTTGACATAGAGAATCCATTCATAATAAACAATTCCATTCCCAGAATCAAATAAGAAAAATACAGCTAAAGAAATAGTTAAGTAAATAATTAAATGAATATCTTAAATAGCCTTATAAAAAAGACAGGATATCTTAAAAAAAAAACCTTGAAAAGATACTCAATTCAAGTTACCAAAGAAACAAATAAATATGAGTAGAATTTGTTAATACAAAGTAAATATTAAATGTAAGGATGAAATATATTCCCTGGAATTCCAAAAATGGTTTTAAAAACTCTAAATATGAAATAACCACAATTCTTGATCATTGATCATGTTATGTCTGAATGCTCCCCCCATGAATCTGACCCCCAGAAATTTGTATGTTGGAAACTTAGTCCCCAACAAAAGAGTACTAGGAAGTGGGACCTACTGAGGGATGTGTAGGCCATGATTTCCTTCTGTATTGAATGGATCCATAGTGTTATAAAAGGATTTTCAGGAATGAGTTTATCCTTTGCTGCTCTTCTGCCATGTGAGGAAACAGTGCTCAATTCTTTTGTCCTGTTTGCTACCATCTGAGGACACAATAAAAAGACCTTACTAAGATATGGTACCTTGTTCATGGACTTCCCAGCTTCCATAATTGTAAGAAATAGATTATGATTATTGTTAAATTACCCAGTCTCTGGTGTGCTTCACCAGCAAGACAAAATGAAATAAGATACTGTATATAATAGCAAATGGGTGCATTCAGTTTGGGATGTGGTCTAGCACTCTACAGTGTAGCAGAACATATTTTGCCATATAATTCCATGGTTAGACAACTAAATATAGTGATTTTATACATAAGTGTACAACAATCAGAAATATACAATCATGTCTACTAGATATTTAGTAGAAAATTTCATAACTTCAGTATTTTAATGTCCCTATACTAGACAGACATTCAATTTCTATCCATTGTATAATAGACAGCCTATGGTGTACCCATAGAATGGAATTCTATGCAGTACTTGGAACAACCTTGATATATCTAAGAATAGAATATTCATATAAAAAGCCACAGATAAAAGAATACATAAGATACATGACTTCCTTGGAAATTGTAGCATTAGGTAGCGAATGGGAAAACTATTCAGAAGGAGCAAGAAATTACAACTAATTTTTGAGAACATGGTGTTGGTTCTTGAACCTTTATTGTGCCAGCAGCTGGTGACCAAGGAAAATACCCTTCATTAAGATTAGAATAAAATGTAGGCCGGGCACAGGTGGCTCATGCCTGAAATCCTAGTTACTCAGGAGGCTGAGATCTGAGGATTGCAGTTTGAAGCCAGCCCGGGCAGAAAAGTCCTGGTGAGACTCCTATTCCCAATAAACCACTCAGCAACAACAACAACAACAACAACAAAACTTGAGCACTGTGGCTCAAGTGGTAGAGCGCTAGCCTTGAGCACAAAGAGGCTTATGGACAGCACCAAGGCCCTGAGCTCAAGCCCCACAACAGAAAAATATAAACAACAACAACAAAAGCAATTAGAACAAAATGTAAATAAGCAATCTCCCTAAGGTGAGCTGAAGGAAGGCCTTAAAAAAGACGCAAACAGTAACCAAGGATAAAGTGGATGGTACAGCCAGCCTGGTTCTGGAATCGCCACCATCTGATTTTTCCCTAAGGAGTTGTTGGCTTGTTTCCAGCACTGGTGAGATTCCCATGGCAACACATGTGTTTGTACCCATTCCTTCTTTTACCACTTGCCCAGCATCTACCAAGGGCAACTACCTGAGTTTGTTTCAGGGGACACAATCCTGGTCTTTTCTGAAATTTAAGAGAGCTCTGATTGGGGCTTGTGAATATCTTCAGAGAGAATGAAATTGCTGGATTTCTAAATAACCGAGGCCCTTGCTTTTTTCTTGGTTTGCCATGCGAAAGCTCTACAGTAAGACAGGTGGCTAGATCTCCACACACTGAAGTACAGGCCTCTGGTATCACATGGCTAACATTGGGGCTGGGGGCTGGGTGGGGTGGGGTTAAGTAAAGTAGTCTTGCAGAGATACAACACTAATAATTACATACTTGAGAGTGAAGACTAGTGGGATGCTCATGAATGTTTATAGGGCTCAAGAGAAACATTTTCCAGAAAGTGAAACATTAAAGTGTTTATGTGTGCATAGGAATGCACACACATGTGCAAAGCAGATAAGAAAAGCCCCAAGGAATGACTGGCATACAGAATGAGTACAGAAAATGATAAGTAATATCTCTGAATATTTCATTCACTATTTTTGTAAGCAAAAAAAATAAAAAGTACAGATTTCATCAAGTAGGGATTTCAAATTGCAAAATAAAAGAATCAGATATTCAGTATTTGGATTTTTAAAGATAGTATGGGGAAGGAAGGGCAAATGTTTAAAGCAGAGACACATGTACAGCCATAAGAAAAGCTAGATCGTAAAAGTCTGTGGAAGTGACTTACACGAGCCACAAATATATTCTAAAGCATCCAGAAAAAAAAATGTCTCTTCCATCTTTGCTCTTTTCTGGGTTTCTATTCTGTACTGGTTTTTCTGCTTTATAGAATGGAATTTAAATCAGTAAATAAAAACATAAGGGTGAGAGCACTTCATCAATTTGAAGTATTTTAATGAGATGTTTCAGGGTTCTACCTCATACTGTGGATGCCAGTTCAACTCCTCCTCCCGTTTCAAAGGGCCTAATTTATATCATAACAACAGTTTTATTTTCAACCTATCAACATTGTCCTTTTCAAGCCTCTACATTAATTATCTTATGCCCTCGATTTTCAATGTGGTGTTATAGGTTTCAGTCTCTTAATTACTGATTGTATTTGGCCTGTGGTATCAAGGAGTATTTTATTTCTCATACTATAAATATGTAATTGTTTTTATCTTTGCTGGTTTTAACATGTATATGTAGTATTCATCTCTCTAATGGCTAAAAATTAAATGTGACATTGTGTTTTGTATGTGCAAGGAGTTCAGCTATGATTAAGTGACAAAAACTAGAAAATGCTCCCTTGGGGGGAAAAATAAAACACTTACAAAGCATTATTTGCCTATTGAGTGTGGGAAATAAATGTTGCATTTCGTCGCTTTTCATCATAGCCCTTAGAATTGCATCTTTTTGTTGTTTTGTTTTGCAGTAGCACCAAGAATAAAGCAAGGTCATTTCTAAAGTGCTTTCTTTGTCCACCTCTCTTCCTCTGTGTCTGAATTGTGACCCAAAATGCTTCCAAAGTGGTCAGTAGCTTCTCTTTAGCTACTCAGGTGGACAGATAAAATAAGAGTAATGCACGAAAGTTTATGATCCCCATCAGTGCTTTCATTGTGGCAATTTTCATTACGCAAGCCAGGTGAAAGCCCAGGTGTTTTTAAAAGGTAGCATTTTCCAAGGCAGAGGCAAAAAAATGGGTGATGTTGGGGGGGAACATATAAGAAACTTCATTTCACACAGAAACTAGTGATTCTCTTTCTCTTTTTGCACTTGCTAGGACTTCCTTCTTTTGCTTTGCTGTGTACTTACTGGACCTTCCTATTATGCAGACCACACTATGCTACCTCAGTAGTAGGCTTGCTCAATAACCCTTTTTTACTGCAAACCTGGGGTCTAGGTAAATTCTCATCTTAATTAAACAGTATAAGCTGTTTTTAAAAACAAAATCTGTTCTCTTCACCTTCATCTACATGTTAATTACAGAGGACAGAAAATGTCAAGTTTTAATTGGCTCAAGAGAGCTGTGTACAACAGAGCCTCATGCTAAATGGAGCCGAGGGCTTTGCTGGGACCAGCTGTTAAGATTAGGGCTACTCTAAATGGACAAGGCTTAACCCTCCTCCAGACTCTCCAATATCTAAAATCAATACAGAAAAGCATCATAGATGCTCTGATATTACAAAAAAAAAAAAAAAAAAAGAAGGAGAATGTCACGAATGATTGCTCCAAAGTTTCCTTATACACTGCAGTTACTATTCACTATTCGTGAACAGCTACAGAATCAAGTACCCTATAAGCCACTAATGTTTGCTGGGAGAAACCCAGTAGCATAATTATAAACCTGTGCTTTAGAATGGTTGGAGCAAATGTCCCTAAAACCTCGCAAATACTTTTGATTTCAAGGAGTTCTAAATCTTCTTAAGTGTTTGTGATGTAAACAATATTTTAAGCCAAAAACCATTCTGAAGGTCTTTATATTTCAGCTGTAAATGCTTCACTCATTCCCTACTCTTGTTCTTAGTTCTCTTTCCGTTTGCCCCTTTATTTATTTATTTATTCTTCTTAAATAACCAGGAGCGCTTTTGAAACTTACTGGAGTGAAACCATCTTTTCACTGGGCTTTGACAGATAGAGAGGCTTAAGAAATGCAGTCTACAACATAAGACATCTGAGCAGAATATATTGTAGATTCCCCTCCACCCTTTCCACCCCCCCCCCCCCCCCCGTTGCCTTCTCCAGGATGAGGAGACCAGAGTAAAATGCTTCCAGCCTGTACAGGGAGCACGCAAGTATTCACCCAAAGACAGATGCCCTCCTTCGGGGACCTTTCACTGAAGGCTCCATAATTTGGAAGCCAACATGACATTCTGACATAAACATACTGTTTTAAATTGACTCAGAATCTAGTTTGTGGGCTGACCCTACTAACCATTTATTTAGATGGTGTCAAACTAAAAAGATCATTTATGTTTAATATTTAGCAATATGGTCATTTATTTTTAATTCATTACCTTACATAGAAACACTAGATCCAAGTTAAGGAGTACCTTTCTTAATCCAATTGTTTCTTTAACTGGGTTTCTTATATAAAAACCTTCAGTGATTTCAAAGGAGCTTCTTATGTTGCAATAATATTCCGTATAGTAAGAAACAGCATTAAAGAGTCAAAATATAAGCTTTTTCTCAAAGAGAAGTTTTTGACTTTTCATCTTGAGAGATTTATAATATCAATATGATTTTTAACAATCACACTTCTTCATGCTTATTCTTTTTTTAAAAAAAATTGTTATTATAGAGTTGACAAGTACAATTCTTTTTGAACCATATCTCCCCTTCTGTCTGTCTGTCTGTCTGTCTCTCTTGGTTTTTCCCTGACATCCTCACCCACAACATACCCAGTTCATTTACCATATGGTGTCCAGTGAGCTTTATGCTTATTATAAAAGCACAGAAAAATCATTTGATATTTTGACTGTAACAATTAGGAGATTTCTGAGATAAAGCAATTACTAGGATGGTCCTCTCCAAATCAGCAGGCAGCATTTCTCCAAAATAAGTTGAGTGATAACTCATACATTTCTAGTAATGTGTTGTTAAAATGTCAAGCTTCAAGTACAAAGTCAAATAATAAATTAAGTATCTGCACTTGGTCAAGACTTTGAGCTTAGTATGACCACCAGGGGGAGCAAGTCACTGGTCAAAGGAAATACGTGCAGTTTCAGAATTCAGGGAATACCTGGCTTTAGAGGACACCATGATATCTTAGTGGAAAGAATGAGCAAAAAACATGAGTCAAACATAGATGAATCCCGAACTCCTGCAATAGTATCTTATTAAAATCAAATGCCTTTACAAGAGTGGAGTAAGTGCGGGGGCCAATGCCACAATTATTTTTCTTAGCAATTGCTTTTTAAACAGTGAACTGTCATATCTTCTAAAGTCCTTATGAGCTTCATGCCCACAGCACTGCTCACAGCACTTTAGAAACACAAATGGCTTTGAAAATGTAATGAAATAATGGAATATATTCCATATAGCTAGTGTTAGGAGAAAAAAAAGAATCTGGCAATAGTCATGGCATACCTGTTTGGATATTTGATAAGGTTGAAATAGGGAAGGAGGTTTCTAATTAAATACTATGTATATAACATAGGTGATTATAAAAATGGGATATCTAGTCCTCAAAAACTTTGCCATTCAGCGAAAATAAATTATATAAAGGAAACAATGTGACATGTAATAAGTCTGTAGGCAAATAAGTACACTGAAATTACTCAAGAAGGCATTCATAGAACAAAAGAAGTTATTCATGAATAATTTTAACAATAATTTCAAAATTCATAGGTCATACTAAGTCATATAACTTGCACAGAGCATGTTTTGAAAAAGATATCATGTCAGTGTCATGGATATTACATGTTGATATTAAACAGAATTAAATAAAACTTAGCTTAAGATGAGCAATTTACTAATGGTATGTTGAATATATAATTCTAGATAAAACTAATAAGATCCTGATTTTACAAATCTAAAGAGAAGGAAAATATCGAAACTATAATTGCTTTATTATAAAATGTGTAGCAAGAAGTATTATGAAAAAGCACTGTGTGTATGGGAAACCATAATATGATTGTAAATTTGGGTTAGCACTTACCAAAAATGAATCAACTAAGTCATGGCATTGGAGACTGCGAAGAAGGAAAAACAATCTAGAGAGAAGGGAGTCTATCTTCAAGCTCTGTACAAAAAGATGTCCTTGATTATAGCCATTCTAACTGGCTATAATCAAGAGCTCTAATAACAACAGATGCTGGAGGGGATGTGGACAGAAGGGAACCCTACTGCATTGTTGGTGGGAGTGAAAACTTGTTCAACCACTTTGGAAAGTAGTATGGAGGTTCCTCAAAAGACTCCACATAGATCTCCCCTATGACCCAGCAATCCCACTTTTGGGCATTTACTTGAATGATCACAAACAAGACCATATGCTACCAGCATAACTATGTTTATTGCAGCATTATTTACCATAGCTAAGATATGGAACCAACCCAGATGCCCCTCAGTGCATGAATGGATCAAGAAAATGTCATATAAATACAATGGAATTATATGCCTTCATCAGAAAGAATGACATTTCCCCATTTGTTAGGAAATGGAAAGACTTGGAAAAATTATATTAAGTGAAGTAAGCCAGGCCCAAAGAAGCATAGGTCTCATGGGTTTCCCTTATTTGCAATAACTAGTATATGTCTGAGACAAGCAGAAAAGGTCAGATAAGTTGATGTTAGGCAAAATGAACCCCAAGATAAGGACTCAAATGTTTTTTTTCTTTCTTGCTATTGTTTCTAACATATTTATAAGATTATTTCTTTGTTGCTTTGTATGTTCCTCCCCTACATTATAACCTCTGTTTTCATTGTATTTGATGTTGGTATAATTCGGGGAGGGGAAGGGAAAAAAACAAATTGTTTAACTAGGGATACAGGTAGACCCATTGCAACAATGAGATGTACAAGATGTTATGTCAAAAAACGAACTTTACAACTTTGATGGGGTAGGGGGTGAAGATGGGAGGGTAGGGAGGGCAAGGGGAAACAAAGGAGGAGGCAACAATGCTTGATAAGAAATGTATTCATTACCTTGCCCATGTAATTGTAACCCCTCTGTATGGTATTTTCACAATAAAAAAACTTATTAATAAAAAAGATGTCCTTGAAGAACTGACAGTTGATCAACAGGTAGGTAGTGAAGGAGGAACTATGGTGACAGATGGACCTAGTAAGATCTCTTGGGACACTCTGACAATGTCAGATAAATCAAAAGAGATGCCAATGTAGACACCCACTTGAAACATAATCTGGAAACATTTTGTTTTGAACAGTCAGTCAAATGATCTAGATTATGATTTGAGAGGGTCACATTGGCACCAGTATGGAAAGAATGAGAGTGCTTTCTGTCTTCTATTCTTATTTTGTAGCCACAAAATTCAGGTACATTCTGTAAAAAGGCTTAGAAATCGTCCTGAGAGAGACAACTCAAATACATAGGAACTCAGGTGGGAATTAGTTCAGCCAACCAGTGAGTTGAGCCCTGAAATACTTTTTTTTTGTATAGACATAGAAGTTAATATCATTTGCCAGCTATGCTGGCTGTCTACTGGTGCTGCTACTGATGTTACAAACACAAATCTGAGAAACAACAGAGAGATGTGTTGTGAGAAATGCCTTGGGTTTAGATCCAATTTACAGCTACCTTATAGGTAATTGGTAGCACAGTCCATCTTTAAGGCTTGAGAGCCCTCTGGCTCCCAGGAATCAAAATAGAAAATAGCCAGGGTGGACAATCTCTGTTATGCATATGAAGAAGATGTAATTATTAAAAACAAATGTATATCAAAACCTAAGTTTCAATTCGTTGTCATTTATGTAAGGTATTTTCAATGTCTATTTCTTTCTTCTTTTCTTTCCTTTTCTTTCTTTTTTTTTTTTTGTAGGTCATGTGGCTTGAATTCAGGGCCTGGATGCTGTCCCTGAGCTTTTGTCCCCAAGGTTAGAGCTCTACCACTTTGAGCTACAGTTCCACTTATGATTTTCTGGTGGTTAATTGGAGATAAGAGTCTCACAGAATTTCCTGCCCAGATTGGCTTTGAACCATAATCCTCAGATCTCAGCTTCCTGAATAGCTGAGCCCTGGCCCTATTTATTTCTTAATTGTTTAAATTTTATATAGTTAAAAATCAGTATATAGATTTATAAGATTATTTCTTTGTTGCTTTGTATGTTCCTTCCCCCACAGTATAACCCCTGCTTTCACTGTTTTGATGTTGGTATAATTTGTGGAGGGGAAGGGGAAAAACAAGTCATTTAAATAGGGATACAGGTGGACCCATTGCAACAATGAGAAGTACAAGTTGTTATGTCAAAAACGAACTTTACAAATTTGGTGGAGGGGGCAGGGAAGATTGGGTGGGGGGGCGGGGTGAGGATGGGAAAGGATGGGAAGGGGAAACAAAGGAGGAGGCTACAATGCTTAAGAAATGTACTCATTATCTTGCCATGTAATTGTAACCCCTCTATACAGTATTTTCACAATAAAAAAATAAAAAAGTATATAGAGATTATAAAATGTGGACATTTTGAAAAGAAATAAGTGTTCATAGTTACTAATTTTCTTTTAGATCCTCATAGTTTTGCTGCTGTAGCACTAATACATTCAACAACCTATCATTTATAATTTTGCATAATGCTTTTCAATTTTTAACATAAATATTTTGTGTAGAACTTGGTATATAGAGAAAACATTGTTATGAACTTTAGCAAATTAATGGATATGGCTATTGTGTATGGTGCATGTTGAATAGCATGTTTCCTTTTTTTCTAGAAGTTTGGTGTATTTTGTTAAGCAAATACACTATAATTGTATAAACCTTTTCAAGTTCTCTACTATTTAAGTATTTTCTAGTACTTTTCCATACAAATAAGTTGATGAGCATTTACATGTTCAGTGCTTTCTGCCTTTAATGTTGTTTTGTTATGTTTGTGGTAGATATTTTGTACCTATAAATCTACAAGTAAAACATTGGGTGGTATGCAAGTAGTCACAAATGAATAGTATGATCTTTTAGAAAGACAAGGTCAAAGCCCAACAAAATCAACAGCAAGAAATGGATACATCCAGGAATGGGAATGTGGCTAGGAGGAGAGGGGTAGGCCAGCGAAAGAGTCAAGGGGAGAGAATGCAGGAAAGAATTCATTGTAGATAAAGGAAAGTATGTTTCTTTGAGTCTGGCTTACTTCACTTAATATAATTTTTTCCAAGTCTTTCCATTTCCTAACAAATGGAGCTGTGTCATTCTTTCTGATGGAGGCATAGAATTCCGTTATATAAATATATATACACACATATCACACACATATATACACACACATATATCACATTTTCTTGATCCATTCATCTGCTGAGGGCATTTGGGTTGATTCCATGTCTTAGCTATGATGAATAATGCTGAGATAAACATAGTTGTGCTGATAGCTGTAGTATGGCCTTTTTTTGTGGTCATTTGGGTAAATGCCCAAAAGTGGGATTGCTGGGTTATAGGGGAGCTCTATGTAGAGTCTTTTGAGGGGCCTCCATACTGCTTTCCAAAGTGGTTGAACAAGTTTACATTCCCACCAACAATGCAGTAGGGTTCCCTTCTGTCCACATCCCCTCCATCATCTGTTGTTATTAGAGTTCTTGATTATAGCCATTCTAACTGGGATGAGGTGGTATCTCAATGTTGTTTTGATTTGTGTTTCTTTTACGGTTAGAGAAGTCGAGCATTTCTTTATGAATCTATTGGCCATTCTTACTTCCTCTTCATAACTGGTATATATCTAGGACAAACAGAAGAGATCAAAAGCTATGTACATATGTCCATATAACCTGATGCTAAGCGAAAAGAACCTCAAGATAGGGACACTAGAGATTTTTATCTTTCTTGTTCTTTTTAATGTACTTATAATGTACAATGCAATTTTTTTTCTTTGTATGTTCTTCCCCCATGGTACAACCTCTGTTGTCACCACATTTGATTCTGGTGTCCTGCATCTTGTATATACATTTTTCTAATTTGGGGAGGGGAAGGGAAATAACACAATGCTGAAATAAGAATACAGGATGACCCATTTTAGCAATAAGATATACAAGACACTATGTTGAAAATGAACTTTACAACTTTGTCAGGGTGTGGGGGCAGGAGGAGTTGGGGATGTGGGGAGGAAAGGGATGGTAGGGGACAAACAAAGGAGGGTGTAACAATGCTCAATAGGAAATTGACTCATTACCTTGCTGTAATCCCTCTGTACAGTATTCTACAGTAAAAACATATTTTTTAAAAAGAATTCATTGTATATATTACAAAATTAAGAAAAGTAAGGGAAGGGGTAGATTCAAGAGAAAGTGAGAATGTTGAAGTGACACTGGTCAAGATGCATTATATTCATAAATTGTTTGGTTATATGGCATCTCCTTTATACAACTACTTAAAGTTAATTTAAAAAATGTTTTGTCAGGCATATTGGTAGAAGTGACACTATGTGGTTGGAGATACAAATGCTCTCCTAAAAATTAGTTTACAAGATCATTAAACAGAAATAACTGGTGGACACTGGTTGTTCATGCCATAATCTTAGCTACTTAGGAGGCTGAGATCTGAGGATCAAGTTCAAAGCCAACTTGGGCAGACAAATCCAAGACATTCTTATCTCCAATTAGCCATGAAGAAGCCACAAGTAAGAGAGTGCCACTTTTTAGCAAAAGAGCTAAGTAAGAGCACTAGGACCCAAATGCAAATCCCAGTACAGACCTTGAAATAGGGAATTCTGGTCTGGCCAGTGCTATCTTGGCCACACAGTGGATGGGAGGGTCTGGTATCTTGTCTTCGTGGTGGGAGAAGGTGAAGTCCCCTGCCACCTCCTAGGTGATTGGTGTACCTGAATCCCTGAAGGCAGGAGTGGGGACTTGACTCATAGGTGACTAAACCTATCAGTGCTGGGACTGGAGTTTTTTTAACCTTATCCCGGACCTCTACCTATTTAGGCCCAAACCAGTTAGGTGCCATTACACCAGGCCACATGTCTCCATTCCAGTCCTGTCTCCTGGCTCTTCTCCAGTCACCATGGCATCCTGATTCAGCTCTCCACTGGAGCTGAATTGGATTGTTGGTATTGCTTTTGTTCTTTCTTTCCTCTCTGGCCTTCATGGCTCAGTTTCCTAACAGTGTTAAGTATATTTTCTGGCTTCTGGTCATTGAGACAGGAGTCCACTATGCAGATGTCAGCCTTTTAATACAGACTCCAAGATTTGACCTCTCAAAATGTGGCTTCTCCATTTTCTTCATGTATAACAGCATACCTGATTGTTCTCTGCAATAAAATTGGATTCAGAAGCGCAAGTGAACAAGAACAGCACAATTATATGAAACACTTTAAAACCAAATAGTCTGTTAGATAACAGTAACTTATGCCTGTAATCCTATTAAGGGGCCTGAGATCTGAGGATCATGGTTTGAAGCCAGCCAGGGCAGGAAAGACGGAGACTCTTACCTCCAAAAAAGCCAAAAGTGGAATTGTTGATCAAGAGGTAGAGTCTGTCTTTAGCAGAAAAAGATTTCAGAGTCAATGCTAAAGTCCTGAGTTCAAACCCCAGGATACACACACACACACACACACACACACACACACACACACACACACACACACACACACACACACACACACACACACACACACACACACACACACACACACACACACACACAGGAGTTTACTTCTGTATTTTTACAGTAGACAATTTGGGGAGATGGTAGAGACTTTAAGGGGCCTAGTTAGAGGAAGTAGGTCACTTGGAGCATGACTTTGGGACTTATACGTGTTTCCTTCTCTCTCTGCTTCCTACCTTCTGCCTCTGCCATCATGATATTCTACCCTGGCCCAGGACTGTAGCCATGGGCTACAAGCTGATACCTCTGAGACCATAAGGCAAAGACTTTTTGGCTTTGGCAATACTTTCTTCCTTTCCCAGGTCTTTTCAGGTCTTGGGGAGAAGTACAGAAAGACTTTCCATTTTCCTGGTATCTGGGATCACCTATGTAATGATTGGCCTTTGTCTGGAAACTAAAGCAATACAAATTTAACAACTTTAATACAGGAAAATTACAAAGGTTTCATGAACCAAGTAAAGATTCCAGTGACTGTTATTTCAATGAAGTGCTGCTTGCCATTGTTAGATAAGGCTATGAACTTGCTGGTATGTTCATTTTTTTAAATTTTTAATTATTTGGGTCTGGTCGTGGGGCCTGAACTCTGGGCCTGGGCGGTGTCCCTCAGCTCTTCGGCTCAAGGCTAGTGCTCTACCACTTGAGCCACAGCGCCACTTCCGGCTTTTTTCTTTTTGCTTATGTGGTGCTGAGGAATCGAACCCAGGGCCTCACGCATGCAAGGCAAGTGCTCTACCACTGAGCCACCTTCCCAGCCCCTGGTATGTTCATTTTTTAAAAATGATAAATGTGAGACAGCAATGAATGTTTGTTGTTGAAAGCTGCTTAGATACAGAAAGTTATTCAGCAAAGGTTGTTAAGACTTGCTGTCAGTACACATTAGGAGCATCCTAGGGAAGCTGCAGAAAATGTGGTCCATGGTGCAGGAGCGCAAGCATCATGTGCAAAGTTCGGAGAACCCCAGGGTTGAAGGCTTCACTCCAGACCTACTGAATCTACATTCTAATAAGATGCCGAGATGATTCCCGTATGTGTTAAAGTTCATGACATGCAGTATGCTTTCACTTGTATGAAATGTCAAGAAAAGGAAAATTGATAGAGATGAAGAGAAGATTGATGATTGTTGGGGGAAGAAGGCTGAAGCAGGAATTAATAGTAAAAAGACATGAGGAATCTCGCTGGAATGATGGAAATGCTCTGAAACTGATTTATGGTGATGGTGGCACAGGTTGGTAAAGTTCCTAAAAAATCATTGAATTGTACACTTGAAATAGGTGAATTATATGACATGTGAAAAGTATGCTTTGTAAAACTAGGAAGAAAAGAAAATATCTTTGGAACAATGTAGATTGTTGAGTCTTCTCCTGATCCCCATGTTGGTCCATTCAGGCTGTGAGTGGCTCACCAATTGAGGAATTATATGAAGGAAACACTGAAAGTCCCACCCAGAAACTCATTCCAACCTCATTCCTTCTCTTTCTTTATATCTTGAAAAATTCCAACACAAAACTGCACATTGCTTTTGATTTAATTGGTAGTTGATACTCTATTATATACAGATCCACTTTTGTTATATCCATACTGGTGAAGATTATTTTTTAATATCAGTATGTTTCAAATGAATTTATTTTTTGTTGGTCGTGGGGCCTGAACTCTGGGACTAGGTGCTGTCCCTCAGCTCTTTAGCTCAAGGCTAGTGCTCTACCACTTGAGCCACAGCACCACTTCCGGCTTTTTTCTTTTTGCTTATGTGGTGCTGAGGAATCGAACCCAGGGCCTCATGCATATGCAAAGCAATTGCTCTACCACTGAGCCACCTTCCCAGCCCACAAAGGAATTTTTTTAAAATCAGTCATGGGGCTTGAACTCTGGGCCTGGATAATGTCTCTGAGTTCTTTTGCTCAAGGTCAGCACTCTACCACTTTGAGCCACAGCTCTACTTCTGATTTTCTGGTGGTTAATTGGAGATAAGAGTCTCACAGATGTTCCTGCCTGGGCTGACTTTGAACCACGTTCCTCAAATCTCAGCTTCCTGAGTAGTTAGGATTATAGGTGTGAGCCACCAGAGCCCAGCTGTTAACTGAAATTTTTTGTTGTTGTTGTTGGTCGTGGGGCTTGAACTCTGGGCCTGGGCGCTGTCCCTCAGCTCTTGAGCTCAAGACCAGAGCTCTACCACTTGAGCTACAGCACCACTTCTGGTTTTCTAGTGGTTTATTGGAGATAGGAGTCTCATGGACTTTCCTGCCCGGGCTGGCTTTGAACGGCTATCCTCAGATCTCAGCCTCCTAAGTAGCTAGGATTATAGGCATGAGCCACCAGCGCCTGGCTTAACTGCAGTTTTTATGCCTTCATGTGCATGTAAAAGTTTTTCTTCAGAATTAGTACACATAATGGGAAATTGAATCTCATTATATTAAACTTGTTAAAAATACTGTTGAAAGGATCCTGCAAAAATTTCCACCAATTTGCCCTCTACCAATAAAGCAATAGACAAATCTTGGAAATGATTTGGGCTTACAAATACTTTAATAAAGGAAGCTGCTCAATTATCTTAGTTTCCCAGAAAATGTTATCTTCATACCATATTGTAGTCTAATAAGGGTCTATGGTTCTATACTACTATTTAAAATATTGTATGTAAAATCACTTTAATTGCTTAAAAAAGCCGTGGTCTTCTGAATTGTTGGAAATTATACCAAAGAATTAGTTCAGTGAAGATTGCTACAAACCCTGAATTTGAAGAAAAATTTTAGAAAGCAAAGAAATGAATGGAAAAATAGAGAAAGAGAAAACGCAGGATATTTGAAGCTTAGAAAAATAGTAAAATGAATTATGCCTGTGTAGAGTATTAATACATTCCAGAGAATGATTAATAAATGCTATCATTTTCTTTTTAATCATATATTAGAAAAGAAAAGCATAGTTTTGTTGTTTGAATTTATATTGGTTTTGATGAACATACTTGCAACATTTTTTTTCAGTCTGAGTTGTCTATTAATTTTCTTTTGCAATTATCTTTTATGTTATATATCCTTTTCTCATTTATTCTTTTAACCTCTGTATTGTGGACAACTAATTTCAGATATATTTAAAAGCATATTAAAATATGGTATTTTACTTGATTTTCATAGGAATTCTAATATGTTTTCGTACTCCAGTTTAAAACTTCTTTTTTAATCTATTAGATTTTTTTTTCATTTTTTATTGTGAAAATATCATACAGAGGAGTTACAATTACATGAGCAAGGAAATCAAGCATTGTTGCCTCCTCCTTTGTTTCCCCTTACCATCCTTTCCCATGCACCCCCAACGCCACATCTCATTGTTGCAATGGATCCACCTGTATCCCTATTTAAACAATTTGCTTTTTTTCCTTCCCCTCCCCAAATTATACCTCTTCTTATGGCATTAGGTTGCTAGTTTTAATTTACAATATCAAATATATAACTTTGCTTAAAGAATATATATCATCCTGAATGGTGTCATTAATTATCTCTTTTTCTTCTGAAAAAGAACAGTTTCTAAAAGAACGTCTCTATAAATAATTTCTGTGCTTTTAAAATGTTCTCCGTCAATTTATGACTGCACTTTCTTCAGTACAAGAAATTTCTATTTATTTCTATTTAATATATTTAAGTTTAAGCTGTTTTCAAAAATAAGCAATCATCTCTCTTCTATTGTTTCTTTCTTTTTAATTTCCCTCCATCTTATGAAAATAAAAATTGCATTACTGGGTAGGAGATGTTTAGTTTTTCATCATGTAAGGTGATTCACTATGTATAGAATTGGTCATGCAAATATGTGAATGACATCTTCTACCCCATTAACACAAATTTTATTCCAAGTATCTTAACTCTAGACATTATCCAAATAAAGAAAGAAGAGAAAGCAAATCAAATTAAAGAAAACTATCCTAAACATTTAGTATATCAGTTGGCTTTATCCTATTACCTCCCGAAACAACATTGCTCTTTTAATGAAGAACTGACAGGCTATCCAAAAACAATAAAGAATATTTTCTGTTCAGATAAACCTCTGTCTACCTGTAAATTTATCATCTATCTATCTATCTATCTATCTATCTATCTATCTATCTATCTATCTATCTATCTATCTATCTATCCATCTATCCATCTGTCTGTTCTTTCTATTGTAGGGGGTATCAAGTGACCAATTAAGCCATTTTCCAACATGAATAGGTTTATTTGGAACTTCCTTTTCTTACTCTGTATATTCCTATCCCTTCACATACATCCTTGCTTTTCCATTGTTTACTTACAAATTGATGTAACTCAGAGGTGAACCTTTTCTCTTCTAGTCTGCTTGAAGTTCTTAGTTCTTAGAAGCAAGTACTTTCAGGGACCCACCAAATAACCCAGGCAAGAGTGAGGCAATCTATGCTTGGCAGGGGGAGGATGGGAAGGGATGGGAAGGGTAAACTAAGGAGGAGGCTACAATGCTTGATAAGAAATGTACTCATTATCTTGCCAATGTAATTGTAACTCCTCTGTGCAGTATTTTCACAATAAAAAAAATAGATTAGCACCTGGTTAGGACTTGGACAAACGCAAGAGGCATCTCTTTTTAAAGGATATTTGGATAAGAATATTTTCTAAATAATTCACTGACCTCACAACCCTCACCTTGTCACCTTACAACTTTCACTTTCTTGCATAACTATTGACACATCTAAACTCATTACTATGTGCTGATTGCTCCAAAATCTATAATCCTAATTTAGTCCAGGACTGTAAGGATCATCTTAAAATAACAGACAGTTGAGCACCTACCATAACACAAAATGAATTCATTTTCTTCCTGTCTTAACTTGCTGGTTTTCTTTTATATCTAGTTTTGTTACTCTTTAGTATTAGGAATTAAACAGGATCTTAGAAATCAACCATAACACTCTTTTCTACTCTGCCCTGTATCTCCCAATGAGTTGTCCATCAAACACAAATCATTTCTATGATGTTGATGTCTGTTTATTATTCTGTTGCTTTTTTTTTCTTTCTGGTTTTTTTTTTTTTTTTGCTCTTTAATGCCAGTCCTGAGGCTTGATCTCCAGGCCAGGGCACTGTCCCTGAGTGTTCTCTCTCTCTCTCTCTCTCTCTCTCTCTCTCTCTCTCTCTCTCTCTCTCTCTCTCTCTCTCTCTCTCTCTCTCTCTCTCTCTCTCTCTCTCTCTCTCTCTCTCTCTCTCAGTCCCTCTCCTAGACTAGTACTCTACTACTTGAGTCACAATTTTACTCCCAGTGTTTTTTGTAATTAATTGAAGGTAAAAATCTCTTAGACTTTCCTGCTGATACTGGATTCAAACCATGATCCTCAGATCTTAGCCTCCTGAGTAATTAGGATTACATGTTTGAACCACCGATGCACAATCTAAGTTCAACTTCTTCTTGTAATAGAGTTTATCTGGAAAATTGCATTCTAATTGCATCCCCAGCTTTCTAATATCACAGTCCAGCTTATTTAAAATGTGTTTGTCTTTATGAACTCTCTACATCAGAAACTTCATGGAGACACATCTTTATTAATGTCCCCCACCTTAATGTCACTAGTCTTCTAATCTCTGCCTCCATCCAATTGCTTTCTATTGCTTTCCTCTTGTCTTCTGGGGCTATGGTCTCCAGTATGGTCATCCACCTGTATATAGTGTTTTGTGCAACCCAGCATGTTTGTTTGTGATATTTCCTCATCTTCATGTATATCTCTCAATCCTTTGCTTTCCATAGAGTTAATTCTTCTTAATACTATAGGACTCAGAACAGCTTTATTTTTCTTAGGAAAATCACAGTTTTCTATGTTCATTATTAATTTATTATTTACCTTATATTGTTAAAAGAAATCGTCATTTCTTTTTCCTTTTACCTTTATTTTTTGTGTTCTGAGTATCTCATAAATAGTACTTCAGTCTTTCAGATTTCTCATATCTACAGTATTGGCTTGGTAAGAATCTATGTCTAATTATAGAGATGACTAAGGGAATAAATGGCTGGATACAATAAACTATAGCTTGAGAACAAATAGAATTTAAGAAGAAAGGAGTATAGCATGAAGGGTGGCAGGCTTAATTGATTCTTTCATGATAGAAGTATCAGATACACTGGATAGAAATAAATGTAAAACAATATTGCTCCAGGGAAGCCAAAACAAATACTCATTTTTTTTTGATAAATTGCATGGGTAATGTAACCTGAAATGTAAGGTTTAGAACTATATTTTGTTTTATTTTTTGTCCAAATACATAAATCAAATTAAATTGTATTTTAGCTTTATTTCAGAAATTAAAAATAAATATTTGTAATGTGGTTTCTTATAGCTGTACTCAATATTTTGTTATGAAATCATCAGTTGTAGATAAAATTTCTATTGATGTGGAGATCTGGGAATATTGGTTCCACACAATATTAAAGGTGTCATTGAAAACTCTGATACTGTGAACATGAGAATGTTGTATTAACATCTATCTTTATTTTTCTAGTCACCTCAGGTTTATTGTCAACTATATTTATGGAATGATTGAACCAGACCAAGTACAATAAACTGTATTATTCCAGCATCTTTCACTAATTTAATTGTATGTGATTTCATATATCTCTTAGGTTCTTAATGTTAGCGTCTGTCTCAACATAAAGAATTAAGAAATTACAGACAATTGAAGTAAATCTCTTCATTAACTTAAGGTGATGGTCATACAGTGGCATTATCCTTGAGTTTGCTTTCTGGAAGTAATAATTATAGCTAAAATAAAATGCTGCAAGCCACAAGAATGAACATTTTTAAAATTCCAAAATTATCTGAAAATTATAAAATCATAAACAACAAAAGTCTTTGAAGTTTTTTAGGAAAAACATATTTAAATATTACCAATGTCTATATGGGAATAATTCAAGAGTTAAAAATATGGAACAGAACCCTAAATTTACTAGTGAAGATACAAATTTAAGAACCTGGCAAAGTTAAATGCTGTTTTCCAAAAGGATGATTCTGTTGGAAATCCAATTTGTATGCAGAGTTTCTGAGGAAATCCAGTGCCATTCTAGGCCTGGAAGTTCATTGTTAGGTGATTTGATAGTATAATTTAACCTATTTTAAAGTGAGGGAGTCCAAGTCTAACAGTAATCGTGGGCTACAGAGAGGAACAAATCACTCCAAGAATGCCTGCACCTGCAGTTTTGCCTATAAACCTAATACTTGGGCTGAAAATATCCCATTAATGATTAGAGAATAGAGTCTGAATAATTCTCTCTGCTTGACGTTTAGTAAAGAAAAGGAAGCTGAACAGCAGGTACATCTGGCAGCTCTTGCCACCAAATACCATGCAATTACTTTTTTCATTCCAAATTCCAAAGCACTATGGGGGAAAATGGCATAATTCTTGCTTTAGAATAAACAATGAAATCAATACGGGGACACTTTGTAATTTTTTTAGCCACTTTTTTGTTTCATAAAATAAGAATGATATAATCTCTGGCTTTTCTACTTCTGTCGTTTGAATACAAAGCATTTCAAAAGCAATGAAAAATATCAGCACAATACTTCATTATGATGGATTAGATTAGCAATTATTAAATATGTGAATGATGATTTCTGCATTTTATCACTATATACACTAGTCAAATATAGATGATACACACCTTTTTTAAATCTCATTAAAAATCAAATATTTAGGGGCTGGGAAGGTGGCAAAGTGGTAGAGTGCTTGCCTTGCATGCATGAGGCCCCGGGTTCGATTCCTCAGCACCACATAAGCAGAAGTGCCGCTGTGGCTCAAGTGGTAGAGCGCTAGCTTTGACCTGAAGAGCTGAGAGACAGTGCCCAAGCCCAGAGTTCAGGCCCCACAATCAACCAAAAAAAAAACAAAAACAAAAATAAAACAAAACAAAAATCAAATATTTAAGTTCTTATATTTCAATGAGGCTTGAAAATTATTGTGGTGAAGGATTGCTGAAATAATAGCTCATTCTATTTTCAAAATACTAGTAAGAAATAGACCAAAAGATACAAATCAGACATGACCAAGTAAATGGGAAAAATAACAAAAGAAGTTTATGCTGAAGCCTTAACATAAAATATGTATAAAAAGGCTTATAACTTACCCCTCATATCAAATTTTGTACTACTTCCTTCTGAATATAAAATCTTTGAGGATATAATTATGCAAATGAAGACATAACCACTTTGAAGTTAAATACCTTTAAAGTTTTCTCTCATTTTAATGTAATGTATATACAGGATAACACATTAACTACTGTGACAGTCTGGTGACATAAAATAAAATGTTTTCCTTAAACTATTCTTTAAGAAAGCCTCAGATATAACCATATTTTTTCATTACAACATAAGGGACAATATTATTAAGCCGTGTTTTGGAGAATTACATTACATTGGTGGCTTGGGGCTCAGTGGTACAAGAATGACTGTATTGTAAAGCCAACTGGGAAAGCATGTTTTTCTCTGGGGTTGCCCTGGGAGGCAGTCCATTTTCAATTTCCACAGCGGCTCCATCACACATCTATCCTTCTTCAACCATGTCAGAAGAAATGACTTGTCAAACAATGCTTTGCCTGCCAATTATAAGCAATTTTTTTTTGCTCAGTCTCAGTTCCTTACTCATGTATATAGCTAGAATGGGTATTCAATGAAACCTAGTTTTAAGGGACAAATTTTTGCATTGTTAGCTCTTACATGATGTTTTACTAGAAAACTCAAATTTGTTCCAAAGTAATGAATACATTGGAAAATAATTGGAATATAATATGAATTTTGTATTTGCCTAATACGTAATTTTCTTCAGTACATAAACTTGAATGAAGGACAGATGCATCATTTTTTGAGAGGGGGCGGGGTAGGTCATGGGGCCTGAACTCTGGGCCTGGGCACTGTCCCTCAGCTCTTCAGCTCAAGGCTAGTGCTCAATACTTGAGCCACAGTGCCACTTCTGGCTTTTTCTGCTTATATGGTGCTGAGGAATCGAACCCAGGACCTCATGAGTGCGAAGCAAGCACTCTACCACTGAGTCACCTTCCCAGCCCGATATGTCATGTTTTAATTAATCTGCAGAATATAGACTTAAATAATAAGAAAATTATTTCATTTCCTAAAGGAGAACTGCTATGGGTTACCAATGGGAAGAGTTACGGGGAAGAAGAGTCTGATGTGAATGAGATTGAAGTGTGTGTGTGTGTGTGTGTGTGTGTGTGTGTGTGTGTGTGTGTGTGTGTAATAGAAGAGCATAAAGAAGCTGAGGTACCAGGAACTTAAAGACAATAATCATAGCTACTCAGGAGGCTAAGATCTGAGAATCAAGATTTGAAACCAGCTAAAAAGAAAAAGTCTGCAAGACATCTCCAATTAACTAGTAAAAGGCCAATAGAAGTAAAGCCACCAATAGAAAAAGCCAAGCTAGAATGCAATGTCCTGAGTTCAAACCACAGTACCACTGTCCCCCATCTCCCCAAATAATACTTACTTGTATAAGTAAGTCCGTGTCATATTTATTGGAGAACATATGTATTTATTAATAGATAAAAGTGTTTAAAAATTTACCATCTCATGTTATATCAAACTAGCCATACTACCAAGACTCAAACGAATTCAGAAATTATGGCATGCTACAGTGGTCCCTCAATTTCACAGAATAAATTTGTTAGAAACTCTGTGGGAAACTTAGAAATAACTACCGTGTTTCTCTTATAGAAAATTACCTTACTTACACTTGATAAAATTATTGTTATTACATATAACTGTTCCTGCTATATCTATACAATCATTACCATCATGAAAGTACAAAAGGAATCTGAAATAGCAAGCCAGTGTTCTCTCTACATATATTTCCACGGTATTCAATCTTTTAGAGTCAGAGTCGACTTACATCAAAATTTTTCTGGTGAAGAAATCTTAAGAAAGTCTTTGAATTCTTCAAAATAAAAATAAATATCTTCTCAACATGATGTCTACAGTTGATAGCAGTATTATAATCTTGAAAAATGTTCAGAGCAGCTATTAGATATTCTCCCCATAAAATAATGATATGTGAGATGAGGCATATGTTAATTACAAGGTGTTTTATCTGTCAATTATTTAAAAAATAAAATGATATAAAATGAAATATGCTGGCTCAAATTTTACCAAGCCAGAGTAGCATCAATATTTCTTTTAGTTATATATGAAATTCTCCAAGATGATGGAGAATGTTAGACCATACTGACAATTTGTTGTAATTACACCATAAATTTTAGTCTAAAAGTAAACTGTTTTTCAATTGGAATGGAGAACAGTGAAATTATTTTATCTGTAGATAAAGTAACATTGCCTTTAGATAAAGTTGCAATATTCATAACTAATAGATGGATGTCCATTGTGTATATATCACACTATCAATTAAAATAAAATAATGAAAGAAATAATTTCTTTTAAATCCTTCAATAAGTTTCAAAATACATTTACATTGTATTGGATTTATATTACTGATGTAATAAGTTATATGGGGAAATAAACTACATTAAAACAAAAACTTGTATTTTATCATAGGAGTCAGAAGTTTGAAATTGGTTGACAGATTTCATTCTTTTGGAGAGTCTAAGAGCAAATTCATTTTTTTTACATCTTGAATTTCCTCTTTAATACTCTTGCCTTGTAATTTCTCCCCCCAGCTTTAACCTGCGAAGTTACTTTTATGCTGGACATTTACTCAATTGCAGGACAGTTAGTATTTTTGAAGTGCCATTCTCTACCTGTCATGTGGTCATACATTGCCAAGTTCAGGTTGGCTAAAATGCCAATCTTCCTCAAGTTTGTATGCAGATTGATTCCTACCCATCTGCAGAGTCAGTCCCAATCAAGAACCTAATTACTGTTTCAGAGAAATGAGCAAGGTGATCTGAAAATTCTTCAGGGAATGGCAAGCATCCAAAAGTGCAAAAACAAATCTCCCAAAGATAGAACAAAGTTTGAGGAATTATGCTAATTCAGAAGTCACTTCAAAGCTCTGTCTAAGATAATAACAGATCTATATATCTATATATTTATATATCAATGGAAGAGAAACATGAGTCTAGTAATAAACCATTCTATCTAAGGTCAATTGACAATCAGTTTGTTCTATGTACTATTTGGGACATTCTTTTTTTTTGTGTGTGAAAATACCTTACAGAGGGGTTACAATTAGATGGGCAAGGTAATGAGTACATTTCTTATCAAGCATTGTTGCCTCCTCCTTTGTTTCCCCTTTCCATCCCTTCCCATTCTTATACCAAAAATATATTTGTCATTGATATGAGATAAGTTACCTGAGTGTCCTGTACATTCTTTTGGAACTCTTCCTCTTGTTTATATGAGGATACAATATAGGCTTAACAAACAAGTTGTAAAAAGTTTGTGGGCCTGATGTGTAGCAAATCATTACTCTGTAATATCTGTTTGAAATCTCCTATTACCATGCTTTCTGAGAAAAGCAAAAATTACAAGATTTTATGAATACTAGTATGAGTACTTTTTAATTTCAAATTAGGAAATGCCAATTTGTACCATGACCTAAACTTAAAAATGATGGAAAGACAATAAAAATGTAAAGAAATCCCATTCTTTACTGATTTTGTCCTACTTTGAATAATAATACATGTGATGATCGTTCCTTAAAGTGAATAGAAAAACTTATAGGTTCAGTAATCCATTAATCTGACACCAGGGGACAATGGATCTTCCTTCTCTGGAAGCCTTTTTCTAATGATTTACATATTTGCAAATGTCTCATCTTTCTTTTAGCTCATTGCATACACTGATGGACACTGCTTTGCTAATTAGTAGAATTAGTTATTGTGGATGACATGAAATTGCTTTTTTTGTTATATCTTGGGAATATTGGTAAATGACTATTATTGCCACATTCACATTTGCCCACTGACTCTATTAACCTTCTACTATTTTCTCTCTTATTGAACCATTTAAAAAATCACAATCCAAAGACTTGTATTTGTCTAGGCACAAGAAAAATTATTCAAACATTATTGGATTAATAATAAGATACCAACACCTTTCAACTACTATTACTTGGGAAATAAATTGTATTAAGCGGATGTAGGAAAAGATATATGGATCCATTTCAGAGTGTGTGATTGATTTTACATATTTTAAATTGGAGAAGTAAAGATCATGACAACATTTTAGAGCATGATTACATTGTTTAAACTGTTATTACAGATTTATAATTTGTCTTCTTTGTTATAAACAGGTACATAACTTGATACAAACTTGGTTTCAAACAATTAAAATTGCTGGAATCATCAAATCTATAAGGAAAATGTATTTTCCAGAGTTCTACTACTTAAATATTTTGATCGTAGAATGTATACATGAATAATGTTTATTGTTAACATGAACACCTTTTGGGAACATTAATCCAATTCAACTCCTCCTTGTATTCGAAATAGTTACAATATAGTAAGTTACCATTTTTTCAATTTCTTCAAGGTAGAGTATCTATTATATTTATTAAAGCAGGACAACATTTTACAGTTATTCTTTTATTTTTCTTTTTTTACTGTGAAAATGCCATACAGAGGGGTTACAATTACATGGACAAGGTAATGAGTACATTTCTTATCAAGCATTGTTGCAGCCTCCTTTGTTTCTCCTTCCCATCCCTTACCATCTTCCCCTCCCCCCATCCCCCTCCCCCCTTTCACAGTCATTATATAGACTACATTTCCCAGTTCTATTGGATGAATTTTGAGTAAACACACACACACACACACACACACACACACACACACATGTGCACACACATGCAAATCCATAAATCACTTTTCATTCTGAACAATCCTAATTCCAGTATTGAAGTTGCTTACTAATGAGATTGTTATGTAACCTACTATTAAGAAACAATCCATATTAAACCTTACTGATGTAAATAAACTGTGAATTAAATTCATCATTACAAGCAGGTGTTACATTACATGTCTATGGAATACCTCCTAAAAAGAGAAAACACTAATGTGCTGAGTGTTGCCTAAACAAAGCAATTTCTCTGCTGACATTTTGTATTCTTTTTTTTTTTTTTTTTGTAAGTGTGGGGCCTGAACTCTGGGCCTAGGCGCTGCCCTCAGCTCTTCATCTCAAGGCTAGCGCTCTACCACTTGAGCCACAGCACAACATCCGGCTTTTCCTGCTTATGTGGTGCTAAGAAATCAAAGTCAGGGCCTCATGCAAGCACTCTACCACTGAGCCACTTTCCCAGCCCCCAATTTTGGGTTCTATTAACATTTAGACCAAGTGTTCTTGGTCAGTTGGAGCTTTGCCAAATTCACGTTTGATTGTATATTTTATGGTGGTTTTTCTCCTTGTAGTTACCTGAAGCTTGCATTGGTCTCCTAGTTTTGTTTTCTATACTCTTATCTGTATGCTGCATGACAATAAGTTTCTAGATGATTGATGCTTTATGATCCACTATGTCCTATGGGTCAGAATGAGGCTGTCCTTTGACCTTACTGATCATACTCTTTCTCATGAGTCACTTGATATTCTTTGGAAGAAAAAAAAAAAAGAGAAAGAAACAAAGTGGTCTCGTATACTTCATGCATTAAAAAAAAAAAACACGAAAAACAGTAGAATGCCACTGGGTATTGGTGGCTCATGCCTGTAATACTAGCTACTCAGGAGGCTGGGACTTGAGGATAATAGTTCAAAGCCAGCCTGGGCAGGAAAGTTAGTTAGACTCTTATGAGCAATTATCCACCAGAAAACTAGAAGTAGACCTGTGGCTGAAGGTGGTAGAGTACTAGCCTTGATCATAAAAGCTCAGGGACAGTGCCCAAGCCCTAAGTGCAAGTTCTGTAACCAGAAAAATAAATAAATAAAAGAATGCAAAAAATTAGAAAACAAATCACTTCACTATTACTACTCATTTTGAACTTCCCTGTCCTATTGGTATCCACAGGATATCACTATAACATATTATCTCAGAGATTATTAGTTTGAGAAAACAAACATTTATCATCTCACAGGTCAAGAGCCCTGACATGCTGTGTTTAGTTGGTAAAGGTTTGGAGTCACTCATAACCACTCATGCAGCCAGAATATTTTCAGAAGCTGAGGTAAGTTGCATCTTAACGGATATGAAGAATATGCTTCAAGAGCTATAGGTGAGGTCTTTATTCTTTAGTTGCTAGTTTTGGAGGTTTCAATTCCTTCCATGTGAACCACCCACAAGTCTCAACAAAGGCATTCTCAAGTAACTGTTCCTAGAGGAAAAAGTTTGAGTAAGAAAGTAAGAGGAACTCACAATGCTTTTTTATGACCTTGATTCACAAGTAACTTGCCAGCACTGTCACCTTATTCTAATCACTACACCACAGCAAGCAAGTCAGTAAGTCTAGCTGACTCAGAAAAAACAAAAAACAAAAAACAAAACTAGTGTCACCTATGAAAGGAGCTAACAACTCTGTGAGCATAGTTTAAAATCACTATACCCTCTTTAATATTTAGTATGTTGCAACAGATTCCTCATAGTTCTGTTTGACACTAAACTTTTGTCTTTATAGATAAAAAAAAAAAAACTGAGCTGAATGTTAGTGGTTTATGCCTATGATCCTATCTACTTGGCAAACTGAGATCTGGACCATCTCAGCTTGGGAAGAAAAATCCAGAAGACTATCTCCAGGGAAGAAAGCTGAATGTGGTGATGGTGTGTACCTGTCATCTGAGCATAGACTGAAAGCTTACAATAGGCAGGTGGATGCTCAGGCATACTGCTGGGCAGGAGAAATGATCCTCCAGCAGCCACACACTGGTGGCTCATGCCTGTGATCTTAGTTTCTTAGGAGGCAGAGATCTGAGGATCCCGACTCGAAGCCAACCTAGGCAAGAAAGTCTGTGAGACTCTTATCTCCAACAAACTACCAAAAAAGATGAAAGTGGAGCTGTGGCTCAGGGATAGAGTGTGAGCCTTGCAAAACAGAAGCTCAGAGACAGAGTGTAGGCCCAGAGTTCAAGGTCCAGGACCAACATGTCCTTAAAAAAAAGAAATCAGCACCAAAGAATGATTGATGACATGTTTCAAGTGGTAGTGTCAGCCTAGCAAACTTAAGGTCCTGAGCTCACACCCAGTTCACTCACCTCCCTTGCTCAAAAAAGAAGAAAATCCAGTTGGCAGAATGTAATCAAATTATCTACTAACAATTCTCTTTCTTATATTGCTTCAGGGCTCAAGAAGTTTCCCAGAATTTTCCTGTACCCCTGCATCAAATTGATACTATCATCTAAATTCTAATCATACCAATAACCTTCTTCTAAAGTATAATAACTAATTTATAGCAGCATCAGATCTTTTCATAAAAAATCCTATTTCACATTAAAACATTTTAGCTTGCAGATAGGAAAAGTTTCCACAGATCAGTGCCAATTCAGATTTTGCCTTTTATTTTAATCTCATGCCCCATTTCCTTTTCCCTTTTACCAAGTCGACCTTTCTGTTTTCCCTGGCTGGCTAAGGTCCTGCTTCCATGAAACCCCACTGTCATTTTCTCATTGACCTGGTGAACCTCTTTCCTCTCAGTCCTCATTACAGGCACTGTAAGTGTTGTGTTCTGTCTAGCACAGTACTGTTCTTACGGTTTTACCTGTAGTTGTGTGTTCCCTCCAAATTGATAATAAGCTTCTTGAAAAGGGAATATTTATTCTTAAATCTTTACAGTTCTCACAGATCTTTACACAAGTTAAATAACACAAAGATATTCAGCAGGATTTTTTTTCTCTTTTACCTTTTCTGATTGTGAGATTGAATAATACTCTTGATAAAAATTCTGTAATAAAATCTCAAAATAAAAAACCTATTTTCTTTGCAATTATATGCTTTCTTTTTCTTTCTTTAATATAGAAATCCCAGCTGTCCAACCAAAGGTTATTTTGTGAGTTCATATTTACCTTAATACCAGTAATAATTTTGGTAACAAAACCTCTATTTCCAAGCATGAAATTAAAAATATTTAGCTTATCTTGTTTGTGACTAGAACAAAGAACTATTTGGGCTCTCACTTTTCTTAAAATATAGTTATTAACATAAAGGGAAAATATCATTATTTCTAATTACGTGGGGCTTCTAAAATGTAGGAAATTATCCGGGCACAGGTGGCTCATGCCTGTAATCCTAGCAACTCAGGAATCTATGATCTGGGTTAGCTTGAAGCTAATCCAGGCAAAAAAATCCATGAGACATGTTGTCAGTAAACTACCTAAAAAGCTGGAAGTGGAGCTGTGGCTCAAGCTGTAGGGCACTAGCTCATAACTATTGCCCAAGCCCTGATTTCAAGCCCCAGGACAGATGCGCGCGCGCGCGCACACACACACACACACACACACACACACACACACATACACACACACACACACACACACACACACACCATAGCAAATTATGTTCTTCTAAAATAAAAACTTAATTATATAGAAATGCAGTTTTTTTTTTTAGTTCAAATGGGAATCTTTTGCAAAGTGCCTATTTCTCCAGAGGCTTTTTGAGAAAGTTTTATAAAATGTTGATTGCCTGTAGTATTCTTTCTCACAAAATTTAATTAAATAGTTCCTTTTATATTTTCATATGCTTCTATTGAAATTGTTTAAATCTCTCTCCCTTATGGAAGTAGTTATTATGGAGATAAATACTTTTTATAAAATGACATAATTCAGGATTAAACATTTTTTTTGTTGTGAAACCTTTCAAATATAAACAAAAATGATAAGAGGAAACACAATGAGTCTTCCTTTATCTATTACAAAACTTCAATAATTATCAACACATTGCTAAATATGTTTCCTCTCATGCTCCCTGTTGAGTAAAGACACTGATTATTTCTGTAACTTCTATTGTTGACTCTAATGTTTTTTGAGATGCACAATTATTAAAATATACGTCTGTGCTCAGCTATATGAATGTATGAAATGGAATGTGAGAATGATACAACCAATAGCATCATGTATCAGCCTTATTACCTTTGGATATGACTACTGGGCTCTGGAGAGGTTCAATTTCTAATGTCATTTTCTGATCAAGTAAGGGGCACATGGACCAAGGTAATAAGACAGAGGACTCAGAAATAAACCATGTGACCGTAGCCATGTCATTCATAACAAAAGAGCCAATTTCACAGTGTCTCCATTGACACTTCAACTTCCTTCTCAAAGCTACCAAGTTATCAGTCTGTCGGGTGCTGCTTGCATGATCTCTGCTTCTGTAACATACTGTCAGGCTCCTTGGCTTCCCTTTGAAATCTCAATGGGAGCCTCCATAAAGCTAGAACTCTTGAATTTTGCATTTCTACAAAGACAGCTAGAACTCTTGAATTTTGCATTTCTACAAAGACAGCATCTTACAGACAATGCCAGTGCCTGCCTGCCGTTGGCTCTAACAGTAACTCAGTCTACTTGGCCCATAAGTACAGTGGCCTTTGAATGCCTGAATAGTTAAATACAATTAAATAAATCTAAGAAAATAATTTTCTACACTACCAAGTGGGAGCAGAGTACCCAATTGCTTTCTTACCAAGTAGAAGTTTGCACATTTACAACCTACAGCCTGAAAGGGGTGAGGTCAGTAATTAATAGCATACTCTGGAAGCATCTTTCCCATTATCCCCAGAGAAAGTACTTATCTTCTTTATAAAGACACTCATAAAGACACTGATCTCTTTAGCCCTCCTCTGCTGCAACTTTAAACACTCTTTTTTTGTGTGTGGAAAACTGCAAGTTTTCACACGTTCTTCCCCTGCTTTTTGTCCCCAGTTCTCACAGTTAATCTGGCGAAGCGCAGCCCCCAACACTCATGACACAGCCTGCACACTGTGCTGCCTGGAGAGGCCCCTGTTAGACTAATTAGTAAATCACCTTCAAACTTATCCTCCCTACAAATCTTTAGGGCATGGATAAAAATGTAGACATGTTTTTTGTGGGGTTTTGGGGTGGGGGGCCGAATATAACATAAATGACTTCTCATCCACTTTCCAAAAGAAGCTTCATTTCTATTGAAAACCTCATTAACACAGATTTTAGTGTCTGTGTTCTTACCAGCATTCTGCTCTTCTGAGTTTCTCCCCTTTCTCTTTCCAAAGTCTTCCAAATGCCTTCTATAACCTAGTTCTGAAGGCTTTTGAACCAAAGGCTCATAATGATGATTACCCATCTGCCACCAATTTTCTGAGTTCCTCAGCTCTTTGAGAACATATTTGAGAAAGTGAACTTAAAAGAAGGAATGATTATTTTAGGGCATGGATTTCTCAAGTGATCAGTCCATGGTCATTGGCTCCATTGTTTCTAAGCCTGTAGTGAGACAGAATATTCCGGTGAATAGCTTATCCTACATCAAAATGGTTCACCTGTTCACTTTGCCACAGCCAGGAAGGGGTGGGGGAGGAGGAGGGGAGAGAGAGAGGGAAAGAGGCAGGGGAGACATAAAGGGGAAAGGGTAGGGGAGGAAGAGAGGGGAGAAGGATAGGACAGGAAGGATAGAGAAAGATTTTGTGTGTGTGTGTGTGTGTGTGTGTGTGTGTGTGTGTGTGTGTGAGAGAGAGAGAGAGAGAGAGAGAGAGAGAGAGAGGGAGGGAGGGAGGGAGAGAGAGAGAGAGAAAGAGAAACAGAGACAGAGACAGAGACAGAGAGAGATATGCCAGGATATGATATATCATGTCTCCATAATTTCCAAATAAATTAAATCACTGGTAATATCTGAGCCCTCATGATCCAATCAACTTCCAATGCCTCTCTCTACTGGAACAAAGTGCTTATGTGGACAAAGCCTGTATTCAACCCATGAGCTTTTGGAGCTTTTCGGATCCAAATTTTACTAAAGGTCATATATGAAAACAATCATTACACTCACAATATGCATTACACACAGTAAGAGCTATATTTAGAATTCATAATTGGGAAACTTAGATGCTGAGTATTTATATTTTGCCTATCAAATGTATTTCCACCTGTCTCCATCCACACTGTTCCTCCGAGGACTGACATTCATGGGGTCCATGAATGAACTCTCTTTCTCTCTGGCTTCTAGTTGACTTGAGACAAAAAGCGAACCTAGGGAGAAAATTTCCTGGTTGAGAAGAGCAAGGCCTGGGGTAGTTATCTTGCTTATGCCTCTTTCTGACAGATTATTCCCTCTAGTTTATTGTTTCTTGTCTGTTTAGGTTTAAGAGTGATAATCTCTCTGCTCTCACTCTTTTTTTTCTCTCTGTATGTATGTAAGCATGCATATATATACATACATGTATATTATGCACTGATATGTATATATGCAGGTATAAATTTTCACATTGATATTGATATGAATATACATATATAACCTATATAATAAATGCATAAATATAATATAAATATATATAAATATAACATATGTATATATGTAGAGAGAGAAAAAGAGGGAGGAAAGAGATTTATCACCAGTTTTATTCATGTTTAAGGGTCACTTGTATGATTTGTAGGTTGGTATGTCCAAGAACTTCAGGGCAGGTCAGCAGATTGTAAGGTAAGTCTGGAACAGACTTATTTTAGGTAAACGAACATTTCTTGTTGAAAGTATTAGCTATGTAAATTTGTGAAATGTGCCACAAATGAAAATGAGTAAACTTCACAAAATATATTAAGAATTTCAAAGTTCTAACATCAGGGCCGGTAATCTTGGGCAACTGCAATTATTGAGATAAGATGTTCACTGGTCTGGTTCACTGGAATGCCTGAACTCTGTTCACACATGTAGCATCTACTTATTACAAATTTTTTCAATTAACCCATATATATGTGTCATTAATTTACTGTAGGATTCTGAGGTGAATAATCAAATGAAATCAACTCCTAAAATTTTAGTTTCAAAGCTCAATGACTCTGAAATTTGTCCATTCATCCTTTCTTTTTGGATGAATTTCATTTCAGAGGAACTTTTCAGTAAAACATTTTTAGAAAGTTTAAGTCCTTAATTAATATGACCTAAGAACATACACATCAAGGATGACTAATTAGACTCATGCTTGGGGCCTTAATTATACAAAGAGCATGGATTTATTTTATAGTTACATTTGTTGATAAAAAATGTTTTGATCTACCAAATATTCAAACATTAAGTGTAGTTCTTAATGCTTTAAATAAAGTTTGAGTGTCATTTGAATGTTGACTACTTGTATTACTTGTGAGTTGTGTTTTCCTCCCCAGAAACCAGAATTCTGGCAGTGTTTGAGTCTTCTGCATCGATTATTTCAGGCAATGGGACGGTAAGGATGAATGGGTAAAAGTTTCATTTGCCATGGCCTAGGTTGGATAACCTAGAATCAGTATTAAATCTCTCAAATTTATAAAAAGATAAAGAGAATGGGATTTGTAAGGGATTAATAGTATGGTACCAAAAAGGTGGCATAAATGGGTATCATTCAGAATCAGGAGCTTGACAATCAAACCTTCCCTATTAGAACTTTTCAGTTGATGAATTGTTTTTAATAAAGTTTCTTTGATAGGTTTGTCACTCTTTTTGGAAATACTGCAAATCTTATTTCAGTTCGCATGATGATATATAAATGTTATTGAATTTTCTCTCTTTTGTTAATGATATTGATGCCATTTTTTCCTCTAAAGAATACTTCCTTTCATTTTAACTGGAAATAATTTTACTATTTAAATAGATTTGTTGTCTTCATCTAACAGAATTATTTAACTGAAAATAACCTAGTAATTGAACAATGTTGGAATGCCACTAATTATTGATGATAATAATATGCCAATATTCAAGTACAGACAATAAATTTCTGAAAGATGACAAGAAAAGTAATAAATAAACTTCAGAAGACCATGTTCTTTTTTCTGAATATGAAAACTTAAGAAAAGAGAGATTTGCTATTGCTTATTTGTGCTTGTATTTCCCACATTTTGCCAATGATGGAATTAAATTGCCAGTATTATTTATATTAAATAAGGAGCCAAGCTTGTGTTAGTGAACTAATTCCAGTAACTTAAATTGGGATTGGGAGAAGTTGGGTCCTCATGCTATTATCTCGGGCTGTAAGATGAAACATTAGTTATAATCTGCAGAGCAGTTTTTAGTTTGTTAGTTTTAATCAAAGCATAATAAAGTTTAAAGTCTAAAGTAATTTTCTGGTTACCTGTATGTCACTTTATGAACTCATTATGCATAAGGATAATTTTTTTGTCTTAATACCTATTCTGATATATTTTACAGTTAGCAATAAAAGTAGGGTGACAAAAAGGTTATGCATACGGGAGAATTCTTGTCACAAGAGAAAGTAAGCCCAAAGCTCTGGCTACAAGTCATCTGATTAGACTGCATACTATATTTACAGAAACACATCCATAAAGTCATTTTTGAGTCTGGCTACTTTGTACTCATTAAAGCATAAATTTTGACAAATGAAATTAAACATAGACTCTTCCTTGGACATGAGAGATAAGGCCGAGGGGGAAAGCCTTTCAGGTTTGAAAATGTTTGTTGTTGGTATCTTGATATGATATCTAATCTTTTCAAACTCAATCTACTTGTTCAAAGAGTTTTGATAATTCCCTGATAATAATAGTGCATGGTAAACTCTACAGTGTGGAAGCAGCTAATTTACAACTTCTAGTGTCCCTGTTTAAACCATGCAAAATGTGACACTGATTGGGATAAGTTGATGGCTGAGTGTTCTTGAGATTTGAAGCATATGATGCACAATCTATGTTTAAAATTCAGTGCCTTGACCTGATGCAGTATTCTTTCCTCTGCTGTTAGATGTGTTGGTGGGCTCTCACCGGTCCATCTATTCTGGACAGAACATGTCATGAGCAGCCATTCTTACTAACTTTCAGGGCATGCATGATTCTTTCTTTGGTCATGTCTCCTGATTATTTAATATCTCTCTTTCTCCAGTTTTACTTAAATGGATAAATCTGCTTCCTAGAAGAGTATATAATTATATGTTTTTAATTTTTTTAGTCTGAGAATCTATTCTAAATGAATTACTCCTATTAAAGGAAAAAAAACTTGATAGCAGAATCTTTATTCCAGGGTTGTTTTTTTTGAGGATCTTGAATAATATTTCTTAAATATATAAAATCAGTTTATTTGAAAGTTCTTTGATCATATTGTTATAGGTAAAGGAGCTGTATGGTATTCTCATATGAATCCTAAAGTGATGTGTTTATACACATCATATACTTTATGTGTGAATGTGTGTGTGTGTGTGTGTGTGTGTGTGTGTGTGTGTGCACGTGTGTGTGTGTGTGTGCGCACCAATCCTGAGATTCAAACTCAGAGCCTGGGCACTGTGAGCTTTATTTTTTATTATTCAAGGGTAGCACTATATTACTTGAGACACAGCCCCACTTGAAGCTTTTATGGTGCTTAATTAGAGATAAAAGTATAAGATAATTTCCTGCCTGCGATCTTCAGATCTCAACTTCCTAAGTAACTAGTATTATAGTATTATAGGTGGGAGCCTCTGGAACCCAGCAACTTCAGATATTTTAAAGCTGCATAGCATATCTTTTCCACTCCAGAGTTTAGATACAGATCAACAAGTTTAAAGAAGCAAATTATATTCACAATTAGATCTGACCTACATTAATTTTCTTTGCCTTTTGGCCAATTTGACTGTGTTTGTTGAACATCTCCTTTGAGGTCTAAGTGATACTTTGATTTGAAGAAATTAAAAATACTGAGAAGAATATGTTTCAATTAACGCCCCATAATTTGAACATTTCCTCATTATTTTGCTGTACCATTCCATAAATATTTATCACTTTTAGGTTAATCTTAAATTTATCTTAAAAGGTTATCTTAAATTTATCTTAAAAGGTTGTCTAGCCTCAGTACAAAGAAAACTGATTCCATCAGGTCATAAGTGGAGGTCAATTAATTCATGCTTTTGTGAGATCACACATATCCCTGAGAAGACTAGGATCATGTAAAAGTTGTATCCCCTTCTCTAAGACATGCATTGTTTGGGAACTTTGCTTTTTCGGCATTAAATAGTGAACTTGTCAGAAAAAGAACACTTTTTGTTTGCTTTTCTGCATGGTAAAATATAGACTGAGTCTTAAAAACACAAAGTACAAAAAATACAGAATTGAAAAATCGTGCCTGTAACTGTGAGAAAATAATACCTTGTTCTGCTTTTCTTACATATATAATAGATTATCTCAATTGACCCATAATTTCCTATCTGCAATCTTCGAAGTAATGCAGATTTTAAAATTCAGACTATTTCAGAGTTCAGAAAGATGGCACTGTTCATGTAGTTTACATGCTGTAATGTCCTGAGGAAAGACAAAGGCAATATTCTATTAACAACTGCATTAATATTTCTGTGCCAGTATTTGCCAGCAACAGTGGCCTGTAATTCTGCCTACTCAGGAAGCTGAGATCTGAAGATCTTCGTTTAAATAGGGATACAGGTGGACCCATAGCAACAACGAGACGTACAAGTCGTACGTCGAAAACGAACTTTACAACTTTGGTGGCGTGGGGAGGAGGACTGGGTGAGGGGAGGGGGGTAGGATGGGATGGAAAGGGATGGGAAGGGATGGGAAGGGGAAACAAAGGAGGAGGCTACAATGCTTGATAAGAAATGTACTCATTATCTTGCCCATGTAATTGTAACCCCTCTGTACAGTATTTTCACAATTAAAAATTAAAAAAAAAAAAAAAGCCAGCCTGGGCCAAGAAAGTCTGTGAGACTTATCTCCAATCAGAAAATGCCCGAATGGCTTGGTGGCTAAAGTGATAGCCCTAGCCTTGAGCACACGAAGCTCAGGGACAGTGCCCAGGCCCTGAGTTCAAGAGCCAGGTCCAGAAAAAAAAAAGAAAGAGAGAGAGAGAAAGAGAGAAAGAAAAGAAAATAAAAATTTAGAATGTTTATATATAATCAATAAAACTTGAAAATTTTTATTGATCAAATCAGGTTTTATTCTCAAATGACTTACCCAAACCAAAACAAGACAAAACTGACCATTGATATTTTCAGATTTTATTGTGCTAAGATTTTGCCATTATAAATAAAGGAAACAGATTTATATTAAAATAATATGTGTTTGAGCATCATTTGAACTGCCTATCCTGAGGACCCTTTGTAAAGGTATTATTTGTCTTCATATCCTTATATTTAATGTTATGATTTCTGTGGAAAGGAAATTAAGTTACATGAATACTTATCTGAAAAAGTTGGTTGTGAGTTTATATAATTAGATATAGACTGAGTTCCACAAACCCATGCAGTCAGAAAATTCTTGTTGTGGGCAAAGAGTATCACTGAGCTAGCTTCCAGTGTGACTCATTCTAGAAAAGCCTTTTGCAAATTCCTTTGGTTGATGTTCAAGGAGTCTAACTTTCTTCTGTTTCCTATAAAGATAGCTTTGAAAGTGTGTCTTTCTTTGTACCTTAAAGGTTTGTTAGAAAAGAATATTCTTGAATGAGAGCTTGGCTGTTTTATCTCTTATCTCTTCTTCACTCATCCCTGACATGGCAATTAATTCCAAGAAAGCACAAAACAATTGAATGATCCTGGGCAAACTTCAGGTAAACCAACATTAACTCATTATTTGTGGAAAAAAAGTTCCGAAGGCTTTCCCCTGTATCCTGCTATTCCTAGAATATTTCATATACATTGGAGTGAAGACATAAAGAAGGGATTTAGGACCAGAAGTAGTCTCAAAATGAAATGTTAGAGACATTATAAAGCCACTCAAAATCTACAGGTTGTATCATAATCTTGAGATAATCTTTAGATGTGGAGCCTAAGAAAAATTTCTTAAATCTGGCCATAGGAAACTGAAATGGAGATTTTTTTAAATTCACAAAATGATCAGTCTCACCTGGTACAATGTCTGGTATTTGGTAAAATTAATATTTATTAATGGAATGTATGGTATAATAATGTCGTTATATGTATATATAATTAAAATAACACAGGCTAGTTGATGAGTAAAGAAAAGCTAATTGCATAGTCTGGACACCTTTAGCATTTGAAAGAAGAGGTAATTTTCTATCTTTCAATCCTGGGTCTAGTCTTATTCTTTTCCATTTGTAAATGACAAGAAAGAATGACATCATGACTTCCTAAATAAAGTCAAGCTTAAAACCTTATGATAATAAATCTAACCCAAGTTAAGTTTGATCTCTAATGAACAACTATTTTTTTCTAGCTTTGCATTGAACTTGGCCTGAGGGATCTAACTTGAAGATATAATATATATATATATATATATATATATATACACACATATATATACATATATATGCAAATCTCTTCTAGTTCTCTCCTTGTTTTTGATGGATTATAGATGACCTTCAATTACTTGCTTCCTTTTACTACAGTTGATTTTCCTACTTGTAGGAATCTGCACAGGTCTCATAATTACTTTGACCACTACACAATGGAATAAATAATTCTATGTCAGTGGTGGGCTATACCTTTAAGAAGGTGATTTCTCTTTCTTGTTGAGATTGCAGAGACAACTTAGAGAGAGGAGTCCATCAAAATACCTGGAAAGGAGAAAGACCACCTAGCACAGCATGACATTGAGTCTCCAGGTAACTTCAGTTCCACCTTCCAGACTTGAATGACCCCAATTACAACCAGTAGGACCTCCCAATCAACTCACAAAAATTATGGGAGTTGGTAACAAAGTTGTTCTTCTAATTCGCTCAGTTTCCACATAAAAGTACAGTTGTTTGACTGATTCTTTTGGTTTTCCATTTCTCCTTTTCAATTTTAAGGCCTGAATAAAATCCCTAATCCACTAATTGCTACTGCTATGGTGGTGATCACAAAAGGCCTTTAATTTGAATCTTTGCTGTGCTCTTTGTGTTCTCATCTTCTTTAAGTGGGAAATTCTAATAATACATGATGTAGCATATTTTGTAATGAAGATCTTTGCCCAGCAAGCCCCTGAAGCTTCATTATTTGTCTAGAGGCAACTTGAGATATGCCATTCTTCAATGTAGGAATTTAGGCATATCTCAGCTGCTCTGTTTCTTCTTATCTTCCCATACTTCTTTTGTTTTTGCTTATATGCTCAAAAATAGAGAAAGAAAGAAATCATATATATAATGTAAATATATATTATTATATATAAACAAATCATATATATATATATACACTATATGTATATATACACTATATATGTATATCCCTTCTGTAGATCATGATCTTTCGAATTTGTTATATTTGCCCATTTTCCTCTCATATCAAAACATATGATTATTAGAGAAAAAATTAGAGAATTCAAAAAGTAATACAAGCACAGAATAAGACTTTCCTTAACACCTCAGTCATTAGTATATACTATTTGAATTCTTTTCCATATTCTCATCCATGTTCATGAAATTTAAATGACCACTATGCATATTTTAAGCACTCTCTTTTATATCTAATACTGCATCTTGAATATTCCCTATGCATCATTTTCTAAACGTGCTTGTGCCAAATACTTATCTTGTCATGATAGAGGGGGAAATGTATCAAACAAACATTTGTCAATAATCATTTTTGCAATTCAGATTTACCTACAACAAAATTGTCCTCAGTTTGCTCCAGGCTGGCCACAATTTTCTTCTGCTTCTTAATTTTGTGTAAGAATACTGGGATTCTAGTCCCTTTGTTACGATAATAGCCACAGTATTCAGAGCCTGTGGTGAGCTATTTGTATTATAAAACACAGAAAGACGACCCCTGGTGGGATGATTATTCAGACAATATAACACAATCCAAAAACTGACACATAGTCAATATTTTGGCAGGAAGCAGTGAGAAAACTGTCAATGTTCTCAATTTCTTTTTTGGGAAAAGATCTAAGGTGCTTGAAAAGAGCTGTATTTCCAGACTGATAGAATGGATGAAAACAGAGAAAATGGTAATGACTGTTTGGAAAAGAGAAGTGTACAGAATAAGACAACTTGATTTAAAATGATGACTTGAGCCAGGTATAATTGCAAAAATCTGTAATATTAGCATTTGAGTGATTAAGACTAGCTTGGGATATATAGAAAGGCTCTGTCTTAGAAAAACAAAAAGAAAAACCAACAAGAAAAAAAGGGATGTTTAAAATAATAATGAATATCTAATTGGCCACCATGAATCAATCACTAATTGATTTTTAATAGTCATTGTCAACTTTACTGAACAAAGAGATATCCAGGAATGTAAAGTGAAACTCTAGGTGTATTTGTAAAGGTATTTCTAGAGATAATTAGATCATGAAGTGTCTGTGAAGTTACCTCCAGAAATTATTTGATTATTAAAGATCTCATCTAATAAATAGAATAGACTCATTAGAGCTGGTTGAACTGTGATAGATGACTCTTGGTTGGAAAAGTATATCACTATTGGAGTGCCTTAGAAGGTGTCATTATTTTGTGCTGGCCTCTTATCTTTCTGTGCTTCCTGATCATTATAACATAAAGAATATCCTTAGACATATGTTGTCACAGTGCTGTTCTGCTCAAGGGCATGAGGTTAAGCAATCACAGATTGAACCCTTGGAAACCATGGACAAAATACATCTTTTCCTCCTTAACTTGTTTATGTTAGGTACTTTGTCACTGCAAAGCCCAATAACTAAGACCACCATGGAGAAAAAGGAAAACTTCTGGTCTCATGGTTTATAATGTAGTTGGGAAAATATAATATTTGGGTTGCTGGGGTTTTTTTGAGTCTAGGTTATTTCTCTTACCATATTAATCTTTGGCTCTACACACTTTCCTAAAGTGGCAAATTCTCATTCTTTTTATGGATGAATAATATTGCTTGTGTGTTTATACTACAGTTTGCTTATCCATTCATCAACTGAATGACACCTGGCCTGATTCTATACTTTGGCTATTGCGAACAGTGTTTCAATTTACATGGATGTGAAGGTATCTCTGTTATATGCAGACTTTCATTCCTTTGCATATAGGCCCAGAAGTAGTATTCATAGGCTTATATAGCAATTCTATTTTTCCATGTTGGCTAAGCTAATTTTTATTCTAACCAAAAATATGTCAAGATTCCTTTTCCCTTGCATGCTTACCAGAATTTGTTATTGTTTCTCTTCTTGATGATGCTCATTCTGATTAGAGTGAGATAGAATCTCAATCTCATTTTGAATTGCAACTGACCACACTGAACATTTCCTTTACAACTAAACAAGTTGAACATTGCTTTGAGTACAAAACTGTATGTTGAGTTCAATTCTATGTGGTCTAATTGGTCTCTAGCAAGGCCATCTAAGTGGAGCTGCTCAAACTATTTGATTGTCCTTTAGAGCTTACTTACCATTTGCAAGCCATCAAATCATAGCCCTTAAACTGTTGCTGTTCTGGGAAATGATGTAGTCTAAGACACATTCTTTAGAACTGTTTTTGGAATTCTCACATCAAGGTAAGTCTCTCTCCATTGATAGACCAGAATGAATGTTAAGAATTAACATTTGGTAGGAGACAACCATAATGATTTAATGTGTATTGTCTTTCATTCATTCATTAATTCATTTCTTCAAACTGGTGATTGAATCGCAGGCTTTGAAGAGCCAAGCCTCCAAACTCCACACTCATTCTTTATTGTCTTTTAGTTTTGAGACAAAAATCTCATTTGGTTTCCACTTCATGATCTTTTTTCCTTCTGCCTTCTGGAAGCTGGGATTAAAAACATGTGCTACCATACTTAATTTCTTAGCATTTACAAAAGTTTTTATTTTGTTTCATTTTCTTCTTCTTTGCCTGTTTTCTGATAAAACTTCTGTTTGAGAAGCTACTATAATTAAAAATAGGTTTGATCTTGGTGACAAAGAAGTCAACAATTATTTGATATTGTTAAAATTTATTTAATGTGGTTCCGGGAAGATGGCGGAGGAGAAGCTGGAATCTGAACAAGCTCTCGCATAGAAAGTAGGTTTAGAGTTCCAGTGAACAGTCCTAAGCCAGAGAATCACACCAAGTGTACCATCACAGGACAGAGAGTTAGACAAGAGAGGGGAAGCCAAGGAAACGCACCAGCTGCCGCTCCGGCGGCGGGGTCGCGGCGGCGACCACCGCCGCGGGAGTCATACCTGAGACACAGAGAGTCCCAGACGAAGGAGCCAGACGCAGCCGACGAGCGGATTCTACTCAACACCAACAAGAACCGACAAGGAGCGAACATCTTCATCCTGCTGTTTGCAGACCAGAGACGACCCAGGATCCAAGACTCGGCGTGAGTACAAGCCCGACATCCTCACTCCTCAGGGAGCAGAGGAGGGAAGGCCACCCCTCCCCCCCCAGCACCGGTGATCTCCATCTTGGATACCGACAAAGCTCGGAGTTGCTGCTAGCTCCAGCTCAGGCCTTGGAATAAAACGAGTCATTTAGCAGGTCACAAGAACTTAACGCCGAAGTGACCTGCCAGACTCAGCTCCATCCAGGGAAAAGTCACCCAGCTCAGGCGCCAGCCATCGGAGTGCCTTGCCTCACTGGGTAACCAGAGCCAGAGGCTGCCCCTCCCTCTAGCAGCCACCACAATCAATTGAAAAACAGAAACCCTGAGAATGGCTCTAGGCTGGGCGCTGTGAGCCCTATCACAAAATAGCCCCAGGGAAAAGCTACTGTTTGTTGAAAGGCCTCAACCCTACCCAGAACCTAGCCTCATAACCACATCCCCCTCTTTTGTGACTCTCAAAGCAGACCACCCTCCCAGAAAACTAACCTGGGAGGGGGATCTCAAAATCTTGGGTAAAGCAGAGCATTTTTCTGCCTCTTCCAACCAACCGACTTAAGAAACCAATCAAGCCACAGGACCTCAAGCTGACCAGAGACTACAACAAGAGACTGGTCGCAGACAAAAGGGAGATACAGGATTCCTCCCACTCCTCCCCCCCCCCCAAAAAAAAAATCAAAAGACTTTTTTTTCTTTTTTTCTTTTTTCTTTTTTTTTTTTTTTTTTCTTCTTCTTCTTTTCTTTTTTTGCTTGTTTTTTGTTTTTTGTTACCTTATATATATATATATATATATATATATATATATATATAAATTTTTTCCCTTCTAAAACTTTTATTAATCTTTAATTTTTGCCTCTTCTGAAAAAATAATTGTTTTCCAGTAATTTTTTTTCTCATCTTATAATTTTTATTTTAGGAATACGTGAATGAGAGTTTTCCTTTCTTTTCTTGTCTTCTTTCTCTTTTTCTTTCATTCTTAATTATCTTTTTGTTTTTTATCTAGCTCTACTGAACTTCTGATCTTTTCTTCTCCCTTTCCCATCCTTAAAGCTTTCCACATCTCCTCTATGTCCCTCCCCTTCTCTGAACATATTCACATTCCTCTCTAAATAGACGGTCTTTTAACCTCTATAATAACATTAATTTTTATGTTTCTATTCTTTTTCTGGTCTCTCATTATTCCCCTTTCCGTCTCTTCTTTTTCTCTCTCTCTCTACTTGCATCCTACCCAACCCATTTCCTGCACTGTGATTAGGACATAGTTAACTCTCCCTGTGCCTCCCCACACCAATCTATTCCTATTTTTTACCCACGTCTCTCCCTAATCCTAATAATTTCTGGTTTTCCAAATTCTTTTCTGCGGTTCGAAGTCCTTTAACATATAGTCATTTGATGTTGAATAGATGTATCTGTTGAACTAGATTGTATCTGTAGACTATTGACTGTACAAATGCAAACTTTGGTTGATGGTTGCCTTAAGATAGTGTTCTAGCACAAAACTGGTGCAATCTGTATCTCAAATGGGCCGAGTAAGCCGGAAAAACACAAGAAAAATGGCAAATTCGGGTATCTCAATTCCCAACCTTGATAATCAGGGATTAGAGCAGATAAAGAATAATCCAGAGGAGAGTTCCCAAATAGCTCTACAAACACTAATAGCAAACATGATAAATGAGAAGTTTGACAATGTACAAAGGACTCTGTATGAGCGTGATAGGGAGAGAGAGGAGGCATCCCAGAAGTTTATACAGGAACATCATAAGCGAGAGGAAGCTTCTCAAAAACTGATACAGGATTTGCGTGAACAACTTGAGAATACTCAAAGAGAAAGGGAGGAATGGCGTGAGCAGGCAGAGAACACTCAAAGAGAACTGCAGGAATCCCACAGAAGGGAGGAAACTAATCAAAGAGTAATTCACGAATTAAGAGACCAGGTAGAGAATACACAAAGATCACTAAAGACATTCATGGAATCCATTAACAAAGAGCTGAAGGAAGTCAGGGAGACCACAAAGGGAAGGCTGAATGGAACCCAACAGAAGGAATGGGAGTCCAAAGAAACCATAACCAATCAACTAAGTGATTTGAGAACAAACACTGAACACCAAATTAAGGAAGTAAAGAAATTCATACAAGACCTAAAACAGAGCTTCAACAAAGAACTTGAAGCCATCAAAGCTGACCAATTAGAAGGAAAAGAGATAAAAAACAAAGTAGAGAGTCTTGACAGCAGGTTAGACCATGCAGAAGATCGAATCTCAGGGATTGAAGACAGCCTAGATATTATAGAGAAAGAACATACAACCATCCAAGACAAGTCCAAGAAATATGATAGGTCTATCCAACACCTGGAAGACACCATCAGAAGGCCCAATCTAAGGATAATGGGTGTAGAGGAGCACCTAGAAACAGAAGTTAATGGTCTAGGAAATTTGTTTAACAGGATCCTAGCGGAGAACTTCCCAAACATACAAAAAGATAGGCCTATTCAGATACAAGAAGCTTTTAGAACCCCAAATAGACCAGACCAGAATAGGACATCCCACCGTCACATTATAATCCACACAGGATCAACCCAGACCAAGGAAAAGATCCTTAAAGCTGTCAAGGAGAAAAGGTTAATCACCTATAAAGGGAAACCAATTAGAATTACCTCAGATTTCTCACCAGAGACAATCAAAGCAAGAAGAGCCTGGAATGATGTATGCCATGCCCTAAAAACAAACAACTATCAACCAAGAATACTGTACCCAGCTAAACTCTCCTTCATAACTGAAGGCCAAATAAAAACCTTCCATAGCAAAGAAAAATTGAAACAATACATCTCCACCAAACCAGCCCTGCAAAAGATTCTTAAAGATGTCCTACACATAGAAAACCAACAAGAACGCAACAAAGGCCAAGAAACTGCACCCAAACTGAGAATCCAAGAGCCTTAGGAAGAACCCAGTTTTCACAGCCCCCAAGAAGGTGGATAACATGGCAGGAACTCCCAAATACCTCTCAGTCCTATCTCTTAATGTTAACGGACTGAACTCTCCAATTAAGCGACATAGACTGTCTAGTTGGATTAAAAAACAAGACCCTTCTATCTGCTGCCTGCAGGAGTCACATCTTGCCCGTAAAAACAAACATATTTTCAAGGTTAAAGGCTGGAACAAAATCTACCAAGCAAACGGCCCTCATAAACAGGCGGGAGTTGCAATCCTAATATCAGATAAAATAGACTTCAAATTAAAATTCGTGAGAAGAGATAAAGAAGGTCGCTACATACTAATTAAAGGATCTCTCCTTCAGGAGGATATTACAATTCTAAATATCTATTCGCCAAACAATGGAGCACCCAAATTTATCAAAGAAACACTACTTTCCCTCAAATCCCAGATAGATCCAAAGACATTAATCGTTGGGGATTTTAACACACCACTCTCCCCACTAGATAGATCAACTCGGCAAAAACTCAACAGAGAAACCGCAGATCTAAACAGCTGCATAGATCAACTAGACTTAACAGACATTTACCGAACATTTCACCCAGCAGCATCAGAATACACGTTCTTCTCAGCAGCACATGGGACGTTTTCTAAAATAGACCACATTTTAGGCCACAAAGCAAACTTGTCTAAATTCAGAAACATTGAAGTTATACCTTGCATTCTCTCTGACCACAAGGGAATAAAATTAGAACTCAACACCAAAAGCCACCAAAGAAAGTCCGGTATCACATGGAGGCTGAACAACACACTGCTGAATCATGAGTGGGTCATGGAAGAGATTAGAAAGGAAATTCAAATGTTCATGCTATTCAACAAAAATGAACACACAAATTACCAGCTCCTCTGGGACACAGCAAAGGCAGTACTCAGAGGCAAGTTTATAGCTCTGAGCTCCTACATCAACAAATTGGAGAGATCGGAAACTAATAATTTAATGACACATCTAAACCTCCTTGAAAAAGAGCAGCAAGATAAACCCCAATCCAGTAGACGGAAAGAAATAATCAAAATTAAATCAGAATTAAATGAATTAGAATCCAAAAAAACTATAGAAAGAATCAACAAAACAAAGAGTTGGTTCTTCGAAAAACTTAACAAAATTGACAGACCCTTAGCAAACCTTATCAGAAAAAGGAGAGAACACACCCAAATTAATAAACTCAGAGATGAGAATGGAAACATCACCACGGAAACAACCAAGATTCAGAACATTATAAGGGAATACTTCTCAAAACTTTATGCTAATAAGTTTGAGAACTTGACAGAAATGGACCTTTTCCTAGCAAATATTGACATGCCAAAACTAAACCAAGATGAGTTAAACCAGCTTAACAGGCCCATATCAAGCATCGAAATAGAAACAGCAATAAGAGACCTCCCAGCTAAGAAAAGTCCAGGACCAGATGGTTTTACAGCGGAATTTTACAAGGCCTTCAAAGCAGAGCTCACACCAATACTCCTCCAACTCTTCAATGAAATTGAAAGAGAAAGCTCACTACCGAACACATTCTATGAAGCCATCATAACCCTCATCCCAAAACCAGGCAGGGACTCATCAAAGAAAGAGAACTATAGACCCATTTCTTTGATGAACATTGATGCAAAACTTCTCAACAAAATTTTGGCCAATCGACTTCAACAATTCATCCAAAAAATCATACACCATGATCAAACAGGATTCATTTCAGGGATGCAAAGCTGGTTCAATATACGCAAATCAATTAATATTATTCATCACATCAACAGGAGCAAGAATAAGAACCACATGGTTATCTCAATAGATGCAGAAAAAGCATTTGACAAGATCCAACACCCCTTTATGATGAAGGTTCTGGAAAAATTAGGAATCCATGGAACATTCCTCAATATAATAAAGGCTGTATATGACAAACCTACAGCCAGCATTATACTCAATGGTGAAAAACTAAAGCCATTTCCTCTTAACTCAGGAACAAGACAAGGATGCCCACTCTCTCCACTTCTCTTCAATCTAGTATTAGAATGCCTAGCTACAGCAATAAGACAAGATGCAGACATAAAGGGCATCCAAATAGGGAAAGAAGAAATAAAACTCTCCCTCTTTGCAGATGACATGATCTTGTATTTAAAGAATCCCATAGACTCCACTCCCAAATTACTCAAGCTGATTCAAAACTTTGGCAAAGTAGCAGGTTATAAAATTAACCCCCAAAAATCAATGGCTTTTCTGTATGCCAACAATGAGAAAAGTGTGGCTGAAATTAGGAAAGCAACTCCATTTGTAATAGCCCCACAAAAAATAAAATACCTAGGAATTAACTTAACCAAAGAAGTGAAGGACCTCTATGATGAAAACTTTAAAATCTTGAAAAAGGAAATCAACACAGAACTTAAAAAATGGCAAAACCTCCCATGCTCCTGGATTGGCAAGATTAACATCGTGAAAATGGCAATACTTCCCAAGGCTATCTACAAATTCAACGCGATACCTATCAAAATTCCACCCTCATTCTTCAAGGAAATAGAGGAGGCAATCCAAAAATTCATATGGAACAATAAAAGACCCCGAATAGCAAAAACGCTCCTCAACGGAAAGAACACTGCTGGAGGAATATCAATACCAAATTTCAAACTCTACTATAAAGCCATAGTAATCAAAACAGCTTGGTATTGGCATAAGAACAGACCTCAGGACCAATGGAATAGAATTGAAAACCCAGAAATGAACCTACAGACCTATAGCCACCTAATCTTCGATAAGGAAGCTAAAACAATAGAATGGAAGAAAGACAGCCTCTTCAGTAAATGGTGCTGGCAAAATTGGTTAACTACATGTAGAAAACTAAAGCTAGATCCTTATATATCACCCTGCACCAGAATCAACTCCAAATGGATCAAAGACCTTGAACTCAAAGCAGACACTCTGAAAACATTACAGGATGGAATAGGAGAAACCCTAGGTCTCCTTGGCTCAGGTCGAAATTTTCTGAATAGAGACCCGGAAGCACAACAAATCAAAGAAAGGTTGGACAAATGGGATTGCATAAGATTGCAGAGCTTCTGCAGGGCAAATGACATAGCTGGCAAGATCAATAGAAAACCCACCGATTGGGAGAAGATCTTTACTAGCCATACAACGGACAAGGGTCTCATATCTAAAATATACTTGGAACTCAAAAAATTAAACCACCCAACAACAAATCCTCAAAGAAACAACTGCCCAATAAATAAGTGGGCGAAAGACTTAAAGAGAAGCTTCTCTGAAGAAGAAAGAAGGATGGCCAATAGACACATGAAGAAATGTTCAACATCCCTAGCCATAAAAGAAATGCAAATCAAAACAACATTGAGATATCACCTCACTCCAGTTAGAACAGCAAAAATCAAGAACTCCAATAACAACAGATGCTGGAGGGGATGTGGACAGAAAGGAACCCTACTTCATTGTTGGTGGGAATGTAAACTTGTTCAACCACTTTGGAAAGCAGTATGGAGGTTCCTCAAAAGACTTCACATAGATCTCCCCTATGATCCAGCAATCCCACTTTTGGGCATTTACCCAAATGTTTACAAACAAGACCACACTAAAGCTACCAGCACAACTATGTTTATTGCAGCATTATTTACCATAGCTAAGATATGGAACCAACCCAGATGCCCCTCAGTAGATGAATGGATCAAGAAAATGTGGTATATATACACAATGGAATTCTATGCCTCCATCAGAAAGAATGACATTTCCCCATTTGTTAGGAAATGGAAAGGTTTGGAAAAAATTATATTAAGTGAAGTAAGCCAGGCCCAAAGAAGCATAGGTCCCATGGTTTCCCTTATTTGCAATATCTAGTATAGGTATGAGTCAAGCCGAAAAGGTCAGATAATGTGATGCTAGGAAAATGAACCCTTAAATATGTATTTTAATGTTTTCGTTTCTTTCATGCATGTATTTCTAATGCATTTATAAGATTATTTCTTTGTTGCTTTGTATGTCCCTCCCCCACAGTGTAACCCCCGTTTTCACTATATTTGATGTCAGTATAACATGTGGAGTAGATGGGGACAAACAAGTCGTTTAAGGATTCAGGTGGACCTATTGCAACAATGAGAAGTACAAAATGTCATGTCAAAACCAGCTTTACAATGCCGGTGTGGGGGGGGGAGGGGGGTATAATTGGGTGGGGGGAGGGGGGTAAAATTGGGTGGGGGGAGGGGGGAGGCGGGGAAGGGAAGTGAAGGGTAAACAAAGGAGGAGGCTGCAATGCTTGGTAAGAAATGTATCCATTATCCTGCCCATGTAATTGTAGCCCCTTTGTACAGTATGTTCTCAAATAAAATAAAATACAATTTAAAAAAAAAAATTATTTAATGTATGACATTTTAAACTTTCCAAAGAGAATATTTCTTACATGATATTACAATGAAGATTAGCACTTTACTTTTCATGGAGAACTTCCACTTCTAGGAGATTTCAGTGCTCCATGGGAGAAAGTTAACTGTAAGGCACAGAATTGGCTTAATACGATTTCCTAAATCAGATCTATTAGTCATGAAATTGATTAGTGTAGATTAGTGTCTAAGGAGAGCTCTTCTTCAGGATCCCAGGAGGTTTGTCAATATCTGAGTGATAGGTATCTGTAGTATAAGTATTTTGAAGCCTGGCAAGCAAAATATCCTTCTTATTAGGCATTTTTCTTCATGTTCAATAGAATATGCGGATGTGAGTTAGACACAGTGAGATCTAATTTAAGCTCCTGCGATTTTGGTAAAAGTTCTACACGTTTCTTTTCATCTCTGATGGGCAACTGTTTTATCATCAACTAGCAAAGTAAAATTAAAGCTACTGTGTAAATTCTACTTCCTTGAGCCTATAGGAGTGCCTTTTTTGTTCTAGTTAAGGATTCAAACTTACTTGAAGAACTGCTTGACTCTTCTGGGAAAAAAAATCATGTTCAAAAATCTCAAGCTTGTCATAAAACAAAAGAAAAAAAACTGATATCAATTGTCTATTACCAATGGGCTACTACTACTGTCATTAAATAGCACCTTATGGTGACTGTTAAATTTGTTGTGAGGAGAGAAGAGTGATTGCTTCCCAAACAAGACTATCTTTAAAGGATTTTGTGATTCTTGAGATGATGTTTGATTGTTATAACATAGCAAGCCAGTGGGTGAAAAGAGCTCACCTCTCAGCCTTGGTATAAGTGCAAGAGTCTACCATCACTAGTTACAGATGTTAGACTGAGTGTAAAGTTTGAGTTAGATATTTGGAGATGATTTCTGCTCACAGCTAAATCATATCATTCATGTTTATTTTTCAGTCATTGCTTTTCATCGTGCCGGCCCCTTGCCTGATTAGGAAGATAGATGGGAGGCTGCAGTCAGACATTGATTAGGTAGTGACAGCCTGAATTCTGAACAGTAACTAGGCCTGTGGCCTGCAGAGTTTTCCATTGGCAGTGGGAGTCTCGCGTTTGCAATATGGACAGTGTAATAGTTTTGCACAAATTAAACCACTCCATCTTCAGCCATTACAGTTGCATGCCAGTGGGTTTGGTAGACCCTAGGCACTTCTGAACAATCAGCATTGGTATAATGCAACTTTCCAAGCTCTATTTCCTTGACTACTTTTCTTTCATTTGTGTGAAAACTGCTTCCCGATTGGAGCAGTGGATTGTGAGCCACGAGGGACATAGTTCTTTTTTAATAGAATGGGTGAGGATCTTTTATCATTTTTACTCATCAAGATAATTATTTGACAAATAATTCCCTTCAGGTATCATGCAAGGAGAATCTCCTAACATATTTTTAGTTGAGGTTTAAATGTTTTATGAACAAAGATATTATTCTAGCTTACAAGTGTCTCCTGGGAGGATGCAAGTGAGAAAATCATAGACAAAGGCTTCAGCTTCTCTATCTTTCTTGTCATCTCTCTGTCTGATAATGCTCTTTTGTTAATCTCTCTATCACTTGTTAACCAGTGTGTTCCTAATAAATAGTCAAAGAATAAAAATAAAAAATAAAAATCTCCCACACCAGCAAGTCCAAACAAAAGGAAGGGCACGGCTCTGTGGGCCTCTCTTTTAGAATTCTTGCTTGGATATATTGTCCATTTCTGATGAACCATGACAGTACCCTGTGGAACCCCAAACTGCTTGAAGGGGCTTGACATTATCTACAGCTGTTTCTTTGGCAATGAGACAAGTATTTATTGAATGCATAAATGAGAAAAGAAGAAAGCAGAGTTGGCAGTGTACATCTCAGGTATACAATTTTATTTTATTGTATTTTATCTTATTTGGATATTTGTTTTATTTTTCTAGAAAGCTAGTTTGGTTTTATGCCTTCCAAAACTGGAAATTTGACCCAGAGGTTAATGAAGTTGGGGATGTGGAAAAGGTAAAGAGAAATAGCTATATCTGTTTTTGTCCTCTTTTTTTCTTCCTCCTAACCTGAAGGGAATTTATCTTTCATTTTCCTTTTCAAGAACAATTTCTCAATTGTCACATCTTCCTATTATTTAGATGAAATTTGCCCTTCTTTCCCCATCATAATAAAATTACTGTAGAGAATTAATTCTCAAAACCACTAGGCAGAATAGAAACTGAGTTATCTATAAAACCTATTATTCCTATTACATTGATTCTTCATTTTTATGGTCATGTTCTTGACAAGATAAGGAAACTTATGATTACTGGACAAAATATAAATATTAATAACTTTGACCATGTAAAGTTTCAAATAAAGTGATAGAGATTTATTAGCAAAAAATTATCAGAGTAGTGCAGTGAATGCCTTCTTTGCATAAAGTTGGGGTCAATAAGATTCTGCCTGTAGTTAATGGGGAAGAGATGAAGATTTAAATTCATCATTTACAACAGAAAATTATTAGAACCACAATATGATTCTATGTAAATAACAGATAAATGACTAGAAAGAAGCCAACAGATGACTTCTCAAGTTTATAGATCAAGAGAAATAGGTGTTGACTCATAATAGAGTAATAGAAGATCACCACAAAGTCCTAACGTTTTGTTTGTCTGTATTTTAGATTTTTTTTTTGGTGGTTATTTCTGGGGAGATAAAGTATAAAGTTGGAAATTGTTGATTTGAACATAGCTCTTTTGTAAATATTTTTCCTTTTTCTTTTTTTACTTTAAAAAAGTAGAACAAAAGCTAGGCACCAATGGGTGATTCTAATTATTCAGGAGGCTTGAGATCTGAAAATCTGTTCAGAAAGTGAAGATAGACAGACAAAATCTGTAAGGCCCTTATCTCTAAATAAATGGCAAAAATCTGGAACTGGATGTGTGGTTCAAGTGGTAGAGGAACAGCTGTGAGTGAAAAAACAATGTGAGAGCTTCCAGCCTGAGTTGAAGCTCCAGCATGGCTGGGGGTGGGGGGAGGAGAGGGGTCGGGGAGGAGAGGAGGGGGTGATGGAGGGGGGTAGTAGAGGACATGTTTACTCTTTTTTATTTATATTGTATCTTCTTACAACAGACCAAAAATTTAAATCAAAGTCAATCCAAAACACAATAATAAATATAACAAGGAAACTCCCCACATCAAGAGGGAAATACTAGTGTGGCCTGTACTTAGAGTTTATTGGACTATTTCAGTCTCTGGATCATCCTTTCCTTGTGTTTATAAACTTCTACCACCCAACTTCATGTAACAGATAAATCTTCATTCTGGTACTAGCCATCAACTTGATTTGTAGCATAGAACTCAAAAAAACTGGTTGAAATATTTGTGGTGGTTTATATATGTGAATACCTATTTGAATATTATTGGTAATGGGACATTTTATAAAAGATAACCTATATACTTTAGAGTAGATTTTTTTATACTATGTGATCACTAAAGTATTTATTGTGAAACTTGTTTCATAATATTTTATTTAAAAATTACTTTGAGAAGGTATTTCTCCTTTCTTCCCTCTTTCTTTTCTATATTCATGAATTAGTAAACTATTCTAAAAACCAAACATTAGTTGAAGTTATCTTGGGTAATGGGATTAATTACAATTTTATTTCTGTGTTTTCTCCTGTAAGTTCATATACCAACGGGCTCATTACAAGTGGTGCTTTATAAAGTAGGAATAAATGAAAATGAAAAAGAAATAAAGAAAAAATACACATTCATTTCTGAAAAGTTCTTACTGAGAAAACATTTTTTGTTAAAAATCAAAATATTATCCTATTGAAAGCATAACTTTTAAAAAATTTACATCATTAAATATGATTTAATGTGGAGGAAATTCCTATGGTAAGTTTATATCAGTAGTTAAATAAAGAAAAAAGGCTCTAGGTTTCCCTCTTTTTAAAACCTTTTTTTGGTGATAATCACAAACTGTTTTTCAGATTTGGTTAATGAATTCTTTTGTGTAAAAAAAAAAGGTGGAAGATAATAGAAATAGTCAAAGTATATAGCTATAGGAACTCAGAGACAATTGGATTACTGGAATGACAGGGAAATAAACATTTACATTTTACAATAGAAAATGTATAGCTTGCAGCTTAACTTTATAATAACAATTTAAAGTCTGTTCAGTATATAAGAAGTGAGATGTAGAAAGAACTATATTCTTTGAAAAAATTCACATTTAAATCTGGAATTCCATGACAACTGAAAAACAAAACCTTCCCTGTACATATTCACACATTTTTGGTTTACACCTTTGGTTAGAAAATTAGCAAATTTGGATAATTACTACTATTACTTATCCATATTCATATATATGTGTCTATGTAAGTGTATAATATGTAGTTTATATATATATATACAAATAATTTCTTTTAACCTTACTACTTTTAATTTTATATTTTAATTTAGTCCATCAAATATTACCATAAGTACCCTATGTTAAAAATGATATACTTATTAATATGTCTATATAACCTATATATTTTACTTGCTTTAAAGCTTAAGAATATACTTCCTAAAGTTCTATAACCATTTCCCTAAGTTACCTTTCTAGTAACTTATTAATGTAGACACAAAGAAATACATAAACAAAAAGATGTGAAATCTATAATGTGCCTAATATGGCTGAGTTAACATTACTGGAAAAATTTGCATTTTGAAAAATAGCCTCTTCTGCCAAAAGGACATTAGAATGTGAATTAGCTAACACTTTATCTTATGTTAATGCAATATGTGTTGAATGAATAGTTTAAATCTATTAGTTTGAAAAAATAATAATGACATACTAAATGTTTCAGGATTGTCTTTGGCCAGATTTAGTTTTTGATACTATATAGCTATTTATAACATATGTTATTTCTAAGGTCCGCTCCTGGATGGCGAGCAGACTCCACCTTCCTCACAGCAAAGTCTCCACCCAGTACCTGCGTTACATAAGCAACTGGCACACCTGGAAGAGGTCACGTCTGCATCCGCTGAGGTCACATCTGAATTTGATGTGGCCACACCTTTCTCCGTCCATACCCTAGATAAGGCCTAGCCCAGGCCCAGATGTTCTCTTTCTCTAGCTCTTTTCTAGCTCTTTCCCAGCTCTTTCCCAGGTCTTTCCCAGGCCTCCCCTCCCTGCATGGAGGGTCAAGATGGCCTGGTGCCAGCCAGAACGATGAATAAACCTACCCCTTACCTGAATACTTCCTGTGTGGTGCTGTTCTTACTCGGCTACCTCTTTTTAAAAACCTAACATAAATGGTGCCAAGACCTGGGAAGGGCTTAAAGTCAGGATAGGTAGGATTCCTCTCCATTTTGTCTGTTTGTTTTTGTTTTTGTTTTTCCCTTTTTTGCTCTGAGGAATACCCACAGTTCTGATGGACTTTTGCGAACCGGTCTGTCTGCTGTGGACACAGCACATGAATACCATTGCTGCCTTCACATCCACGTCCACACCACTTCTCTACTCTGGTGAGTGAAACTACTCTCTATGGTTCTCTGTTGCTCAGTCTCTGTCAAGACGTGGCGCCACGCCAGACAGCTCCTTCGGCCTTTAGCTGAAAGGCCGTCACCTCTGAAGCCGAGGACGCTTGGTTTTGGGGGCGTGGCCATTTCTCTCTAGAGGGCTTTGGGGGAAGTTGGGACGACGCTTCTGCCTGGTCAGCTCTCCTTCACTCACAAGACTGACTCTCCTACTTATTTAATGAGGTGCTGCGAATCACACCCGAGCCGTGAAACCCCTTTGAAATGCCTCCTGTGCTCCCTGGAAAGCCAGAGCACCTCATTTTTATGCCATTCTCAGATATAGACAGTTTTTGCCACTGCAATGGTAAATGGTCGGAAGTCTGTTTAATTTCAGGTTCTCTTTGCTCTCTCTCTGCCATTTATGTCCAACTTTCCCTATCTCTCCCTTTCTCTTTTCTACATTTTGGTTTGTGTCCTAAAGAGTGCGATGCAGGCTGGGTCCCGGGAATCCCCACCCCCAGGTTCCCTCTCAAAGGCTAGCCAATGTAGGCTTGATCTATTTGTTCAGGGTTTCTTTGCATTCTTTCAGAAATTCACCATCTTGAATTCACCATCTTGGTCACATGGTGGGTTAAGGGCTTGGCCCCATCTGACCCTTTAACCTTCCACCAAGCTTACCACTCCATCCATCTATTCTAAGGTGCCTTGATAGCAAGTTGCTCTTTTCACAGGTCCTGGTAAGTGAGGCCCAACTATCTGATGTGCTTTGTTAGCAAAGATGTCTACACATTGTTGTCAAAAATTTTAGGTTTTGAGTTTTGCCTTTTTTGTTTTGTGTTGTATATTCTACTACTGACTACAGAGTTCTAAAATACTGGGCCTATCTGTGCTAAAATAATCATCATATCTAACAAGTTTTGTCATTGCAGAATATTTGCTGATCAAGTCTTGATAAGGACCAGGTAAGCTCTATTCTATTTGATCTCCTAGTTGCTTTAATTGGAAATAATAAAGGGCTTTTGTGGCAAAGATTGCAGTTCAAAGCCAGCCCAGGCTAAAAAATCCCTAAGACTCCATCTCCCAACTAACCTGCAAAGAGCCAGGTTGAAAGCAAGGCTCAAGAATCTTTTTTTTTTTTTTCTAAAGTTTTTTTTTTTAATTTAATTTAATTTTATTTGAGAACATACTGTACAGAGGGCCTACAATTACATGGGCAGGATAATGCATACATTTCTTACCAAGCATTGCAGCCTCCTCCTTTGTTTACCCTTCACTTCCCTTCCCAGCCTCCCCCCTCCCCCCACCCAATTATACCCCCCTCCTCCCCCCACACCGACATTGTAAAGTTGGTTTTGACATGACATTTTGTACTTCTCATTGTTGCAACAGGTCCAAGGCTCAAGAATCTTATCTCGAACCAGCACTGCAAGCACTATAACTCAAAGTGGTTCAGTGCTGACTTTGAGCAGAAGTGCTCAGGGACAGTGCCCAGACCATGAGTTCAATCCTCCTTGAATACCAACTGGGACAAGCCATCCCAGCAATGAGCACCTAGACTCAGCCAGTCTGGGAAACAAGGGACCATGGAGAGGAGTAAGAGGAGAATCAGCAACTTTGTGCCTGCCCTTTCAAAATTAACCAGAGCCAGGAGGTCAATAGAAGTAAAAAGCCTGCCCATCCAATGTCTATATCTGTCTACCTATTAACTGGACAAGAATTTATATTCTTGCCTTTGTTACCTGACTTCTCCTATACCTAGTCACCAGATGTCAGAAGTAGCTAGGGACATTTCTACCAACATTTTCCAGCCCCAAGTCCTTCCTCTTGCCATTTATTTGCTCTCTAGAAACTTTGCCTCATGAAACTTCTCCAGACTTCATCTAAGAACTCACGCCATTAAGGGACAGCTGCTGCTCACTGCCTTCTCTGGGGGGAGACCAAATTCCAGCCTTTTACCCCTATTGCCGACGCCCCTTGTCAGCAAGGAAGTAGCCAGAGAATCCGCTCCCTATTTCATGATTATTAAAAGGCTGGAATGTAAGGTCCACTCCTGGATGGCGAGCAGACTCCACCCTCCTCACAGCAAAGTCTCCACCCAGTACCTGCGTTACCTAGACAACTGGGACACATGGAAGAGGTCACATCTGCATCCAATGAGGTCACATCTGAATTTGATGTGGCCACACCTTTCTCTGCCCATACCCTAGATAAGGCCTAGCCCAGGCCCAGATGCTCTCTTTTTCTAGGTCTTTTCTAGGTCTTTCCCAGGTCTTTCCTAGGCCTTCTCCCTGCCCCCCTCCCCTCACTCCCCTCACCCCCCCCCCCGGCGTGGAGGGCCAAGATGGCCTGGTGCCATCTTGAATGAATAAACCTACCCCTTACCTGAATACTACATGCTTGGTGCTGTTCTTACTCGGCTACCTCTTTTTAAAAACCTAACATTATTAAATAGGCTTTGGGTCTGTAGGTCAACATTTCTGCTACCATTGTTCTGAATCCATAGGCAGTAATATACAGGCTGAGACTCATCAATGTAAGGAAGATAAAGAGGCTGTCCAACTCATAAATCATTACTTTTGCCTAACCCCCTGAAACTCGTGGCTATATAACAGAAATATTCCTTGTTTCTAAGTCCTTGCTGCTAGTATGTGGGGATGTGTGTAACATAATTTTCTTTCCATCTTGTATTCTATGTTAAGCTCTACATTTTGTTCTCTCTTCCTATTACTCTAAGCTCTGTGTGTTTCATTTTGTTTGATTACACTTTTATTTCTATATGTTCAAGCACTATTTCAATATACTTTTATGTATTCTGTTACTTGTAAAGGACATCTATGTTTTTCCATGTTTATCTATCTTTGTACCAATATCAATGTATTTGGTACTTAATTGGAAAACATGTTACCTATTTAAGAAGAGACATTACTTCTCGCTTTAAAATGCCTATAATTTGTGTTTCTTGCTTCTTGCTTCCCTTCCCCCTTTAGCAACTTTTTGTTGAATTGATCAAATTGCTGTCTTTTCTCTTCATCTTTCTTGTCATTTTAGGAGTTATCTTTTAATTTTTCTTTTATTATTATAGACTATCTTTCTCCTGTGCTCTTTCTTTTCAAGTATTTTCCTTGTCTACCAGGAAAGAATGAGGTCTTGGTGCCCTGCTTCTCCCTTACCTGCCCTATGTCTGCATAACATGCATATCATTGCTCTTACTGTGTTCAAGAGACTCAGGTCCAGCTCCTGGAATGTACCATCTCTGCTGTCCTGTGGGTGAATGCACTCTTCTTGGGTTCAGTCTTTACCAGAAAGAGTCTTTTGGGAACTGTTATAAAGAAATTTCTCTTCTACTTGGTTTTTCCTCATTCTTTCTGTCTTAAATGGAGTATCGTGTGAAGTAAGGAGGTCAGGTCTGGCCAGTGCCCTATTGGCCACATGGTGTATGGTAGAGTCTTGTCTTCAGGCTGGGGGAAGGAAACGCCCCCAGCCCCTTGAGGCAGGGGCAGGCACTTAGCTGATAAGTTACTGCATCTGACAGTCCAGTGTTTGGTACTGGAAATTTCCTCTGTGTCTGCCCCTTACTCCGGACCCTATTTAGGCCAAGAGTACCCTCGCTGCCATTATGCCATGCCAAGCTTGTCTCTGTGATCATGTCTTGTCTCCTGTCTCTGGTCATCATGGCGTCCCAAATCAGCTCTCCAAAGGAGCTGAATTGGTTTGCTGGTATTGTTTTTGTTCTTCTTTCTCTTTAGCCTGTTTCCTAACTATGTGAAGCGTATTTGGGGGCTGCAGGCCTTTATAACAAAACTGGCTGCCTCCTTTGACCTTCGACTCCTTATGGCCAATCAATAATAAACAGGATTCGCTTGCTCAGGCTACAGCTTTTTAGAATTGGGTCTGATATTTTTGTTTCTGTCATTTACCATTGAACTGAACTGCATCAGTTATATTGTAAGCATGGTCTTGCTAAAATTTATGCTTTTTAGGTCCAAATTAGAAGTTAATGACAGAGCCTGGAAACCTACAGGAGATGAAGCTTTTGTATTCTGGAAGCCAGACTGATTCTGGAAAAGGAACAGAATAATTATTAAAAAGAAGAATATGAAAAAAAACTATGCTACTTATTTTTTTACTAAATTGATTAAACAAATACTTATTGAATACTTGCTACTTGCAAGCTATTATGCAGAAACATTAATAACCATATTTGAAGAGAAACCCATTTGGAACCTCTCTATTTAATTTCCAGGATTAGGACTACAAATGCTGATAGAGCTATCTCTTCTTAGAAATGTATAGTTCTTATTATTGTGCTGTTTTTTGGTATTTGAAAATAAATATAATTATTACTTAAAACCAGATAACTTAATATGAATGAGTAATTAGCATACACTTGACAAACTAGCACTCTGGCTTCAGCCACAGCTCTACTTTCAATTTTTTGGTGATTAATCAGAGATAACAGTGTCTTAGACTTCTCTTCCCAGGCTGGTTTTGAACTTCAATCCTGATCTCAATTTTCTGAGTAGCTAGGATTACAGGCATGCATCACTGGAGCCTAGTTAGAAGTTTTATTATAGCAGGAGGATGATATAATATATATATACAGAGGTTGAAATTGAATTGTGATAACTACATGGATATAGAATGCCCAGGGTCCTTAGAATGTTCCTCATTGTTAAAGGGTTTGCCTAGTGTATGCTGTATTTGATCCTTAATACTGCAAATAATATACAAAAGAATAATCTAGAAAAAAATTAAGAAAATTGAGGATCCAGGCTTTTAGAAAGAAATAGATAACAGAGGTGAGTGTTGTTATGTAGTTGGGTAACTTAAACACAAGAAAGAATCCATTGGCTTAGCAATATGGGAAGCTGCTAATCACTCTCTGAGAAAAACTTATGTGGTTGCACAGAACACAGCCAGAATATAGTACAGCATGGAATGAATGAGCTGTAGGTAGTGGAGAAATGGGCTATAAACATCAAGGTGTTTGGGATTTTTGTAAATTATTGGACTTCTGGAAGCAGAATATCAGATTTTAATGACATGTGCTGTGGTCATCCTACTTAAACATTTTGGAATTATTCAAATCCATCATTATAGTCAGAAATCCACTAAACCTTTATCTTAATATTCACAGAATTGTGGAAGCTTTCCAGATAAAGAAAGATAGCATTTTTCTCACATTTGCTTAGATGGTTTTTATGATATCACAAACTTACGATCCTCTAAAGCACTGTAAATTGCAGTGACGCCAAGCTGCTACTGCAGCAGTCCCTGATTGTTTAAGAAACTCACAGTCAACTCAAATTTATAAATGCTTAACCGCTAACAATGCTGCATCCATGTTTAGAATAGATGAAATGTGCTATAGCATTTTCTTGATGAAGCACTTTAGATGAAATGTTGTTAATGTATTAAAGACTTCTCCCTTTGTTTAATGACAACATGTTGTATTAGATTGCCAAGTAGGCGTTGGAGTGCACTTAACCAATCCATAATCCTTCCAATGCTTGGATAATTACAGTAAGTGGGCCTCCCCACTGCAGCCTTCTGCAGGGTTCTTGCTTAATTTTGACAACTCTTTTTTTGTTGTGTGACATACATTTGTGATGTAATTAAAACAGTGCTTAAGTTGGGGTAACACTAGACAGATGATCCTGCATTTTACTCTATTGGAAATAGCACAGTTGGAATACAAGTAATTTACTAGATAGTAGATTTAGCTTGTTAGTTTAAATCATGTTTAGCTTATCAGTTGAAATCAAAGCTCCAGTAATTTATACAGGACTTGCTCATAAGTTGGATATTTTAAAAAATATTCTGATATTTCTGTGATTGATATGTTTACTTTCTCATTGAGAGAAAAGTTAGGAAATACAACTTGTATTTTTCTATCCAAGTCAGATTCTTACATATTATTTGCTCTGGGATAATTTGCCATTGCTCTATGCAAGGAGTTGAAAGGACTGGATTTTCTAAATTCTTGGTCTGAATATTAATTGTATATTTAGAGAGTAAATAGAACTAGAATAAACAAGACAGTATGTTTCTCTTTTAAATTTTAACTTCTTGAAATTGAGTTTGTGAGTTTTAGATTTCAATTTGTTTTGATGACTTGAGAAAAGACTTACAACTGGGATCTATGAATATACTGTTCCTTAAATTAATTTAATATGATGTTACTTGGAGCTGGGTGTGTTTCTGTCTGCAAAATGGCATAACTAATTAGATTATGGGCTAGCTTACAAAAATTGAATGAATTTGCACAAAAGTATTATCTGTGGACAAAGGATTCAGTGAGAACATGGCTCCTAATGTCACACAGCGTGCAGCCTGATGGGAAAAGAATGGCTGATCTATACATGGATCACTAGTGATGCAAGTGCCATGGAAACATATCTGTAGGTTGGGTGTAGGGGAAATGTGGTTATTAAAGTTTAGTCAGTATCAAGGTGTACTTTGCAATGAGCATTTAAGTAATAAGCATAATTCTAGTAGATAGGAAGAATGGTGGCCATTACAAATGGACAAGGTGAACTAGATGTGAGTAAAACATCACTGAAGACAGGCTTAGCTTTAGAAGCTTGTGAATTACATATGTAAATAAAGCCATCAGAGAGTATGATTGCAGTGGGACAAGTACTTACTTGTATCAGGTATTTTTCCCTGACTTTCCCGAGAGGACATTCCAAGACATGAATACATACCTGACTTTGAGAAGAGCTCTAACCTACCAGTCAGTGGCCTGTCAGATCTGAACATAAGGAAGCCTCCTTCTCACAAGCAACAGTCTAGCATTTTACTTTTGCAGAGCATAGTTTTCCTTATTTGCTTTATTTTCAATACAAGTCTTTGTTTAATGCAAAATGGCTTTTGTGGAAAAGAATCATAGTCAAATCTTCAACACAGGAGATGCATCATTTAAATTTAATCCACTTCAACAAGTAGTTTGAAACAGCAGGGAAGGTTGGGAGCTCTTGTTTGCCCATGCTGTAAGCTCAGAACAATGCCTGTGCTAAGATATATAACTATATTCAAAGTTGTACCACTTTGTTCTGTATTGGGGAAATCCTCCAGTTAGAAATCAGTGAACACGTATAAGGCTCATTTTCCCTCATAACATAATTTCTCATTTCTTTTCATGTCTGAATTCATAATATTCCCAACCAAATGGACATCTACCTACTTCTCTAAATAACAATACTTTAGAATTTACCTATCCTGAGTATTTTTTTTAACATTTATGATGAACTCTTTAATGAGCAGTAGCAAAGGGATCCTGGGGTTCAGCTTGTTAATTAACAGTACAGCTTCTGGCTAGTGTTAGGTTGAAAATAATTGATTTACATTGCAGTGCTACATCATAAGCATGTTTTCACACCGAGGTATTTGGTAATCTTACTGCAAAGAGACCTAAAAGAAACTCACCAAATTGCATCTATTTATAAAGTCAGGAAGGTAGGTGTTTATGATTCATTCAGGTGAAAGTAAGAATTGTTCCTATGATTATCAGAGCTTCTTTTACGTAATTTGAAATGCAGTAACATGTAGTAGTTTCTCCATCATCCTGGGTATTCTAAAATAGGAATTTAAATGTTACTGTATCATAAATTATGCAAGTATGATATACATCAGGGCACTGTCAAATAAATAAATTGTGTTTAAAACAAAATTTATCACTGAGATAGCATACTGTCATAAATGTATTAAGATTTTCTTGGCATTGTAGTACAGTGAGAAAATATTGACTAAAAGACTGAAGAACTGGCTCCTACTAATAATTCTACTATTATCAAGATATACATGTATTGGCAAAATGCTTTTCACTTATTTTTTTCAGTAAAATGATACAAATTGTCTCTGAATTCAAAAGCAGTTTGCATAACTAAAATTCTACAAGTTGACATTTCTTGCTTCTACTTCTTTCTCTCGGTCAGAGTTTTTTTTTATCATTAACAAGCTAGGTGTCCTAGTCCTTCATTGCAACATGAAACTGATTTAATATTATTTATATTTTGAATTGCTTTCTATATCAGTCAATTTTCCTAGACATGTCCATATCAATATTTGTAAATTTCCTTTAAGAATCATAGATTTTGTTCACATAAGAATTTGTGACCATATTTCAACAGATGTACCTTTGATTTGTTCCTTGCACTTGTGTAAATACACCGTACCTATATTCCAAAGATGCTTTCCAGTAGCTGAGAGGTGCCAGGAGGAGTAAGCAGAAACTGTGGTATTGTTTGTGTGCTCTTCCTTTACTCCTATCTAAAAGTGATCAGCAGCAAGGCTGGTGAATAAACTTTTGTAAGCCACCAAATTTGGCTGTGCAAGGCTAACCCAAATGGCAGAAACACTACACCTGAACATCATGATCTCCAGAGGACTTCTGGGAACTAACAATAGAAAAAGCTACAGAAAATATAAAATCCTGCAGTGTGGTAAAAAGAAAAAAATCAACAAGCTCTGAATTATTGTTTTTAATTTACATGAATAAACATGAAGATATGTATTTCCCTACCTTTTCATTTATTAACTTTCTGGTATTGGACACTGAAATCAGGGCCTTGTGCACATTAGCAAATCCTCTACCTATTGAGCTGTGCCTCAGCCCTTTTGTGTTTTGTCTTTTGTTGCTGAGATGGGGCTTCACTAATTTTGCCTGTGACTGTCTTGAAATCAAAAGCCTCCTGACTCTGCCTCCTGAATGTCTGAGATTACAGATGTGCACCATGCTGCCCAACCAATCTAGTTAGTAAACTAGATTACATTAATATAGGCACTATACTTGGGTAATAGAAGAGATTTTACTAACTTCTGTCACGTTTGGACAATTTTATTTAATATTTTGTATAATTTTTCAGTTTACTGAAGCAGAATTTAACTTTAGTAGAGTATCATAGCTAAGCAAAAAGTTGCCAATTTTAGTTGGCCTTCAGACTTACCTCAGAAGATAAGTAAATATGGGTGAGCTCTTCTCCAGAAGTTTTTGCTTGTAGGTTCATAGCATGCACCAAACATATATAGTGGTTTTATACCAATGTATAGTTGGAATTAAGAATCATAAGTATACTGGAATTATTTTATTGCCTAATAAATGTAGCTAGGAATTTAATATTAAATAATTTATATACTTGTACAAATATTGAGTTATTTGTTAGGAAATGGAAAGACTTGGAAAAATTATATTAAGTGAAGTAAGCCAGGCCCAAAGAAACATAGGTCCCATGGTTTCCCTTATTTGCAACAAAGAAACATAGGTCCCATGGTTTCCCTTATTTGCAATAACTAGTATATGTTTGAGACAAGCAGAAATGGTCAGATAAGTTGATGTTAGGTGAAATGAAACCCAAGATAAGGATTCAAATGGTTTTTCTTTCTTGGGATTGTTTCTAACATATTTATAAGATGATTTCTTTATTGCTTTGTATGTCCCTCCCCCATGGTATAACCCCTGTTTTCACTGTATTTGATGTTGGTATAATTTGTGGAGGAGAAAGGAAAAAACAAATTGTTTAAATAGAGATACAGGTAGACCCATTGCAACAATGAGATGTACAAGTCGTTATGTCGAAAAACCAACTTTACCACTTTGGCAGAGGTGGGGGTGTGGTGGGGGGTGGGGGATGGGAAGGAATGGGAAGGGGAAACAAAGGAGGAGGCTACAATGCTTGATAAGAAATGTACTCATTATCTTGCCCATGTAATTGTAACCCTTCTGTACGGTATTTTCACAATAAAAAAAATGTAAAGAAAACCCCATGCACCCTAAAAAAAAAGTAGCATCTGTGTTTTATTATGAAAATCTTTAAAAGAATCCTCTTTTGTAATGCTGTAAAAGGCTTCGATGATTTAAAATATTTTTCCATAAATTTAACCAGTGGCTTTCTTGGTTTCAAAGATCCTTCTTTCATTTGAGAAGCTGGAGAAGTTACCAGTAGGTAAATGAGAGTGATGGCAGAAGAATTGAAGTTTTAAGACAGACTAGCAGCAGGCTTGGCGTGGAGACGCCAAGCCAGTAAAAGGAGGGACTCTGAACCAAGGGAATCTGGCATCTGAAGGTCACAGGGCACAGGTGGAGCCACAGGGCTGGGCAGGGGTCCCTGTGTTGGGAGCAGCAGCTGGAGGAGAACTCCCAGCAGCGCACTGGTACCACATAGGGCTTGTACCAGAAATCTCTCTGGGAAAAGAAAAATTAAAGGCAGATCTTTGAATGCCTAGAGACCTGAAGAAAGCCAGACCCAGAGAAACGCAAGTTGCATGGCTTTTCTCATTCCAGGTAGCCAGAATGTGCCGATAAACCTACAAGTAAACACACTGGTTGGTAAAAACCAAACAAAAACCAAACCAAACAAAAAACCCCACTATAAACACTGGGACATGATCAATTATACTGGGCTTCAAATGATAACTTTCTAGCCAATTTTTTAAAGTTTTGTTTTATTGTAAAGATGCTGTACAGAGGGGTCACAGTTACATGAGTAAGGCAGTGGGTACGTTTCTTGTCGAGCATTGTTACCCTCTCCCTTGCTGTCTCCCACTATCCCTTCCCTCACCCATGTCCCTTACTCCTCCCCACCCACCTAAATTGTAGAGTTCAATTCCAATTTACTGTTTTGTGGGGAGCATTGTTGCAATGAGTCATGCTGTGTCCTTGTTTCAGCATTTTGTGATTCCCCTTCCCCTCAGCAAATTAGATAAATGTATATGCAAGATGAAGGGTACCAAAATCAAGAACAGTGACAACGGGGGATATCCCATAGAAGGAAGAACAAAGGAAACAATAAAATCACATAGTACATTAAAAACAACAAAGTAATACCTCTTGTGTCCATATCTTGGGATTCGTTTCACTTAGCATCATCTTATATGGTCATATATACATACCTTTTGAGTTTTTCTGCTCATCTGATAAAATTATCCTAGATGTATACTAAATGAGGGAAACCATGGGACCTACATTTCTTTGGGTCTGGCTTACTTCACTTATGATTTTTTTCCAAGTCTTTCCATTTCCAGCTTCTCTCTGTTTCTGTCTCTCTCTCCCTCTTTTTCTCTCTCTGTGTGTATATATGTATGTGTGTGTGTGTGTGTGTGTGTATGTGTGTGTGTATGTTTGCATGCATGCACGTTTTTGTGGAAGTGCATAGACACACAATGTTACATACTCTTTAAATACTCACTGTCCATTTCCTTGCAGATGTTGAAGGTCACTGAAGCAAGATTCTTCATAGTTTTGTTTATTTTAAAGAATTTTGGATGATGAGACTCCAAAGGCATAAGTTTTCATTTGATCCTAAAAACCATACTCTTAAGTGGAATCTTAATGTTTTCACTCGTATGTATGATCCAGGAAATAAAACTTACACTGAAAGCAGGAAAGAACAAGACATACTTCTTGTTTTAGCAGAGCTTTTACTTGGGGGTACATTCTATTTGGAAAATGTATGTTCACTTTGAGAATTGCATTCAATATTTTCATCTATTAATTAATGCTCACTGCATTGTAGAGGAAAAGCAAACCAAAGCAGAGAATGGGCACAAATGACTATATGCATTGCTTTGATGGTAGCAAAAATAATAGGGGATCCATACCATAGAAATTCTTTCATTAAAATTAACGTTATGTTAAACCATGAACTCACATCTGTAATCCTAACTACTCAAGAGGCTGAGATTTGAGGATTGAAGTTCAAAAGCTAGCCCGGGCAGGAAAGACTGTGTGAGACTCTTATCTCTAGTTAACCACCAAAAAAGCTGGAAGTGGAGCTGTAACTCAAGTGCCAGAGTTTTACCTTTGAGCAAAATTGCTCAGGTACCAAGCCTAGAACTTGAGTTTAAGACACAGGACCACCTCCCTCTCCCCCGTGGAAAAATAATAATAATGTATGATGGTATAATGGATGGAAATATCAATTATTATAGCATTTTAAGATTTATGGCTTTTCAAAATACTATTGGACTAAACATGCTACACTTATTCACTATGCAAAAGTTGTTATGCTGATATTGGAGGTCACTAAAAGATTCTGACATAAATACCTTGATTATTCCTTTGATGAGCTTAGTGAATTTTGTGGCAAACTCCATCTATATTTGAATGCAATGTTTTCCTCAATAAATTCATGTCATCATGAATATAGAAGGCATAGAAATGATGATTGATTCTTCTCTTGTGCACAATGTGCTATTGATTTTTCTTTGTCAGCATAAATTAATTTACCCTTCTAACTTTCCAAAACAAAATAAAGAAATCCACTTCCTCTCCCTTTTCATCTAGGGCCATAAAATCATGATGCACAATCACTAGCAACTTTGTTTTCTTTAAAGACTGCTGCAATTTTACTAAAGACTCACAAATTACTAAAAAAAAATGCTTAAATGACTAGTATTTTAAGCCAATTAAGTGTTTTATTTGTTAGAAATTCTGGACAAGAAAAATGGTAACTAGTAATCTCTGTCTAGCTTATGTGTGAATACGTGCTCTTAAATATAAAAGAAAAATATCTTAGGTCAAGGGAAATTCTGAATACCATCATAGAACCTTTAACAAGTAAAATTATACAGATTGTTAAGTATATGAAAATTTGTGCTTACACAATTTACCCCTTTTAAGTATTAATAACCCAAGGTGATGGTGTCCATCTGTTTTCTAAGATTTCATATTTCTATCATTAAATGTATGTTTTAGCAATTCTAGAATAACACTGAAAATTAATAGCACTTTCAAGGTTATTCCAATTGTTATTTCTAGGGGCAAAATTAAGATTGCTTCTTTGAGGTCAATAATAGGTTTGGTATTGCCTAGTGTTATAATTCTCATGGGGATAGTTTGTGGCTCTGGTTGATTTATTATTAAATATGTTGATTTTCAATGTATTTTAAAGTTATTTATAAACTCTGAATTTACTTTAAAGTTTGGAGGAATCTGAATTTCTTTACAGTATGAAGTATGAGATAATGTAGCATTTGTTTTCTTTCTTTCAAACTTACTGTGGGGCTTGAACTCTAGGCTTTTCACTCTGTCTCAATTTTTTGTCTTCATGGATGGTACTAATGCCATTTGAGTCAGGATGCCACTTTGGAAGTCAATTGGAGATAAAATACTCATGGATTTGTCTGTCTGGGTCAACTTCTAATGAATTCTGATTCTCATATTTCATCCTTCTGAGTACCTGGAATCATAGGCATGAGCCACAGATGTATTTGTACATGACTGTACTTGGGATAAATTTTAGTTGGTTTCTTGTATCTAGAAATTCATATTTATGTCCAATTCTTTGTCTATTTTTACCTGGCCCAGAGGGTCACTCTTTAGGGCCAATATATTACAGGGTTTAATACTACTGTTGGCTTCCACTGACATTTGATGCATCCTAACTAAACCACCAGTGATTTTTTTTCTAATAAATTCTATCCCTTGCTCACAATGAGCCACGCAGAGCTCAGTCTTCAAAGCTATTCACACTATTGCAGTATTCTTGTAGTATTACAATGAGACTTTGAGTTAACTACAAATGCAGCCCACTGAATATACCTTGACTACTGGAGTTTCTTGCCATCAAATACATGTTGGACTCACAGAGTATTTGAGGTGCTGTGCTATATATGTTAAGTGCTTCTTCTATGAAGAACTATGGGGAAAGACATATTTTATATCTGCAAAATCAATGTGTTACATGTTTCCTCCCAGAATCTGAATAGAATTCCATTAGTTCCATTTTTTAGGAGATAGTTTGGTGTTTTCTTTTGAGAATGTGTAACAAACATAACACCAGGTTTAAATTTTTTAACATCAAGTTCAATGCAATATTTGCAAATAGTAAATACAAAATGGTAACATGACTAAAATGAGAGTGAACAAAATAATTTTAGAGCTAGCACTTAATTATCATTAAGAAAGATGTCTTAAGTTAGCTATGTTAAGCTTCAAACATTTTTACCAATGACTGTTGCCTATTTTAGTAATCAGTAATATCCAATGTATACATCTCCATGTGCATATTGACAGGTGTTATAAAGCAGTTTATATAACCTGACTTTGCTCAGCTCAGATTATCATCCCATCTTCTTTCAGTCCTAATTTTCTTTCAGATATCAGAAATCTGATCTGTGTTGACCCACCTGTTTTTTGTTGTTGTTAATCTCAAATTAGTTCCTCTGTTTATCAATGTGAAACAATTCTTGCAATGAATTTTTTAACTTCCACATCAATTTTATCTGCTATTTCATGATTCATCTAGAGTTTTCATCATATCCATTTCATCTTTTCTGCATAAAGCAAGTGAGGAGGTGACATTCCTGTTCTCCCATTCAAGTCCTTCTGAAGGAAGATTGCTCTTCCTTTTATCAATCAGTGTGGATAACAAGTGTGCCTACCAATAGTGTTGTTTATATTAATTTCTTGGATTTTTAGAATATAATAAATGGTTAAAATGTAACTCTGCAGTGTTTCAGACAAGCTTACCCCATTATACTGGTTTCCCTAGCCTAATGGCTTTATTAATTCAACAGTGTCTGCTATTAAAGAATGATAAAAGTCTCTAAGGGCAGTGAGACATAAAACAAAACATTCTATAATTGTCTAATATAGACATTTTCTCATGAGTGTGTCAATCAATTAGATGATTGGTGGTTTATTTATTTGTACCAATTCTGTCTTACTGTCCTTGGATTAGATGAATATATAACACTAAAGATAGGATTAAGGTATCTCTACTCTCTAAGTATCTTTTCTTTTTTTAATGGCTTTATTGTTTCCTTCACACCTTATCTGGCAGCTCTAAACAACTCCAATGGTCTGATCTAGGTTTGCTTCCTAAATATGAGTGTCCAGCACATATTTCTGCTTGGCAGTAAGCCAGACATATGCTGATGTACATTTGGTCCTTCATGTCTTGCAACAAGTCAACCATGTAACCCTGTAAATTCTATGTTGGAAAATTCTATCCTTTTATAACATCTCCAGCCTCTTCTTGGTCCTTCAGTGAATTAATCATATTTTTAGGTCTATTGCAGTAGTATACCAGCTTCTTTTCACTCTCCAGTTCTGTACCACTCTTTTTATTCACCCTTATACATTAGAAAATCTTTTGCCAGCACAAAATTTACCATATTGGTCATTACTAATTCCCTTGCCCACTGCTTATTGTATGCAGGCAAAAATCCAAATATCCTCAAGATTTCATCCTCCGGCAACTTCCCCATTTTGCGTATTGCTTTCACTTGAGTTCTGTTCCCCATTACATCTATGGTGGAAACAAGTATATATGACAAAGCTTTATTTTTTTAACACTTTTCTTTTTTCTTTCTTTTTTTGGGGGGAGGGGGTCCGGTCGTGGGGCCTGAACTCTGGGCCTGGGCGCTGTCTCTCAGCTCTTCAGCTCAAGGATAGCGATCTACCCCTTGAGCCACAGCGCCTCTTCCAGCTTTTTTCTTTTTGCTTATGTGGTGCTGAGGAATCGAACCCAGGGCCTCATGCATGCAAGGCAAGTGCTCTACCACTGAGCCACCTTCCCAGCTCTTAACACTTTTCTATTGGTGATATCACTACTCCTTTATTTGTTTTCCTACTTCCTTTGCATTTTGATAACAGGGATAAACGTTTTAAATTTCTCAAAAGAATGATCACCTTGTGTATCACCTTACATAAAGATGATTTATAAGTAACTCCATTTCTTTTGACTATTGATGAAAGTGAGGCATGGAGATGTTAAATACCTTTTCTAAGGTCAGAGCTGAGAGTGTATAAGAGATGATGTATGTAGTAAACATCAGTGTGTATCAACAGGGCTAAAAACCTTGCCCAAGGACATGTATTTCAAAAGGGATCATGGGTTGAAGGCCTTGACCTCAGTTGCTGGTGCTCATGGAGGAAAGAGGACATTGGGAGCATGTCTTTGGGAGCTGTGTGTTATGCTGGCTCTTTCTCTGTCTTTCTCTTCCTTCTTCTTTGCCATTAGGTGACACACTTTGCTATTCCATGTCCTTCCTGCTCCCATGGCCTGCCTTACCATGGGCAAGAAGCAGTGGAGACAACTAGCCATTGATGGAATCCTTTGAACCTGCGAGGTTTATAAAATTATTATTTATAAAATAAATGTTCCTCTTTTTAAATCATCTGTCAGGTATTTTGTCTCAGCAACCAAAAGCATGGCACAGATTATAGAAACTAAAAAACAAAGAAAGATTAATCACCCCCACCCTGCCCCCGAACTGATTAAACAATACAAACCAAATACAAAGAATTACGTTTAAAATGCTCATTATATTTCTATAGTTACTTGGGCCTTATTGCTTGGCTGATGTACACACAAACCCTGTGATTTAATTTCAAATAGATACAAAAATAGACTTTGTTGGATAGGCAGTGTACGATAACATAGAAGTATTTGACAGAGTGCACAGACACGACTCTGATAAGGTAACAATAAGGAGTTATTGTTCCAATCTTTTTCTTTATCAGAACAGAAACTCCAAACAGAAAATATTGAAAACCATACATCACTCTCCTAGGAGGAAGTCTTCAAGCTAAAATAACTACATGTTTCTGGATCAGTTTCAGAAATTAGAGCAATTCTTTTGTCATATGAAGGAGGGAACTATCTGTCCATCCTAGAAAGATAATGTCAAACTGGATGGGCCAGTTGTGAATGCTTTAGTTCTTTCACTTTAGTTATAATCATTATTATGCCATCTTTTTAAAAACCATTTTTTGAGTAAGAAAAACAGGGAAATGGTGATTTTTTTAATTTTTGAAAAAGTAGCTTTCTAGAACATAAGACAAGAAACCTAGTGTAAAAGATACTTACTTGAAACCAAAACATTTCATATGCATAGTGTCTTCTTCTAAAATTCATAGTGTTTTCCTGGAAACGTGTTATTGTACAAAAACTTTCTTTTTTGTATTTGGCAGAGCACTATATGGAATGTTTGCGTACTTTTGAAAAAAAGGGATAACACATTTATTCAGCTGGAAATTTATTTTTGTATGTTTATTCCATTCTTGGTATGTAAGAGATCACCCTTGTACATCTGACAGAAATAAATAGAGCTATACATGTGATTTTTTTTTCTATCGATTGCTTTAAGCACAGGCATTGCAGCCTTCTGGCTAGATTTTCAATGCCTTCCCTTCAAGTCAATACATAACTCACCAGATCTACTTTCTTCTATAAAATGGTCAATGTGTTGCAGAGGAGCCTCCGAGTTTTGAAGAGAGAGAGAGAGAGAGAGAGAGAGGCAGGCTAGCATTTCAATTGGAATTCTTTTGACTAGAGGGTTGGGTGATTAAGCTGGTCACTTGTGGAAAAATATTGATTTCATGATATATTTTCAGGAACCGATTTTTCTTTTCTGAAACACTGTGTCATTATGTGCTACTTAGAATTTCTTCTCTTCCCAAAGGGACATGGCACAGCTTTCAACTGAAATGAAGATATAACAATGAGAAGAAGGAATATCTCATTGTTATATTTCAACCCTTAAACCCTACAGAGAAAAATCCACCAATATGACTTTATGTTTTACTTGATTTTTAAAGGCTTGTAAAGCAAATGCATTTCAGTAGCCCTAATACTCAGAAATGCACACTATGTATAATACACTATTTTAATTTATGAAATTATCATCAACAGAACCATATTAAATAACATTTTGTAATAGATATGAAATCTTGTTAAATCTTATATTTGTTTATTAATTTTTAGTCTTTTGCCCCTGATTTCATACTACAGAAAGCACCACTGATAAATCATTACTTAAAAATGGGTATTTTAAATAAATTTTTGGAGCAATTTTTATTGCAATTAAGTGATTACATAAATTTCACATTAAAATTATTTTAAATAACTTTTTTGGATATAGATTTTATTGAGCATACATATATGCCAGGGACTTTTAAATACTATATTTTATGTATACTCACAAGAAGTAAAAATTATTACTCTTTTGCAGATAAGAAAACCGACACAGAAATATATCATGAGTCCTTCAAGTAATAAGTGCTGTAATCAAATGGAAGCAATTATTTAAACTAAAAGATTTTATTTATTTTATTTATTAAGATATTCCTGTGTCAGAGTATTCTTGTCTCTAAGATAATTTTCATGAACTAGAAAATATGAGAAATGAAAGATGGAAGAAAGAAATTGTTGAGATAATGGTAGGTGTCAGTAAGTTAAATCTTTATACTTTTGTTAATAGATTGGCTATTTAATGTATATATATATGTGTGTATATATATGCATATACATGTGTTTTGCTGCTATTGTAAAGGTGATATACAAAGAGTTACAGTTACTTCTGCCAGTCAGTCAATGAGTGCATTTCTTTGTGAACAAGAAGTATAGTTTGTTTTTAGCCTTTGTCCTACCCTGTCTATGTTCCCTCTTACCCTCTCAAAAACAGATGAACTGTATATATGTAGGATAAGCAGAAAAGGTCAAAAGCTATGCACCTATGACCATATAAGATGATGCTAAGCAAAATGAACCCAAAGATAGGGACACAAGGTTTCATCTTTGTTGCTGTTGTTTTTAATGTACTTATAAAGTGCTATGTGATTTTTTTCTTATATGTTCTTCCCCCCTGGTATAACCCCTGTTTTCACTGTATTTGATTCTGGTGCCCTGCAACTTTTGTATACATTTTTCTAATTTGGGGAGGAGAAGGGAAATAACAAAAAGCTGAAATAAGGATTCAGGATGATCCATTGTTACGATAAGATGTACAAGACACTATGTTGAAAATGGACTTTACAACTTTGCTTGGGAAAGAGTTGGGGAGGTGAGGAGGGAAGGGATGGAAGGGTGAAAAACAAAGGAGGGGGTAACAATTCTTTATAGGAAATGTACTCATTACCTTATCATGTAACTAACCCTTCTGTACATTATTTTTACAATAAATATATATTTAAAAAAAGAAAACAAAGCAACACAGAAAAAACCCAACCCTCTTGTTTCCATTTCTTGGAGTTCATTTCAATAAATACCATTTTGTAAGATCATATGCACATATTGATTGAGCCTTTGTGATCCTCTCTTCAGAATATCCTCCTTTGATCTCATGGTGTGAATATATAGAGACCTGTACAAATTATCATGTCCCCCTGTATTTTTTGTCTTTGGCCTTCCATCATGTTTGTTTGTAAGTTATAGGCACATTCTAGTTACCACAAATGTAGGAAACCATGAAGCCTATATTTCTTTGAGTCTGGCTTACATGATAAATGGGACTACATCTAATTGAGGAGTTTCTGCATGGCAAAGGACATAGCTAACAAGAGATAGAAAGCCCAAAGAATGTGAGAAAAATTTTACCAGCTATGAATTGGGTAAGGACCTTATATCTAAAATATACTTGGGGGTCAAAAAATTAATTCCCACCCCACAACAAACCTTCAAAGAAACCAGAAACCAATGAATAAATGGGCTAAAGATGTAAAGAGAGACTTCTCAGAAGAAGTAAGAATGGCCAATAGTAGCATGAAGAAATGTTCAACATCTCTGGCTACAAAAGAAATGTAAATCAAAACCACTTTGAGATTCCACCTCACTCCAATTAGAATGGCCATTATCAAGAAAACAAACAATAACAGATGCTAGTGGCCTAAAAGAACTGCTACTACCCTCTTGGTGGCAATGTAAACTTGTTCAACCACTCTGGAAAGCAGTACAGAAGTTCCTCATAAAAGTAAACACAGAGCTTCCCTATGACCCAACCATTCAACTCCTGGGCATTTATCCAAGAGACTGCGAACAAAGACACCCTAAAGCTACTGGGACAACTTTGTTCATTGCAGCATTGTTTACTATAGGCAAGGATTTTATATCCTCAAATTTTTCTTCTTCATGTCAGAGAGAGGCTACATTTTACAAAGTTCTATAAAGATTTTCCTAAGATGAAGTTTGGCAAGTAGTTCTTTGCACATTTCATACCCAGTCTAACCTTCTTGGCCTTAGTGTAATGATGATTAGACATTTTTAATATTGATTTTCCAACTTCTGCTGCAACTGAGGGCAGCCAGCTTATAGCCACCATTCTATAAAAGAGATATAGGCAGAAGTTCCTATGGGACTTTGCCCATTTATTCTTCCACCTGAAAAACAGATTGCACACTTGAAATCAATGTGTCATTCTAAGAGCACACAAAAGTGACAATCAGGAAAGCAAAAATGTCAGGATCCTCTAACATCCTGGAGTAATTAGCATTGTTTTCTGGTTAGGCAACTCTGGACTTAATATGTAAATAGGTAAATTACTTTTTGAGAAGACATATGTATGTAACTGTTTATTCCTTTCAGTCTAAATGTTTCAACCGAGGTGTGTATATATATTAATTATATAACTTAGTTTAAGATGGATTCAAATAAATATAAGAACATCATTTCTTTCCTTCATTTTTTCCTTCTGCCAATCAGTCTCATTGCATCCAATTCACCTTCCTCTAAAGTGCATAATGGGTTTGGCAATGACATAATTATTTTAGCATGGAATATTGAAAGCCAGTAGTAAGATCATTATCAATAGTAGTTGCCATAATGGCTTCTATATATAAATTTGGTATAGTTTTTTGTAATGCTCAAAATAAATGAAGAAATATCAGGGGTTACATTATTCTCAAAATTCCAAAGATGAAAGCAAAAGTTTTATTTAGAAAAGTGCAACTATTCCTGGTACTAATTTCAGGGAACACACCTTTTTATACCACAGGTAATGAAAAAATTTATTAAAATATCAAAAACACTTTTACCATAATGTCTGTTTACTGAGTTCATTATATGGGTTTCTTATAACCATCTTCAGTATGTTTAAGAGGCTTACATTGGTATCAAACCATTATAATGTATATTTAATTAGAATGACTAAAAATCAAGCAATAGGGACCAAAATAATTTAAAAAAAAACAATGTCCCTTTGCTTTGTTGAGCTTCGTCTTTTCCAACCAGGAAGCATGTTTACATTGTTAGTTTGTGAGTGTTTGTGGAAGGAGGGTATGCATATAGGCTAAACTAAAAGGTTCAGTGTACTTTTAAAAGATTATAAGGAGATTAGATTAGAATCAAATGAGTCAAATCAACAATTTAACAAGCCACTACTATGATCTAGTCAAATTCATATAGTGTTAAGCAATATAGTTGAATTAATGATTCTTGTCTGAACTTTCCCAATGAGTTTAGGCAGATTTTTCTAGCTTATAGAAAGGGAGTATGTGATAGCTGAGTTTCCTTTGACCATTCATTCTTCTGCTTTCTTTTTTTAAATTTTTATTTATTTTTTATTGTGAAAATACTGTACAGAGGGGTTACAATTAGATGGGCAAGATAATGAGTACAGTTCTTTAACTTTTTACATTTTTTCTTTTCCATTCCCCTATTTATGTTTTATTTCTTTATTTCATAATTTTCCTCTTTTCTACATACACAGGATTTGTTCATTCTGTTTTATTTTTCCTATTTCTATTCCTTTCCTCCTAAACATAGATGGCATTCTGATTTGGATTTATTATTTGTAGAATTTAGTGCTAATGTTTATTCTGGACAGAAAAACTGAGGACTAGGAGGAATAGGGTTGATGACTTTATTGCTTTTTGCTTGTAAAATTATGAATTGTATTTTTCCACAAAATAATGCTTATTAGATAATATGTGAAAAATAAAGTAAGTAGACCATTGAATGGAAATGATTGAATAATTAAAATTTTCGGAAAGATGCAGGTAGCGGCTCTAAAACAATCTCATATTTCAACAAAGACCAAGTTGGGAGTAATTTTTACACCATTTTTTGAATCCCTCCTTTGTAAATTGCAAAAAGATGGGAGAGTCATGGTTCATCTAACAGTTTTCCTTTCCATTTACAGCAATTTTAAGGCAAATGAAAAACATGACTAGAGAAGCTGACTGAGCACTTTTAAATATCCTTTTTATTTATTAAATATGATCAGAGATTCCCAAACACAAAGCCTGAGCTTTTTATGTTCAATTGGGCCAAGTGTATGGAGACATTGTGAGGAATGAGAAAGATTATTAATAACAAACTAATGATTTGAGGTTATGATGTGATTACATTAGATGAAGACAATGCATGGCACAGAGCAGAAGGAAAGGAAGCTGTTATGTTATGCTTGGGAACTTGCTTTATAGATATTGGCAGTGAAATACTATTTCAACCAAGGAACTCAGTTAGCAATTTGCTAGAAACAAACAATAAACTCCACTTAAGTTTCTCTTTGAAGAGAGAACTGAAATGGAAAGCAAGCTCAGGAAAACATGTTTGAAAAGAGCAAATTGAAATTGTTATCTATTTTCACTATTGTAGAGTTATAACAGGATTTGTTGTCTGATGAAGAACAACATGAATAAAGACAGTGAGTTATTTTATGTTATGTCAATGCTAAATAAAATTGAATTTTAGGTGTGAGAAGGCTAAGGCAGTTTGAAATATGAAGGAAACATTAACAAGTGAAATGTGGAAAATGAAGGATTGTATCATCCTAAGAATGCTACACCTTGCAATGGAGATCCCAGCTTGATTCTTCATCGTAACTGTGTCTGTAATGCTTGCCTTTCTTTCTTTCATGTGACTACTGGATTTCGTGCCTTCTAACTCACAGCAACCATGAAACTGATATTATATTTTATTCTAATTTGTTCATATCCTAAATTAATCTTAATTAGATTGCTCTTGAAATATTACTGATAGTTCTATTGTTTTATTTTAATTTTATTGTAAAGGTGTTGTACAGAGAGGTCACTCTAAATTTTTAAAGATGATATTAGGGAATGATGAAATGGGAGAAAACTAAGCAAAATGCCCCCAAATAAGGTCTCTTAAGGAAATACATTAGACAATTTAACTTTTCAAATGATATGGTTAGTAACTTTGTAGATGTATAGGAAAGGATTGTAACGATTTGCATATTTTTGTTAAACTATTCATGCTTATGTTATTGAAAAAAACATAATCATGTGAGAATATCTAATAAGACTAATTAGTTGACTATAACTGATAATGTAAATTGGGAAGATAAGAGTCTATTCTCCTTGTGTGCCTATATATGTGGTTAATCTTCTAGCCAATAGCTCTTCAAACATTTAAAAATTGTAATTTTTCACCTGCCTCACCATTCTGATTTTCTCTCATTTTTCCACAGTTTATATTGTAGACTCATCTTGTTTATTAATGTCTTTAAAATTTTTGCTGGACTTTTGATAGAAATTATAAACACCTGCATATCAGTGTGTGAGCTGACATTTTTACTATGCTCAGCTTTCCAGTCTTAACACAAATAACTTATTAGTTACTTAGATCCTTGATATCATTATTATTCTTTTGCACTTTTCATCACATATATAATTAGATTTATATCTACAATATCATTTTACTGTGGTTAATAGTGGTATTATAGTTTTAATTTCATTGTCCATACCACTATTATAGTTTTAATTTCATTGTCCATAAAGTCATCCTTGGGACATAAAAAGGTTTTACTTTGTTTTTTATCGGGGCATATTCAACAAACAAAACATATATGCTAAATGTTTACACAATGATGTTTGGATTATACATTGAGAGATTATTATTACAATCAAGCAAATTAATAGAATAATAACTTCACAGGTAGATTGTTTTTTGTTTGTGGGAATAAAAGACTTAAAGATCTAACCTTGCAATCTACAATTACATAACACAACAATATTGTTAACTATAGACACCTTGCGGTGTCTCTGGAACTCTGGAGCTTATTCATTCTGCATAACTGAATAATCTATCCATTGGTCAGCTTGTAGACTTTCTTTACAGTCAGGCCATCTGAAATTGCTCTCAATGTTTCTTTTTTTAAATCTATATGTCTTTTTATTTATCCTTGTTCCTTACTGCCCTGGCTGGTACTTCTAGGCTTATAATGAATGAGAATAGTGAGAATGAGCATATTTGCTTTATTCTCAAATTTAGTGGATAAGTAGTCACTCTTCTACAATTAAAAATAATCATAGCTTCCAAGTGCTGGTAGTTTATGCCTATAATCCTAGCGACTCAGGAGATTGAGATCTGATAGTGGTGGTTTGAAAAGAAGCTAAGTCTGTGAGACTTATTTCCAATTAACCACACACACACACACACACACACACACACACACACACACACACACACACACACACACACACACACTCTAGGCTGGAAGTAGAGCTGTGGCTCAACTAGTAGAGAACCAGTCTTAAGTAAATAGCTCAGAGACAATGTCCAGTGTCTATATTTAAGTCTCAGTTCAACACACTCTCTCTTGCGCTCTCTCTCTCTCTCTCTCGCTCTCTCTCTCTCTCTCTCTCTCTCTCTCTCGGCTGGAAGTAGAGCTGTGGCTCAACTAGTAGAGTACTAGTCTTAAGTGAAAAAGCTCAGAGACAATGGCCAGTGTCTATATTTAAGTCTCAGGTTCAACACACACACACACACACACACACACACACACACACACAAATTGAAACTAATGACTTCTGTAGATGTTTTTAGTAAATGAGGAACTTCATTTCATTTTGTTTTTCTCAGTATAACGATGAATAAATGTTTAATTTGATATTTTTTTTCTTTTTTAATTTATTTTTATTGTGAAAATACTGTACAGAGGGGTTACAATTACATGGGCAAGATAATGAGTACATTTCTGATCAAGCATTGTATCCTCCTCCTTTGTTTCCCCTTCCCATCCCATCCTCCCCCATTCCCCTACCCAACCCTCCCCCCGACCAAAGTTGTAAAGTTTGTTTTTGACATAACAATTTGTATGTCTCATTATTGATTTTTTTTGTAATAATGTGACTTTTTTTGTAGCCTGGTGTATAAATGATTAGTATTTGTTTTCTACTACAGAGACAATTTCATATCCCCAAGACAAACATGTTGGTATATATTTTCCATCCATATTGTTAAATTCTACTTTGTTAATATTTTTCAAAGGATTTTGTGTCTGTAATAATGCTTATAGTCTATCTCAAATTTCATTTTATGAAGAAATCCTTCATTCTGCTGGGCACTGGTCACTTACACCTCTAATCTTGGCTACTCAGGAGGCTGAGATCTGAGGATTGAGGTTTGAAGCCAGCCCAAGCAGGAATGTCTATGAGGCTCTTATCTCCAATTAATCACCAAGAAGCCAGAAAAGTTGCTGTGGCTCAAGTGGCAGAGTGCTGCCATTGAGCAAAAGAGGTTCAGAAACAGCACCCTGGCCCTGAGTTCAGGTCCACCCATTGGCACTTAAAAATTAAACTCTTACATTTTATTCCAGCAGCATATTTGGCGGTAAAATATTTTAAATCTTGATTTATATTTTATCAAGGATGAAACATATTGGGAAGTAACTGTCTTTTTTAGGTTTAAGTATTAGTTATGACTTCAGAAAGAAAAATAAATTTCTCTACTTATTTAAAAAATTGGGCAAGTTACACTACGCATAGCATATGCTTGTGTGGATGTGATAGGTATAAGTACGTGGCTGATTTTATTTTTGTTATTCATTATTGAACTCAAAACATAGAAAGTACTATTTGCAAATATTAATTCATTTCATCATGCTTTTAGTTCATAAAATATAATTCATATTTTGTTTCTAACTTTAACAACTAGAAAAAGCCACAAAATGGAATACTAGGTGTTCACTCATCTTTTGTTGCTGTCATAAAATACTTAAAAACTTGTGCAACTGAGGAAGAAACACATTTTTTTTTGTTTCTTAAAGTATAGTTTCATTGTATTCCAGAGTGTCGTAATGTCGTTAATGTTACAACTAAGAGAAATTTTCAATAAGCCTGCATTTCTTGAAAATAAAATGGTTGTATAAAGTAAGAACTTGGAAATTATTTCTTAATCTACTATCTATCTATCTATCTATCTATCTATCTATCTATCTATCTATCTATCTATCTATCTATCTATCTATCTATCTATCTATCTGTCTGTCTGTCTGTCTGTCTGTCTGTCTGTCTGTCTGTCTGTCTGTCTGTCTTTCTGTCTGTGTCTATTTAATCTATCAACCTACATATTTGCTTACTGCCTCTTCTTTCTCCCTTTCTCTCTCTCTGAAGTTGAGCAATAATTTCTTAGTAAAGTAGCGTTAATTTAGTAAAGTATGGAGAAATGCAAAAGTGAGGTATAAATAGCTCCTGGTCTTCACATGTGAGGAGCCAAGGTAAATACAGTACCTTGTCCTCTCTTGTGAACAGTTTTCCACTGCTTCAGATATATGTGTGGAATCACTATTAGGTTTTACAGTGGCATTTCATTCTGTTGATTATCACATTCTTTCTTCATGTCTTTGATGCACTTATTAGGAGCTGAAGTCTTTTGAAGATTTAACCATTGGATTATTTCTTTTTACTATATCAGTTACCATTATGAGTAATCTATTTCTTGGTATTTATATAATATCTTTATTTCCTTTTCATTCTAAGATATTGGAGAAGAAAATAAATGTACTGCAAGGAACCTGAATGAAAGGAGAAACAACTGAATAAAGTAGATGGGAAAAATTCAAGCTGCAGGCTTTTTCCTGTGAGGGTGGTGTTCTCTCTCTGACTATTAAGAAGAAATAGGCCAGATGAGATACAAGCTCAGTTCTTTGGCAGATTGCTCTACTATTTTGTAGCTGGGTATTAACCACACATAGAGTTTAATGTTTGTACCAAGAAGTTATTAGCAAGTTTTTGTTGTTACTGTTTTGTGCAGTGTGGTAGCTACTAGAAATGTACGATTTGTTGGTAGCAATCGTGTGACCTTGGAAAAGCAAAGAAGTACATGGAGTGATTGGAGAATGCTATTATGGTCAGGCCCTCCACTCCAACCAGCTTCATTTAGATATTAGATTGGTTTCTTTAGCACTCCACCATTCCCACTAGAGTTGCATGCTTTGCTTTCCTTCATTGCTGTGTGAATGCCCGAGGAATACACTCAGAGATGGTCCAGAAATTCAGAGATTTCCCGGCATCAGAGTATAAATCTGAGTCTTAATCATAAAATTGTCAGTATAACCTTTTTACATTGCTGTCTATTTTTAAAGTTGTGTGGAATTTCTTTTTATCTTTTCTTTTTTTCCAGTCATGGGGCCTGAACTTTGGGCCTGGGCGCTGTCCCTCAGCTCTTCAGCTCAAGTCTAGCGTTCTACCACTTGAGCCACAGCACCAGCTTTTTCTGCTTATGTGGTGCTGAGGAATCAAACCCAGGGCCTCATGCATGCAAGGCAAGCACTCTACCACTGAGCCACCTTCCCAGCCCTAGAACTTTATTTTTAATTCATGGTAGTAAATTCTAATAGGATTGAAGTTGGAAAAAAAATAACTTAGCATGCATGGGTTCTAGTGTGCTTTCTGTGTTAGCCTAATACAAGAGTGGGATTACTGTGAGTTCCATAGCAAGTAGTGTAAGATTTTGTGCTTAAAAACCTGAATCACATTTTAAATATTCAGGCTAAGAGGTGAGGGTAGGCTTTTTGTTCCTACCCATGTCAGCACTACTAGCTCAGATCATGGAAGCCTGTATTTCAGTCTTTTCTCTGTAGCATCTATAACTGTTTTTTTTAATATGTGAACTGGACCAACCTTCTGTCTTACTGACAATTTTGAGTTCAAACAAATTTTGTGATCTGAGAAATTCTTTTGAAGAAAGAATGTTCTGATTCTATCAGGCATCTATGAGCTAAGTAATTTATTTGATTTATACACTGTTATTTCCAAGAGAGTCTATTCATTATTTCATAATTTAACAACATCTTTTAATGATACTTAGCTATGTTATAAAATCAGCACAAATTTTAAATTGTAATTGCTTTAAATTTTAATCATTTCAAATTTTACTAGTAATATGAACAATTGGCATACTCCTGGAGCCTGCATTTTAGCGGCTAGGCAATATGTGATGTGACACAAATACTGAGGTTGGTAGAATAATAGATCATTGTTTTCAACTCTAAATATTTAATTATATTCTATAATGGTTTATTTGCCTTCAAGTTAGCCAAGATTCAGAAATTACCAACAAATCAATGTAATACAGAACCATGATCATATTTTTGTGTGCTTATTATAATTATTAAATAAAAGAAGCTGGAAACCCCATGAGTCATTATAACCACCTATGAGACACAGCTTCATAAAATATTGCTTTGTAGACATAATTTGCTGTGCAAGATCAATAAAGAGTACATGGAAGCTTGACAAATATATGGCTTTAATTAATAATCAATAATAATGATAACAACAATGGTGTTTTCTGTCATAGCCATCATTCCCCAAAGTATGTGGAGACCTAAGCAAAAAATGAGTAAGGAAATGTTTACTTTGGAAAAAATAATATGCTTTATTGTATGATCTTTCAGAGGTATGTGAGCAGTTATCACCGTATAAAGAGGGAAATGGATGTATTTTCTTACTAGAAAATGTAAATATCTTCTTTTGTGTGGGGGGGTGTGTCTGGTCATGGGGGCTGAACTCTGGGCCTGGGCGCTGTCCCTCAGCTCTTCAGCTCAAGGCTAGCGCTCTACCACTTGAGCCACAACACCACTTCCTACTTTTTTCTTTTTGCTTATGTGGTGCTGAGGAATCGAACCCAGGGCCTCAGGCATGCAAGACAAGTGCTCTACCACTGAGCCACCTTCCCAGCCCCTGTAAATATCTTCTTGCACCAAAAATAACCTCTTCATGCATTACCAGTATCTTGAAGATCAAATTAGCCTCAAATAGTGTTCAAGTCTAGGTACAATAGGCTGAGATTTCATTGCTATATAGTGCTTTCTCTTTTTTTATATTTCAGTGGATTCACAAAACATTGAAGATATTGCTTCAGTTTATGATTGTAATACTTTTTTCATTAATGTATAGCATTTCATGGTAGGTAGTAATATAGAAGCAATTGTTTCTAATTTGAATTATTTTAAACTTTCATTGAATAAGTATCTCATACCCTGCAAACCAGACTCTACAGACAATCCAAAAGAAAAGATATGTGCTGCCATAGTATTTAAAGAGATACCACCTAAACTTTAAAAAAATTTTTTATTGTGAAAATACCATACAGAGGGGTTACAATTACATGGGCAAGCTAATAAGTACATTTCTTATGAAGCATTGTTGTAATTTTGTTCTTCATTCATTCCAGAGTGCATACACAGGTCAGAGTACTGAGAGCCAAATGTTGAGGTGGGGCTCCACACAGAGAGCAATCATAGGCACTGGGAAGAAGGTGTTGTCTTTATCAAAGAGGACACACTCCATTAGAATTTATGAGAGGATATAATACGGCCGGACTTGCATTTTAGAGCAGTGACTGACAACATTTAGAATGGAACAGTTGGAAAATAATATTAGACAAAGAAAGATGAGGGTGATTAAGTAATAGAAAGCATTTTTGTAGCATTAGAAATAGAGATAAATGCATCAGTTGAATGCAGGAGAGGGGACTGAAAATAAGATTAAATATGCTAATCAGGTGTCCAATTTATATTCTTCATATTAATATCATATACAAAAAATTCTAAAGACAAAAAGCTAGAATCTTACATAAAGTGAAATCAATGTATGTGAGGCATCATATGTACTCAAATGAAAACACTTGTCATGAAAAGGTTATTAATTTCAACTTTAAATTTGCTGGTAGTTTAATGAGATTTAATACTTAAATACTTTTGTTGTCCTCAGTTATTTCTAATTTATTTTTAAAAATTTAATTGTTACTAGTGTAGAGGTGATGTACAAAAGGCTTATGGTTACCTAAGTCAGATAAAGAGTACATTTCATTTTGAACAATGTCACCCCTTTCCTCACTCCTAGTTTTTCTCTCTTGTGCCTATCCACAAGTTGTTTAGTTCACTTTCCACATAGTGTCTAGCGAGTATCACTGCTGCATTTGTTCACCCTTTGTCTCCTCATTTCTGTGGCCCCACTTACCTTCCCAAAGAGACATAAATGAACAAACAAGACAAAAGGAAGGGAAAACAAGAACATCAGCAAAGAAAAAACCCCTCATATCTACTTCCTGGAATTTATTTCAATAAATATTATTTTATATAATCAGATGCACATAGCTATTGCACTTACGTGATCCTCTCCTTCTTTACTACTTGAATATGTTTAAGTGAAATAAAAACACACAGGAATTATTTTGTCTTCCAAGACAATTTATTATACTAGTTAGGAGACCCTACCATATGTCACATTCAAATGGATTTGGGATCAAAAGAACAAATTTACAACCTCTACTAGTCAAAGTTCCAATAATAAATAGTTGGCCCATTCAAAAGAGTCGAAGTGGATGGGGGAGATTTGCCAAGCACTGAGCCTGGGAAAACCACAACAGGAAAATCACTGTGATTTGAAATTAGAACTTAGAGGGGCTGGGGTTTTCTCCCTAGGAGAATTTCTCCCTAGGAGCTGCAGACCTCAAGGAACCTACTGCTGACTCCTCTGCCAGTTAAAGGCCTTAGAGGGTGGGCCTTAGAGTTGGGAGGGCGGAGCAAATTCCCCACCTTCCCTCTTTCTTTATCAGCGGCCAATGGCTGCACCCTAGGAATCCCCAGGCCAGGGCTTCTCTGAGCCTGGTCTAGTTCACATAACCAGTGTCTCGGCTGTGAGATCACAGGAGACTGAAACGGGAAAATGGCCATAAAATGAAAATCAGCAGCCGGGCGCTGCTGGTTCACACCTGTAATCCTAGCTTCTCAGGAGAATGAGATGACGGTGGTTCACAAGCCAGCCCAGGCAGGAAAGCACGTGAGACTCTTATCTCCAATAAACCACTAAGGAAACCAGGAGTGGCGCTGTGGCTCCAGTAGTAGTGCTCTCAGCCTTGAGCTGAAGAACTGAGGGACAATGCCCAGGCCCAGAGTTCAAGCCCCACTACCGACAAAAAAAAAAAAGCAAATCAGCAAAGAAATATCTAAAAAACATCAGCCACATGTCCATTTTCCCTAGATAACTGAAAAATGACTTTTAGGCATTATGAGTATTTGATTCAAGTCCACTTTGTTTTAATCTTCATCCCTGAGAAACTACTGTTCTTCACAGACATATGTGCTTGTAGTTAACAAACACTTGCTTTCAACTTTTGGGGGTTTATTCATTCTACTTAACCTAATTTTCATATTTTACTAATTAAAGATCAATAATAACAAACAAATGGCAAAACGAAATTTCTATTTCAGTTGCAAAACAACCACACAAATTAAATCCTCTTATAGAATGTATCTTTCAAAAACATGTGCAAAAGTATATACAAGGTAGACACAAAATATGTCAGAATGTGGACACATGTAACTTGATTTGCTCCAGTCTTTTACATTCCTGGGAACTCCACTATGTACTTCTAAGGACAAATTTTCTCAATAGTATAATATGCAGAATGTATCTTCCCTATCATTTGCCCTAAAGGAGCGGGGCCTCTAATACAACCTTTAAAACTCTGTTATTTTCACTGCCACTATCTTTAAACTTGTGGTTGTCAGGATAACGCTTGTTAGGGACACAGTGTGAACCACTGCCACCCCCATCAACAAGTCCTAGGTGCTACTCAGAGTGCTTGTTTTTTCTGGCTCATTTATTTAGATACTTCACCAATTGCAAATTCTGAAGTTTTGAAGTGGAAAAGGGGAAGAAGGATAGGGAAGAAAAATAATTTATCTACTTCAAACAATAGTTTAACATTAATAGTGCATTTACATATAGCCTAGCTATTATAATAATTTGTTATACATGGTATTCTTCAATGAATAATGTAGCATTTCTTATAGAATCATTGAGCGGTTACCTATCTACCACTCCTCATTTATGATGTATGGTCTTCAGTGACACTGCCTTGCTTAATGGAAAGAATCTAAGCAAATAATTAGTTCCCAATGCCTTGTCTTAAATTTCTGATACCTTCAACCAGATTTAAAAGTTATGAGGCTTGACATAAATTTTGACCAAAATACATTGTATGTCTCATCTATTTTTATATTCTAGGAAACTATCACCATGAAACCCCTTTGTAAAACTAATACATACTAGGTAAAAAGACAAGGAAAACATGACAATATACATTAGCATCTAATAAATATGTAGTTGTTCACTTTGTTGACACTTTATGAAAGTAGGATTCTCTCCCTGAGAATTTACAGTAAATTTTTGCTCTAGTCTATAATGATGACTGCCCTCTGTAAGATTTGTATGTTGTAGTGATAAAGTCCTATATGAGGCTCTTTACCATTTACTCTTCAGAATACTGAGAAATATATCCTAATCCCATTTTAGGGGTGACAATGATTGATAGTGACATTAAATGACTTGACCTAAATCTTGTCATTTTAACTGTCAAGACTATTTGCTTTCAACTACTCCAAATACTCTAATACATGACCTCACATTAAGAATAAATTGATAATAAAATTGATATTGTTAAAAAATGAACTGAAAGCAATTTAAGGAAGAACGAGTGGTGATTTATACCTGTAATCCCAGCTACTTAAGAAGTGGAGATTAGGAGGATCGCAGTTCAAGGCCAGATAAAGCAAAATATTAGTGACAACTCATCTTGATCGACAAACCTGGCATAGTGAGGCAAGCATGTTATTCCAACTAATAGGTAATTGAATTCTCAGGCTTGACTCAAGAAAAATCCACAAGACCCTCTGTGAAAAACAACTAAAGCACAAAATAAAAACTGGGTCATGGTGCAGGTGGTAGAGTGCTTTGTTAGAAAACAGGAGTGAAGTTGAAATGCCAATACAAGATTGAAAAAAAAACAAGCAAACAAACAGAAAAACAAAGACTTTTTCAAGATGGACTTCATCTGGAGTTAAGGTTCATAGACCTTTCATATATTGGAAAACTTGTAGTTGGAGTTAAAAATGAAACTGCCATACACTGTCAAAGCGTAAGATGGTCCAGTGGAAGTAAATAAGTAAATTTCTTAGCTTTTTTTCAGCCAGGTTTTCTTAGTAACAGAACTAATAATGCTTACCTGCCAAAGTTGTATTAAGCATAAGATGAGATAAAACTAGAAGTATCGAATACATATTTGTTCAATATTTATTAAATCTCTCTGATCTCCTTTTTCATTATAAATGTTTGCAAAAATGTCTGCTAAAGATGTGCCTGTGAAAAGCTTTATGAATTTTCCAACTAGGCTGCTTAGAGACAGGGATAGTTAACAAAACTGATCTTAATTCTTAGAAACATTTGCACCATTTCTGGAACATGGAAAAATATGTTAAAGATCAAGAGATTCCAAATTATGTTTGTGATAGGTGAAAACATCAGAAAATGTTATCAATGAACCTGCAGAATTGCCTGAAGGCTGTAGGGTAGAGATTAGTCTCTAGGAATCCTGTTCTATGCAGGGGAAGATTCCAGTGATGTAACTCCTATGAACAACTAGCTTATAGGTGAACAAAGTACAAGGTAGCTGGAAGATATATCATTGGGAGAATGGAGTGAAGTCAAGGGAAATGAGGTAGATGAATGAGGAAAATGAAGTAATAATATTTGATGTTTACATGTGAAAATGAAACTAGGTAAATTGAGATGGGTGAGGTTGGGAAAAATGGGGGTTAATGATCCAATGGGTGACAATGATGAAAATGCATTGTACTAACTTGTTGGAGATAAAGAAATAGATATGTAGATCTAGAGATCTGTACATATATAAAATGGTCAATACAATTGCAGAAATAACATTTTCTACTCAGTCCGTTTCCAGGAAGGAAGAGTGCCAAGTGGTACTCCATTGGAAATGCTTTAGTGCCAATAATTGCATGATTGCATTACTGGGGATTAATACTTTAATCAGTTAAACTGTAATTCAGAAAGGAAAACCTGGATGCTGATAACTGTAAATTCCCCAAAGCAGTACAATGCACGCAGTGAGACGGTGTGAGTAGGAAAAACTGCATTGCCTTTTCTGTTAGTTTTTATTCATTAGTTTTCCCCTCAATATTTGTGCTGAGATCGATATTCACAGAGCTTATAATGTAATCAGAAAAATCATTAGCTATTAACAAAATTAGCTTAGGTTGCAACAAAAGAATAATAGAAGATTAACTATTGTCACCAAACATCTATAATGCTTCTTGATTCTTTAAAACAAAGTAATCTAACATCAAAGTAAGAAGTTATTAAGACAGATCCATATGTATTTTCTCCTTTCAGCAAATCTTTTGGAAATCTTATGTTTGTATCAAATGGTACTGTTTAACATTTCCTTGCTTGGAATCAAAATACAGAAATCATGATTTGGAATTTTGCCTAAGGGAAATAAACATTCTTTTCTTTTATGTAATGCAATTGAAAAGTGTTCTTGGAAGGAAGGATAGAAAAAGGGAAGGAAAAGAAACCTCATCACTTAATCTGCACAAGACTAGTTTCCAGCTTCCACAAACCACGTGTTTGAGCCTGAAATTAGACGGTTCAGCTGAGGGTGCTGAAAATATTCAGGCTACTAGACTCATACCTTGTCTTTGCCATTGTAAAACCCTCAGCCCAAAGCTCTAGCTGACTGTACTTAGAATTCTGGCCTAAACAACTATAGAGTAATAAGCTGATTCTTTCATAAATCCTTTAAGCTTATGGATCTTTATTATGGCAACAACAGAAAATCAATACAGGTCCCAATTCCTACTTGCAGTTTCTGTGGGAGCTCAGTCAGCCATTCTCCTACGCCTTATTATCTCTACATCCCTTGCTGAAAACTGGAGAGTAATCAGATAAAATAAGTTAAACTAAGGCTGAGGATACATTTGAAAAGGGTGCTTGTGCCTTGATCTAATATTATTAAGCCACTGGAGATGTACCTTGGTGTGTGTTTTGCATGTACAAAATAAGAGCCTGATGCATATGCATCTGAAGGTTGCCCTCAGTAACTCAGCCTGAGCTCAATCACCAGTGTTGTAAAATAAATAATAAAACAAAACATTGATTTCACTAGGGGAGTCAGTAAGGTTTTATCAAGTCTATCATCATTCACATAACTAGCGATATGCCCATCACACCACACATGCACACCCTTCAGGCTTCCTACACTGCTTATCAGCCTTGGCCTGCTTAGATCCGAAGCCTTGAGAATGTGTCCTTCTATATTCAAAATCCCCTATATCTCTAGAAAATGCCATTTGGCTTGTAAGGTGATCAATATAGGACACAGACCCAAAGTTTATGGCAAATATTGATTTTTTTTAAATGTATTTTTCTTGTTGCTAAATATGGTTGTTCCCTGAAAGGTACCTTATACTATTTGAACAAATCATTTCACCAGTTTATTTAGGATATAGATGTATATAAAAAAGATTTCTTGTTTGACTTTGGCACCCTGTCATTTTATATACATTTACCTGAATTAGGGAAGGGGAACAACAGAATGGTGAGACAAAGAACAAGGGGGAACCAATGCAACAGCGATATTCACAAGACAGTATGTTTGAAATGATCTGTACAACTTGGATTGGCGGCGGGGAGGGAAAATAGAGAAAAATGAGGGTGGGGGTAACAAGTTCGACAAGAAACACACTTATTACCTTATTATGTAACTGTAACACCTCTGTGCATCACCTTGACAATAAAAAAGGAAAAAAGAATTGTGTTATGAATATAGATGTATAGATACAAAATTTGAGGATACAATAAACAGATCCTGTGGGAAATAAATCTTGGAATCTTAGACACAATGTGTTCCTGTCTTTCAAACTAATTTACTGATAAATACTGCCAGTTGCACTGCTATTAAACTGAAGTTACCTATAAAAAGAGAAAGAGTTACACCAAAATAATTGGTCAATCCCTTTGGCGTCGATTGAAAGGTCAGATTATCAGACAAAAATCTTGTAAAGCTTACAAGATTTTCAGAGGTTCTTAAAGTCTCAATTATGGATGTAAATTCTACTGTTTCTATGGATCACTAGACCACATTCATTCCCATTTCCACATTAATATCCCATTAATTATTTCGTTCTGAATGCAACCATTAAGCCTATTATCTAAAGGAAATAACTCAAACTATTAGTTCTCCTAATAATTAAGACCTGAAAACTTTAAGCCAGTTGCATGGTTAGGCAATCTCCTATTGTTTGTCTGAGCTGTCATTCAATGGTGTCAGTTACAAGAGGAGGAGGATTCAGCCTTTATTAGAACCTAGAAACCAGGAATCACCCTCCTTGACAAAGCCACATTTTATCCTTTTACTTACCTTAGCTTTCTCCTTGCACGTCAACAGATCTGACCATAGGTCTTAGACAGATCTGAAGATCTGGATGACACAACTGATTTTTTAAATTTTATTGTAAAGATACAGTACAGAGGGGTTACAGTTACATGAGTAAGGCAATGAGTCCATTTCCTATTGAACATTGTTACCCCTCCTTGTTTTTCCCCCTACAATCCCTTCCCTCCCCACCTCCCAACACCATCTCTCCCTCCCGCCACCCAGCAAGAATTTGTGAAGTTCGTTTTCAACAGTGTCTTGTACATCTCATTGTTACAATGGGTCGACCTGTATCATTGCTTCAGCATTTTGTTATTTCACTTCCCCTCCACAAATTAGAAAATGTTTGTACAAGACACGGCACTATGTTTATTGCAGTATTATTCATCATAGCTAAGATATGGAACCAACCCAGATGCCCCTCAGTAGATGAATGAAACAAAAAATGTGGTGTATATATAGATATGTGTAAATACGTATATATGTATACATGTATATATACATATATATGTATAGAATTCCATTGTATGTATACATATATATGTATATATAGAAGTCCATTGTATATATATCCACATATAAATACAATGGAATTCTATTATTCCATCAGAAAGAATGATACCATCCTATTTGTTAGAAATTTGAAAGACTTGGAAAAAATTATATTAAGTGAAGTAAGCCAGACCCAAAGAAACATAAGCCCCATGGTTGCCCTTATTTCTAATAACTAGTATATATCTAGGATAATCTTACCAGACAAGCAGAAAAGGTCAAAAGCTATGTACGTATGACCATATAAGATGATGCTTAGCAAAATGAACCCCAAGATAGGGACAAGAGGTTTTTCTTTGTTGCTGTTGTTTTTAATGCAGAGCTGATTTTGAAGGAAAACATTAATGAATCTCAAACACAGCCAGCTGCATGATGCACTCTACAGTCCAGCAATGATTTGCAAGAGCCCTATTCCATTTAAATCCCTGCTCCATGTGGAGAGGCAAAGTGTAAATATTGGTCAGGAGAGGGCAATACAGCAGTTCTGCCATGGAAGGAAGAAAAAAAAATCAGGATGAATTTTTTTCATGCAGGGAAGGTAAGCAGATTTGCAGTTACAAAGCGCTCTCCTGGGTGGAAGATAATTTAAAACATCGCATGTGTGTTCATCAGCTTCTATTACTCCTGTCTCATTTCCTCCCTGGCCACCAAGGAATAAGGATGAGCATCAGATGAATATTATACCATGGTTTTTTGGTACTGCCATGGATCACTAAAGATCTTCATAATCACCTTTTTAAAGGGAATCATTTTTCTAATGCTAAAACATGGGCAACAACACTCCTGAAGATGAGACATCTTCGAATATTAAAAATTTACAGGAATCCCGCATATGGCAATATTTGCTGTAAACAAAGCAAACAGAAAGTGAAGGCAAGGAGAGCAGGCAGCAGCATGTTTTCTAGGTACTAGGTAGAATAAGAACTTAGTTTAATACTAGATAATAGCATGCTTTCTGAATTCCCAACCTTTGTTTACAAAACTACAAGATCTTCAGAAGTGGTCAAAAAGGATTAAAACAATTCTGTACTTTTATTATAATTTCTTGGATCTGTTTTCTAAATTTTGTAACAGTTATTATTTTTCTTTTTTTCATTTCCTGAAAATAGTGTGTGTCAAGGCCTTGAATATCTAAGTTTTATTGGATTTTTTTATGCTCTCAATTTTTTTGTTTTTTTTTTTTGTTTTTTTTTTATTGTGAAAATACTGTACAGAGGGGTTACAATTACATGAACAAGGTAATGAGTACATTTTTTATTAAGCATTGTTGCCTCCTCCTCTGTTTCCCCTTCCCAACCCTTCCCATCCCCACGGTCCCACCCCACGCACATGCGCCAAAGTTGTAAAGTTTGTTTTTTGACATAACATCTTGTACATCTCATTGTTGCAATAGTTGTATCCCTACTTAAACAATTTGTTTTTTCCCTTCCCCTCCACAAATAATACCAACATCAAATACAGTGAAAACAGGGGTTATACCGTGGGGGAGGGACATACAAAGCAACAAAGAAATCATCTTATAAATAGCAAGCAAGAAAAAAGCATTTGACATTGCTCCATTTGTTAGGAAATGGAAAGTCTTGGAAAAAATTATATTAAGTGAAGTAAACCAGGCCCAAAGAAACATAGGTCCCATGGTTTCCCTTATTTGCAATAACTAGTATATGTCTGAGACAAGCAGAAACTGTCAGATAAGTTGATGTTAGGAGAAAAGGACTCAAATGTTTTTATTGGATTTTTTTAATCCTGTAGTTTTATTATTTTTAGTTATCCAAACAAATGAGAGTAACAATTTAACATGTAAATATATGTGCTTGATTGGGTCACCAACTAGAACTAAACGGTATTTTCATTATTACATCTCTCTTTTCATAGCTACACGAGTCTCTACGAAGGTGTATGTCATCAAGCTCTTCTCAATTATGTAAAGAACTGTTTCCCTTAAAGTTATTTTACTAATTCAAATATTAATCTCTTTCAGAGGATGTAGTAGTGTGCTTAATTATACACTGGATTTAGCTCTCTAGATTTAGCGTGGAATTCATTAACAAGTTTCTCTCCAAGTATGCTATGTTCTTCATAAATGAGAGCAGTTGGTATTATTATTAGATTTTAAATTTAAAGGCAGCTTACTATGTAGCACATCATCCATAGCAGTTCATAAATCAGAAGTAGAATGGAGGGAAGTGAAACTCTCCCCAATCAACAGCTCCAGAGAAAGTGAGGTAATGCTGAAGCTCTATGTAGTTGCAGAAAAAGTTAACTAATTTCAAGAGAAGTATTCTATTCTTCAACCAGTCATCATCCTATCACATTTATGTTTTTACTGAAATTTTAAAACTCATATATGTAAAACCTATAATTGCAGTGTGAATGCATTATGTTTTTAATTTTGAGATCATTTCAGAAATAACAGAGAGCCAGGAGCAATGAATGGATCATGCCTGTAATATAGTAAATCCAATGGTAAATGCTATTTTACCTTTCACCCATTTTTGAACCCCCTTTGGATATTTGGTATTTTGTTAAGTAAGTCTTTGCACCTTTTGTATTTAGATATCCAATCCATTTAAAATAGCTATGTTTCATTATTTTGTGTGTGTGTGTGTGATGTGAATTAAGACTAAAAATATCATGTATTTTTATATGCTTATCTATTTGCCAACTTTCTCCTAGTGTAAGATGTTAATGCATGGGAACATAGATAGATATGTCACTATTTCTAGATAATATGAGTCACTAGAAATCATGTGCCTGCATAGAGTGTGTTAGTATTTTCTTGCCTTTGTGCTGTACTGCTGGAATAGTTCTTATACTTACTGGTTTGAGCCTTCTGCTAGTTTCTCTTCAAGAGTGATTTGATTATAAATTTTACTATCAAGCATTTAACAGTACCCATTTTTCTTTATTAATCTTAAGGCTTTAGAATTCCTATTTATTTTCTATTCCATCTTTCCCTCAATCCCCATTATTTCATTCCACTTGTGCTCTTTGGATTACATCTTCTGTAGACAAGAAGCAAGTTGAAATATTACTTTTTTAAACTTTCTGATAAAATGTATCTTTCAAACTATGCGTTTCTGTCTAAACTTATTGTAAACCTGTTGTAAACTTATTCCATGCATTTTAAACAGCTGTAAATATTATTATTGGGATCAGAATATTCCTCTTTCAATTTCTTTGTTGTTCAATAGATTCCACATATATGTATGAGTATGAATTATTTTCGATGAATTTTTATTAATTCTTAAGTGATGTATAAATACATTGTAGTCACAATATATTTTAAGTGTTTCAACTTTGATATTTGTTTGCATTTGTCTTATGATATAACATGTCATCAATTTGGTTAAGGATTTTATGGTTGCTTAAAAAATGAGAATACTTTTATTATTGGCTGTACAGTTCTGATTATGATTATCCATTGTGGATAGCCATTATCTATAAATGATCTTATACCTAATGATGTGCTATTTTTAAATGAGATTCCAATGGAAACGATCTTATTTCTTTTTTAAAAACAACAACTTCACTTGAATGATAAAATCAGATTATTTTATTATTGGTTTTATACAGAAATGCCTATTGGCACACTACTAGTAATCGAAAAATTAAACTTTCCCTTAGGAAGGAGTTACACATAGAACATAGTTTAACAAATACTCATTTACCCAAACCCAGGCTTTGTGAAAATAAATATTAAACTGGTACGAGCTTCACCTTCTCCAAACCCAATTTGCTGTTCCCTTGCTGAATCCTAAGTCTGTACTGATTAGTGCATACTTTGTCAACCAACTGTTGATACATTCTCTATTTCCTTTTTACATTGTTTATTTTAAAATAATATGCATTAATGGAACACTGCAGAGAGACTCAGTGTCTTCTTTCTTATTGACTACAATAGGTATCGCATCTAACCACACCATACTCTCCCACCATACCCTAAGTATTCACTATTCCACATGAAGATCAACTCATAAAGTACCTGTTAAGATGTGAAGTTCTCCTTGTATCCATTTCTTTTCATACCTTTCTGTCTCCTTATCCTCAGATCTTCCTCCTAGAAATTTAATGCAAATTCTTTCTATCATTTGCCAAGCCAGAATTAGAAAGCTAAGAAAATGGGATTCGAATTTGGATTTCTTTTTTAAAATGTTATTTTGAGAATCTCAGAGTGTCATTCTTCAAAGAGAGAGACTTCAAAAAATGGAAAAAGATATCTTCCTTTCATCGCATCAGTTTTGAAAGTGCATAATCCTATCCTTTTCTGTTCCTGTAATTCCACAGGGAAGTGAAAATAAAGATGGCAGCACTCATTGCTAGAATGTGACCTAGCTCTTCTCTATTCCACTGCTGGCTAAATTCTAGGAGCACAATGATAGTGGTGTAAGAGCTTGACTTCATCTTCTGTTATGTACACTGCAAAACTCTAGTGCTTGGGAAGCCTTGTGTGAGCGCTTCCTTTGACAGTTCTCTATGTGTCACCATTGCTTAAGCCATGTTTCTCCAGCCTTTTCTCCCCCCACCCCCCGTAAATTATCTTCCTTCCTACTGTGCAGTCTACTCTCATTCCTTTCCTCTTCTTGATCACTCAATGAAATGAAGCATGCCCATGTTTCCCTATAATCTATTGGTACATTATATGAATTCCATTATTTTTCCACTGTGTTAACTTTAAGTGCCTTAAGCTGAGTTTTTGTACCATGGGACCAAAAAAGCTAGAGTTTGTGAAAGTGAACTTATCATCAAAGCGATATATCATCTATAATTTAATAGATTGTCTATTCATTCAGGTGTCTGTCAGATTTCCCAAGGAATTTCACAAGTTATGCCATTTTAATGAAACTCATCACGTCTAATGTTCAGTGGAGAATAACATAGATTTATTTCAAACAATCAGTGATGACAAATATTGAAATTTTGAGACATTGTGAATGTAATGAAGCTTTTAAAGACAACTTTCTAACTTGCTTTTTCTGGTCTGTTTGTATGTTTTCCCTTTGTATTTATGGAATTAGAAAATGCTTTCTAGTTATGCAATTGATGACATGTTACAGTCATTTTGACGGGGATTCCATTAGTAAGCCTTGTAATTGAACTTAGGGGACTAATAATGGTTAACTGAAACTTCTTGTAAACCACAAAAATCAAACTCCATAGCTAATATTTATTCTAAAGAAATATAAATGGAAATTGCAGAATATTGTATAATAGGCTCATAATTTCCTTCTTAGTTATAGCTCATCCCCAGACTTGTTACCTTCTATGTTACTTAGCACTGGATAACTTCTAGATCATCATGATCAACAATCTAAACATGCATTCTGGTCTATGTGAACTAAATGCACTAACTCTTAAAAGTGTTAGCTTATATTTGTTTACATAAATATGTGCAGAAGTTGAATTGCTGGATCTTGGGGAGCTCTATGTTTAGTCTTTTAAGGAAGTTCTACACTGCTTTCCAAAGTGTTTGAACATGTTTACACTCCCACCAACAACGTAGTAGTGTTCCCTTTTGGCCACATCCTCATCAGCATCTGTTGTTACTAGATTCCTTAATAATGTCCATTCTAACTGGAGGTAGAATCTCAATGTTGTTTTGATTTTCATTTCTTTTATGGCCAGAGATGTTGAGCATTTCTTTATGTATCTATTGACCACAAACAAGGCCATACTAAAGCTACCAGCACAACCATGTTTATTGTAGCATTATTTACCATAGCTAAGATATGGAACCAATCCATATGCCCCTCAGTAGATTAATGGATCCAGAAAATATGTTATTTATACAGAATGAAATTCTACGCTTCCACTAGAAAGAATGACATCTTCACATTTGTAAGAAAATAGAAAGACTTGGAAAAAATTATATTAAGTGATGTAAGCCAGACCCAAAGAAACATAGATACCATGGCTTCCTTTATTTGTAATAATTAGTATATGTCTAGGATAGTCATGGCTGATAAGTAGAATAGCTCAATAGCTCTGTACATATGGCCATAAAAGATGATGCTAAGTGAAATTAACTACGAGATGGAAACAAGAGGTTTTCCTTTGTTCTTGTTTTTAAGGTACTATGCGATTTCTTTTTACTTTCATGTTTTCTCCCTAGGTTTTCATTGTATTGATTTTGGTACCCTGGGTATTTTATATATGTTTATCTGAATTAGAGAAGGGAAGGGGAACAACAAAATGGTGAGACAAAGGACAAAGGTCAAACCAATACAACAACAATACTCACAAGACAATATGTTGGAAATGAACTGTACAACTTGGGGGGAATTGGTGAGGGGTGGGAGTCAGAGAAAAATAAGAGAAGGGGTAACAAGTTTGACAAGAAATGTATTCACTGCCTTATGTATTCAAATGTAAACTCTTTGTACATCATCTTGAAAATAAAATAAAATTAAAAAATATTAACTTATAATTTGGAAAAATGACTACCAGGAAGGTGGAGCTTGAGGTGTCAGGGAGGATGTTATTAAGAGGACAGGAGTAGAAAAATGAAGAGAAGGATGGGAGATTGCAGTCATTGTATTCAATGTATAAATAGGAAAAAAGAAAGTAGTAAAAGGAATGGGGGGTTGGGATGGAAGGGGTGACAGTGATCAAGATGCATTATACTCATAAACTGACATGCTGACTTGAAACTTGTTTGTACAAATATTTGATAATTTAAATAAATGTCAATGACTTAACAGTGCTAAAGGATGAATGCTACTTTTCTTAAATTGAAGGAAAAAAAACCCAGACATTTGATCCTTTCTCCAAATGTATCTATTCTTGAAAATTATCAAGAATTTTCAAGTGATGGTCACACTGGAACATGGAGCATATTCCCATTTGAGCAACAGTGCTTAAAGTAACTCAGTGGTCCATTATTACCTTCAATACTGCCACCCTAAAGTTGGATTGCTGGGTCACAGGGGAGCTCTATGTGGAGACTTTTGAGGAATCTCCATACTACTTTCCAAAGTGGTTGAACAACTTTACACTCCCAGCAACAATGCAGTAGGGTTCCCTTCTGGCCACATCTCCTCCAGCATCTGTTGTTATTAGAGTTCTTGATTATAACCATTCTAACTTGGGTGAGGTGATATTTCAGTGTTGTTTTGATTTGCATTTCTTTTATGGCTAGAGAGGTTGAACATTTCTTCATGTGTCTATTGGCCATTCTTTCCTTTTGAGAAAAGTTTCTCTGTAAGTCTCTGTAAGTTTCTCTGTAAGTCTTTAGCCCATGTACTTATTGGGCAGTTGTTTATTTGAGGATTTGTTGTTGAGGGATTTAAATTTTTGAGTTCCAAGTATATTTTAGATATGAGACCCTTGTCCATTGTATGGCTAGTGAAGATCTTCTCCCAATCCATGGGCATTCTTTTGATCTTGCTAGCTATCCAATCCCACTTTGGGGCATTTACCCAAGTGATCACAAACAAGACCATACTAAAGCTACCAGCACAACTATGTGTATTGCAGCATTATTTACCATTGCTAAGATATGGAACCAACCCAGATGCCCCTCAGTACATGAATGGATCAAGAAAATGTGGCATATATACACTGTGTAATTCTATGCCTCCATCAGAAAGAATGGCATTGCCCCATTTATTAAGAAATGAAAAGACTTGGAAAAAATTATATCAAGTGAAATAAGCCAGGCCCAAAGAAACATAGGTCCCATGGTTTCCCTTATTTGCAATAACTAGTATATGTCTGAGACAAGCAGAAAAGGTCAGATAAGTTGATGTTAGGCGAAATGAACCCCAACATAAGGATTCAAATGTTTTTCTTTATTGATATTGTTTTTAACATATTGATAAGATGATTTCTTTGTTGCTTTGTATGTTCCTCCCCCATGGTATAACCCCTGTTTTTAGTGTATTTGATGATGGTATAATTTGTGGAGGGGAAGGGAAAAAAAACAATTGTTTAAATAGGTATACAGGTGGACCCATTGCAACAATGAGATGTACAAGACATTAAGTTGAAAAATGAACTTTACAACTATGGAGGTGGGGAGGGCGGGGAGAGATGGGAGGGCAGGGATGGTAAGTGGAAACAAAGGAGGAGGAAAGAATGCTTGATAAATGTGCTCATTACTTTGCTCGTGTAATTGTAACCCCTCTGTATGGTATTTTCATAGTAAAATAAATTATTAATTGAAAAAAACCTGCCACCCTTTACAAAGAAGCTCCAATTTCTTTTTTTTTTATTGTGAAAATACCGTACAGAGGAGTTACAATTACATGGGCAAGATAATGAGTACATTTCTTATCAAGCATTGTTGCCTCCTCCTTTGTTTCCTCTTCCTATCCCTTCCCATCTCCTTCTCTCCCCCTAATATCCATCCCCCCACCACCAAAGTCATTCTTTCTGATGGAGGCATAGAATTCCATTGTGTATATACTTCATTTTCTTGATACATTCATGTAATGAGGGGCATCTGGGTTGGTTCCATATCTTAGCTATGGTAAATAATGCTGCAATAAACATAGTTGTGCTGGTAGCTTTAGTATGGTCTTGTTTGTGATCATTTGGATAAATTCCCAAAAGTGGGATTGCTGGGTCATAGGGGAGTCTTTTGAGGAACCTCCACACCCTACTTTCCAAAGTGGTTGAACAACTTTACACTCCCACCAACAATGCAGTAAGATTCCCTTCTGTCCACATCCCCTCCAGCATCTGTTGTTTAATTAAAGTTCTTGATTATAGCCATTCTAACTGGAGTGAGGTGTTATCTCAATGTTGTTTTGATTTGCATTTCTTTTATGGCTAGAGATGTTGAGCATTTCTTCATGTGTCTATTGGCCATCCTTCTTTCCTTTTCAAAGAAGTTTCTCTTTAAGTCTTTAGCCTACTTATTTATTGGGAAGTTGTTTCTTTGAGGATTTGTTTTTCGGGGATTTAATTTTTTGAGTTCCAAGTATATTTTAGATATGAGACCCTTGTCTGTTGTATGGCTAGTGAAGAACTTCTCCCAATCCCTGGGCTTTCTATTGATCTTGAGAGCTATGTCCTTTGCTATGCAGAAGCTCTGCAACTTTATGCAATCCCATTTGTCCAACCTTTCTTTGAGTTGTATTTCTGGGTCTCTATTAAGAAAATGTCAGCCTGTGGAGTTGATTCTGGTGCAGGGTGATATAAAAGATCTAGCTTTACTTTTCGACAAGTAGTTAACCAATTTTAGCAGCACCATTTACTGAAGAGGCTGTCTTTCTTCCATTCTATTTTTTTTAGCTCCTTTATTGAAGATTAGATGGCTATAGGTCTGAAGATTCATTTCTGGGTTTTCAATTCTATTCCATTAGTCCTGAGGTCTGTTCTTGTGCCAGTACCAAGCTGTTTTGATTACTATGGCTCTGTAGTAAAGTTTGAAATTTGGTATTGATATTCCTCCAGTACCGTTCTTTCTGTTAAGGATTGTTTTTGCTATTCGAGGTTTTTTTAAAAAAATTGTTTCATATGAATTTTTGCATTGCCTCTTCTATTTCCTCGAAGAATGAGGCTGGAATATTGATAGGTATCACATTGAATTTGTAGATAGCCTTGGGAAGTATTGCCATTTTCACAATGTTGATCCTTCCAATCCAAGAGCATGGGTGGTTTTGCCACTTTCTAAGTTCTGTTTTTATTTCCTTTTTCAGGTTTTTAAAGTTTTCATCATAGAGGTCCTTCGCTTCTTTGGTTAAGTTAATTCCTAGGTATTTTATTTTTTGTGGGGCTATTACGAATGGAGTTGTTTTCCTAATTTCAGCCACGCTTTTCTCATTGTTGGCATACAGAAAAGCCATTGATTTTTATGGGTTAATTTTTATACCCTGCTTCTTTGCCAAAGTTTTCGAATCAGCTTGAGTAATTTGGGAGTGGAATCCGTGGGATTCTTTAAATACAAGATCATGTCATCTGCAAAGGGAGAGAGTTTTACTTCATCTTTCCCTGTTTGGATCCCCTTTATGTTTGCATCTTGTTTTATTGCTATAGCTAGGCATTCTAATACTAGATTGAAGAGAAGCGGAGAGAGTGGACATCCTTGTCTCATTCCTGAGTTAAGAGGAAATGGCTTTAGTTTTTCACCATTAAGTATAAGGTTGGCTGTAGGTTTGTCATATACAGCTTTTATTGCATTGAGGAACGTTCCATGGATTCCTAATTTTCCAGATCCTTCCTAATAAAGGGTATTGGATCTTGTCAAATGCTTTTTCTGCATCTATTGAGATAACCATGTGGTTCTTGTCCTTGCTCTTGTTGATGAGATGAATTATGTTAATTGAGATGTGTATATTGAATTAGCTTTGCATCCCTGAAATGAATACTGTTTGATCGTGGTGTATGATTTTTTGGGTGAATTGTTGAGAAATTTTGCATCAATATTCATGCTCCTATTTCTTTCTTTTTTCTTTATCCTAGTCTTCTCTTCCTTATCTATTGTGTCTTCTCTATTTTATCTCTCCTTAACTCTAATTACATTACTGAGAATATTTATTAGAGTTTGTACTTCTGTGATGTTGTGTCAGAAATAGAAGTTCTCGGCATAATAAAACTATTGCCTTCAATGATGATTTATTTTTAATTTGTAGGCAATCATTTTGTGCCCACTGTCAGATCAGATTGTCGAGTAGTATAAGGCAATGAATTTGTGTTAATCTGGCTCTTACTATTTTGCTGTATAAAAATATCTAAGCTCAGGAACTCTAATTCAAAGATGAATGATGGAAAGGAAAGTAGATTCATGTGTCTCAGCATTTGCTGTGGTGTAGAATGTGTGTACTCATAAACTGTTTCCATTGGAATTAAAAGTTACAAGTGATTGTCATACTCTTCTACTACATAAAGAATTTGGCAGGTAAAGTTAGCACCTTTATAATATAGTAATTTCTGAATGCTGTGTGACTACCTCACTATTCCGGAAAAGTGTTACTATGGGCAGTCACCAATTCCATTAAACATTCACCCTTTCTTCTTGTTATTTCAACTCCCTCTAACTTTGATCTCCCTTATTTTTCCCCTATTCTTTACCCGTACTCAAAGCCTGCATTGATTTCTAATATACATTTTATTGATTCAGCTTTTTAAACAATTTCTTTCATCTCATTGAACTATAATCTTCATGAAACATTATAATTTCAAAGTCTTTATTATTTAAAATTTTCTTCCCTAATACTATTACCATGATCTAGGAAACTGCTTATTACATAAGTGTATTGAAATACAAATGCTTGTAAAAATTCAAGATGAAAGAATATATGTTTTACAAGCATTTTATGTTTTCTTTTCTTCAAGTAATATAAGAATATTATGCACCTGTTTACTTCTGTATTAGTCTGTTTTTCCCATTTGGCAGGTTATTAATACTTGAAGCTCAAAACAGGCCCAAAAGAACTATTCTTTCTGTAATTTACCCCCCTCACTTCTTCCCAACTTGAGTTAATGCCAAGGATTTCTTCTAGAACATCCTTGCCCTTTTTTTCACTATCATAACTACATATCTTATATTTTTCTCTGGAACAGATGCCTGATGCTACTAACCCTTAAAAATATTTTCAGATGTTAAGTATTTGTCATCATCTCTACTGCTATTATCTGGTAGCCTCATCTTCTTTTGTCTGGATTATTACAAATCTCCTCTAGATGGCCTTACTGCCTCCACCCTTTTCTTACCAATTCCAGTATGACATTGGTTCACTGAGAACAAAACCTAAAGGCCATCCAAGATCCATAACTCATTTCATCTTCTAAGAAAGTCATCACTCCCCAACTCCATCAGTCAATGTAGATGAAGTCTTGATTATATTAGCTAGAGCTCTTCATTGTATTTGGATTTTGCCAATACACTTTCAACAAAGAGATGTTTTATATTCTTTCTGTTGACATGCAAAACTATATTTTTTCAGGGAATTTTTTCTGATTTGGCAAGGGGATTTTATATTCAGGTTGTTTCATGACTTTTGGTATTATATCCTCTTTATTTGCAAGGTGTAAATAGCAATCTTTTTTTGTATTCTATTGTGCTGCAGCAATCTTATACTTCAATGTTAATTAGGTCAGATACCACTGAGCTCCTAAAACTGTACTATTGATGATGCTGGAAGAAGCTGCTCAAATGATTGAATACACTGTTTGTAATACAAGCCAAATGCATGAAAAATCTGTGTTGACGTGGCATTACTCTCACTATCTGTCTCTCATATTCAAAACAATTATCTATCTGCCAGCTTTTAAAGGTACAAATTAGCTTCACTGCATATTCTATATCCTCACAATTTACTGGACAGATGAACGTCAAACATTGTAAATTGAACTCTAAGTCAAGGACTAACAGTATGTGTGCACACATATAATTACACATATGGAGAGCTAGATACAAACACATTTATAGAATATAATACACATATATTTGTATCTACTCAGTGTCACATTGTATTCACTCTTGTTTAAGTATGACTATGTATCTACTCATATACAATATAATTTTCTAACTTGGCTTACTAAAAGTTAGAAGACAGTCATGTCCATTAACTATAAATGAACTTGCTGCTAAACGGTGATGTCTAAAAGCTATTTTTATATTCTTTTTTATGTTTTTTAAAAGCTATTTTTAATGAAGGAAATGGAGTCCTTGAAGACATAGTTGATTCCAGGACTGGGAAAGGCAAGTTATAAGATAATCATAGGCCATCTTATAATGTTAGTTACTAAGGAAGTTTTCAAGAAGGAAAAGTATGGAAGTGTGACAGAGGACAAAGAACTTAAAGAGTTCCCACTGACAAACCCCAAAGCATTTCCATAATAACAATCCATGATACTGAGATATGACTTTCTACAATAAATATGAATGTATCTCTACTGATAAAAGTGACTCTAGAGTAAGTAAATAGGTTGCAGTATAAGTACAACTCTTTTAGTATAATTCTGCTTAATAAATACAGAAGGAGCCGGGCACCAGTGCTTTGTACTTGTAATTTTAGCTACTCAAGAGACTGAGATCTGAGGATCATAGATGGAAGCCAGACTGGGTAGATATGTGAGACATTTTTTCTCCAATTAACAATCAAAAAGCCAGAAATAGAGTTATGACTCAAGAGGTAGAGCACTAGCTTTGAGCAAAAGAAGCTCAGAGAAAACCCTCAGGCCCTAAGTTCAGCCTTGTACAATATAGATAAATGGGTGGTAGACAGATGATAGATCCTACTTTTCAATTCCTATTATATTTTCCCCCATTTCATACTTCAGTATAGAATACAAGAAGGGCACATTTTCCTTGCCAAGGTTATAAGCTTTTTAAAAGAAAAGGAAACAAAACCTACCCCTTCCCTGTTTCACAATAAAATCAAGTTAATTAGGTTGATAATGAGGCTATGGGTAGGTCTTGCTTTGAGTCAGTTCATGGTCTGTTTAAAAAAAAAAGGGTAGGATTAAATCATGCTTGGTTCCTTCTGTCTTTAATTGTCTTCAAAGCATTGACTATGAATATAATTGGAAGAGGAAACCTTAATTTATGTGGTTTAATTTATTAGGATTTAAGACCTCTTGAACTTGACATGTAATTTTGAAAATTTGCAAGTTATTCAGAGTCAAGAGCTTTAGAGATACTCTCATCAGATGGTTGGAACTATTGTTCTTTGCTTTCATGCCCAGATTATTGGGCTCAGGGGTCTAGGCATATTTTGTTTATTATCTATGATGATACTGTCATTTTCCAGCAATCCTGTTCCCATGTATCTACTTCAAGGACAAGTTCCAGAGCCAGGCTGTTTCTGGCTTCTTGTTTTATATACCATCTGGAAACTTTATCTAATGCAGAATTTTAACCCCCACTATTAAAAAATAATCATCCATTTAAGCCGTATAACTACCCTCTACAACCAAGAAATTTACTCATCATATATTCTACTTCAAGAAGGAGAATTTTTAAAAAATATCTCTATGTATTCTTTCATCCAAAATATCCTTCTAGGGGAAAACAAATACATATATTTATGAACTAATAAAATTTTTTGAATTACTCCCTAGCTAAAGACTTCATTTTGAATGTGAAAAGCTTATCAGCAGCAGCAGAGTAACAACAAAAACAAAAACTGTAAATGGTATAATTCTTGATAGAAGAAGAAAAATTCAGTTGTTTTTTTCAAAAATAACCATGCAATAAATGTATATGATTAAGGCTATAAAATTGAATGAGCTATGTAAAGTGATTGCAGGTTCTTTCTAGCCTAAAACTGCCATTGGGTATTCTGTGTGAGCTTACTTATTAGAAGAGACAAAATAAAACAGCCCAAGGGACTCTTACTCTTTAAAAACATTTTTTTATTGTCAACGTGATGTACAGAGGAGTTACAGATACATAAATAAGGTAATCTTGACACAAGCAAAACTGAATGTTTATAATTATGGTTGTAGTCAGAATAATATTGACTTGTATGGAAGATGCTATCAATATATTCTTTTTTTTTCTTTTTTTTTTTACTGTCAAGGTGATGTACATAGGGTTTCAGTTACATAGAAGTAAGGTAATAAGTACATTGTCAACCTTGTTACCCCTTCCCTCAATTTTCTCTTAACGTACTCACTGTCTTATGTTTGAAGAGGTTAAAGAGGTACTGCCATGTCCTTTGTTCGCTTATGTCAAGTTTGAGTAACAATTATTTCTAACAATTTAACCAATCCCTTTGCAGAAATATATTGAATCAATACAATAAAAATTATTCCTCTAACTACCAACAATAGATGGAAAAAGACAATAATCTTTCTCTGTCTCTCTGTCTCTTTCTGTCTTTTGCTCTCCCTGACCCATTCTCTCTCTGTCTTTCTCTTTCGCTGGATATATGTCCATGAACTTGCTATATCAAACAACAGTTTATGTGCTTAATGTAGTAATGAATGAAGATGGAGACATCCACTTTGGAATGCCATAAAACAGCCTTTTAAAATATTTCATGACATAACAATAGATATATACACATTAAGTTTAGCTTCCAGAGAAAATAAAGTGTTTCTTTTCAAAGTTTATCCTTACAAATTTTAAAATAACTTGTTCAAATATAAAGTGTTCTATAAACTATTCTCAATGAAATCTGGATCTTTTTTCTTTTCAGCTTCAGACTCTTAAATTATTATATTAGTAATTTGAATTCTGAAGTTAAATCTAGTATTTTTTAAAATTCAGAACTGCTTCTTTCTTGATCTCTGTCTTCTGTTTCTCTGTGTGTGTGTGTGTGTGTGCATGCGCACGTGCATGTGTATGAAAGAAAGACAGCAAGAGGAGTGAGCTAAGGCTGAAAAAGATACTGTGTCTTCATATGGAGAAAGAATAAACTATTGATTTAGACAGTTATTCAGACTATATTTTATTTTTTTTATTCACAATTCATTTCCCTCCAACCCTAATCACTTACTTGTTTAATTGAGTCATTGTTTCTGGAAAGTGTTTATACAACAATAAAAAAAGATTTCTTGGTGGATGTTGGCAGGTGTTCACATCTCACTTGCTCAGGATAGCTCTCGGGTGCACATTTGGTGCTTAATTGGCACCCATTGCCTCAACAACACTCAATTTCATTATTTAGATTGCTAGAATTTTGCCTCACCCTTGCTTTTCAGTTATGTTGGTAGCCCTGCTGTTGCAGGAATTCTGTCTCCGCGGGCTCATTGTCATTGATAGAAAGAAGGCAATTCCATGCTCCAAAACTTCTTGGATCAATCTTGAACATTTGAATTGTTTGCTTAAACCTCACTTGCTTAATCAGGCTTTTAGCTGATTGCTCCACAGCTCAATGTCTGTTTCATGTGCTCTATGGAGTACTGTCATAAAGCATGTGATGGAATGCTACTGAAATGTGCATTAGTGTCCAGGGTCTTAGTATATTTGGTCATATTCTCAAATCTTCATCAGAGCATATGGGAAGCAGTTAACACATTTTTCATTAGAATAACAATAAATTATGGAAACACAAGCTTGCAAGAAATTTTGATTGAAGAAATTTGAGAATTATAGTTGAAGGTTTACTTGATACCTTTACTTAGTTCATAAGTTTAGAGTCCTTCAACATTTTCAACTGCTAGGTAATGCATTTCAAAAAAAAAATCAACCAAGAAATGAACCAGAGGTTCAACATATATGATAATCCCATATAAGAAAAGCACTCGAAAAAGACTGATTGGTACACTAACTCTTCCTGTGTAACAATGGGCAAGACAGTGGTCTTAAAGTATAATCCGAGCTGGGAGTCATGACTGAAGTTTTAGCTACACAGGAGCTTGAGATTTGAAGATTGAGGTTTGTAGCCGGCCTTGGTAGGAAGGTCTGTGAGGCTATTATCTCCAATTATCCAGCAAAAATCAGACATGGAACTGGGGCTAAAGTGGTAAAGTGCTAACATTGAACTAAAAATGCTAAAGAAGAACTCCTCAAGTTTGAGTTCAAGCTCTTGTATCTACTCACACACACACACACACACACACACACACACACAAATATTTGCACAAAAAGTGTATCATATAATTCTTTGAAGTTATTAATTCATGTGTATGGATTAAGATAACTAATGAAATAATTGCTTTTTAAAGTAACAAATTTAATTATATTTTCCAAAGCATATTATTTCCAAAGCATACTATTTTATTTTAATGAAAAATTTTATTTTCTCTTAAGGCATTTAGTGTTTTAGGAAGCCAGGCATTTTGCCTAATATGTTCATTGTTGTATGTTCAGGACATAGGACCATTCTCGTACTTGTCCTAGGAGTCAATGTTCTAGTATTTATGGTGTCCAAAGGTTCTTTTCTTGCTGTACAACAGGAATATTGCAGAGTCTGGTCATAAGAGCTGCTCAAAAACTAGGGGTCACTGTGGAGTCTACACACAGGGCACACACACACAATCCAAGCTGTACTTGACTGGACACAGCTTGCTGATTCCAATGTCATTTTGGAAGACATCAAAGAATGTGTATTTTAATAGATACATTTTTTTCCATAATGATGATATAGATAATAGGTAAGATGAATTGCTGTGACAAGAATAAGCCTGCATTTGTTGGGATGTGGTATATTCAGGGAAGGAGATTTTATTTGCTTCTTTTCTTCTTCTCATTCTGTCTTTACCACTTCAGTTGTTGACATTGTTCAGGATGCATTGTACTCATCAACTGACATGTTGAATTGAAATTCTTTTGTGCAACTACCTAACAATAATAAAATTAAAATATTTTGTTTAAAAAAGAATAACATAGGTGTTGCAAACAAGGAAAAATTTAATCACAGTTTAGAGGCTGGGAATATTTTAAGGTAGAAGCACTAGCAGATCCAGTGTCTAATTAGGAGCCTTTCCTGTTCTTCATCTTTTCCTTGAATCCTGGCAGAAAGCAGAGACAGAAAACAAACTCTATTGTGTCTGGTTAAGCCCCAATTTTATTGATGAACAGCAGCTAATACCATCACGATGGGGTTAAGATTTCTACGCAGACATTTCAAGAAGGCACAGAAGGTACAAATATTCATTTCTTTTCCTCCCTCTTCTTCCTCGCCCCAAAATCAAGCTCTGGTTTTCCAATGTTATATCAGATTCAGGCTGTTTTTCTGCATTGCACAGCTATTTTGGGATCTATAGTTTCAACAGTTCTTATATGTGTATCCTAATGGAAACTCCATTTATATAAATCATCCCAAATCAGAGAAGTCATGAGATTGTAAAAAGTAAAAATAAACACTTGAGCTATATATTTAAAACAAACCTGAAAGTGTTACAGAAATCTGTGGTTCACAGGTAGGAAATGGGACTTTCACCACAGAAAGAATTAGCAAGTGGGGGCCGTAAAGCAAGCAGCTGGATACATTGTGGAGCCTGAGAGTTGCACCCACCCAGGTCTTACAGCACTAATTAGAGCTGTGTCTTAATAAGCATTAATTCAGATCACTCAGTTCTCTCTCCTCACAAAGAGAAGAGTGGGAAAGTCTCTGGGATCCTTGATTCTCTGATTTCAGGTTCCAGGTTTGCAGGTGTTGGATACAACTTGGAATCAAACACATCATTTTTAGGCCGCTGGCACTTTTATTTTGCCTTGTGTTTGCCAAAGGGAATCAAGTGCAAAAAGAGTAAACCTATAATATTTTCAATTTGGCACACAATATAATTAAGCGTAGTCATGGTAAACGTAGTTTAAACTTTCTGTGAAAAGTTTTATAGTGATATTGCGAAGGAATGGCTAGATTGTTTATTTTCAACATAGAAATTCAGAACAAAGAAATATTGACCTGTAAGTCATTTTAAAAAAAGCAACTGGTTTCATTATAGAACTCAAAAGTTTAAAAAGAAATGAATACAGAGTGCAGAATAGGTGTTTATTCATTAGTTATCCAAAGCAACTCCAAAAGTGATTAAAACAATGCTTTATTTTTCTCTTTTGATTATGGTTTGTCCTAAGGTATTAGGTGGGACATCTGTGTCCTGATGGGTTCTGTTCAGAGGATCACTGTTAACTGGATACAATAATAGCCTGTATAATCTGTACAATGCACAATTTTCACATCATCATGTTGACTTTGAGTGGAGGTTATGATAAACCTCAGAGGAAGCGTGGTTCAGCAATATGTCTGCCTTCTAATTAAGAGATTCTGAGTTCAAACCACAGTACAACCACCATCACAACACAAAAAACAAGTAAACAAAAGAGAGATTTAATAACCATTATTTGAGTGGCAACTCCTTTGTACAAGTATTTAAAGACAATAATTAAAAAAAATAAAATGGTCATATGTACAGAGCTTTTGACCAACATAGTTGTGCTGGTAGTTTTGGTAAGACCTTGTTTGTGATTGGGTAAATACCCAAAAGTGGGATTGCTGGGTCATAAGGGAGTTCTATGTGGAGTCTTTTGAGGAACCTCCATATTGCCTTCCAAAGTGGTTGAGCAAGTTTATACTCCCACCAACAATGTAGTAGGGTTCCCTTTTGGCCACATCCCCTCCAGCATCTGTTGTTATTAGAGTTCTTGATTATAGCCATTCTAACTGAGGTGAGGTGGAATATCAATAATGTTTTGATTTGCATTTCTTTTATGGCTAGAGAAGGTGAGCATTTCTTCATGTGTCTATTGGCCATTCTTATTTCTTCTTCAGAGAAGTTTCTTTTTAAGTCTTTAGCCCACTTATTTATTGGGCAGTTGTTTCTTTCAGGATTTGTCACTGGGGGATTTAGTTTTTTGAGTTCTAAGTATATTTTAGATATGAGACCCTTGTCTGTTGTATAGCTAGTGATGATCTTCTCCCAATCCATTGGATTTCTATTGATCTTGTTATCTATGTCCTTTGCCAAGCAGAAACTCTGCAGTTTCATGCAGTCCCATTTGTCCAACCTTTCTTTAATTTGTTGTGAGTGAAATGAACACCAAGATAGGGACACAAGTGTTTTTTTCTTTCTTACTATTGTTTTTAACATTAATGTACTATGTGATTTTTTTTGTTTCTCTTAATATGTTCTTCCCCCACAGTATAACCCCTGTTTTCACTGTATTTGATGCCAGTGCCCTGCATCTTACATATACATTTTTCTAGTTTGGGGAGGAGAGGGGAAATAACAAAATGGTGAAATAAGGATACAGGTTGACCCATTGTAACAATGAGATTTACAAGACACTGTGTTGAGAGCAAGCTTTACAACTTGGGGGGAGGGAGGGAGGAGTTGGGGAGGTAGGGAAGGACAGGGTGGTAAGGGAAAAACAAAGGAGGAGGTAAAATACTCTATAGGAAATGTACTCATTACCTTACTCATATAACTGTAACCTCTCTGTACAGTATTTTTACAATAAAAAACAGCTTTAAAATAAGTTTAGAGGATTTTATCCATTTTCTTGAAATCAAACAACATATACCATATAGTAAAACTTTTACCCTTCATTTTCTAACTCCAGGTCCCGAGTGTCTAAGAATCCAGTATTTCCTTTCTGATTTACTTTCAGCTGATTAACAAGGCTGACAAAAATTGGGCTTGCTAGCAACCACATATTTACTCTTAAAAGTTTTGGTTGATTTTGTTGTATGATGAGAAAACAGAGAAGTCACATTTTGAGAGGTCTAATTGGGAGTCTTTATTAAACGGCTGAATGGTGGACTCAAAGACTAGCAGCCAGCAAATACACTTAACACTGTTAGGAAACTGAGCCATGAAGGCCAGAGAGGAAAGAAAGAACGAAAGCAATACCAACAAACCTATTCAGCTCCAGTGGAGAGCTGAATCAGGACGTCATGGTGACTGTAGAAGAGCCAGGAGATTGTTTACCAACACAGAGACAGGTATGGCATAATGGTGCATGAACTGGTTTGGGCTTAAATAGGGTCAGATCAAGGGACAGGGTCCCAGGGAACTCCCAGCCCTGGACAATGAACTAATAGGTCTCCGCCCCTGCCCATCACCAGGGAGGTGCTTCACCTTCCCCCACCATGAAAACAAGATGCCAGAACCTACCATCCACCATGTGGCCAAGATGGCGCCAGCCAGACCCAATCTCCCTCCTTAGATTTTGTGTGTGTGTGTGTTGTTTGTTTTTCCTCCATTGTGTGTGGACTCTCTAAGAAGAGCAAAGCACATGACATGCAGTGTGATAAAATCCTTCGTGGCCTGTCCTTCTGCAGCAACCTGGACTCACAGAGCTGAACAGCCACCATCGCCACCCACATCCACAGATCAAAGCTGCAGTCCAGGTCACCGGGTCACCATCTCTCAGCAGCTCAGACTCACATGGCTCTCACCGTCTTCATGAAAAGATATGAAGGATCTCTCTCCCAATCTGCAAATTTGTCTACTCAATTTAGTTTTGAAGCAAGAGTTTTTAAGGATAATTTATAAATGAATTGCTCAAAGTTTTATATGGCACAGTCTGAAATTGGAGTTTTCGAATGTCTTCCAAATTTGCCCAATCCATGAGTTTGCAGCTTTAGAATCTATTACTAATGCATTTTGCTTATATAACAAATTAATATTTGGAGAAAAGGATATGAATTTTAATCGCTATGGACTGTTCATGTAAAACTATAAAATATTTTTTGTTAGTGCACATTTGTTACAGGGCTGTACTCAATGTTGGCTTTTTATATCAAAATTCTTATAGTGTATTCTTTTTGGAAAAAAAAGTAATTTCTCAAATCAGGTATGGTGGCCATACCTGTAATAATAGTTGTAATCCTAGCAACTTGAGAGACAGAGATTGGGCAGATTGTGATTTGAGGTCAACCTGAGCAAAAAAAAAGCAAGACCTCAACTCAGCAAATAAGCCAAATATGTTAGTCCATGACTATAATCCCACTCACACAGTAGAAATACAAGGACCACAGTCCAGGTTTAGGTATTGATCTACCATTTCAGGTTTTTTTTCCCCTTTAGGTCAGTTTCAATAAGGCTTTTTATATCCTGTGTTTAATTCTGTACAGCAGGATACATACTGCATGGTATTTATTATGGAGTTACTGTTATTCATGCATTAGTGTTAAAATACTTATGTTCTCTGTCTTTATGAAATAACTAGCCTTCATTAGGTTGACATTATTAATGGATCTGGAAAATCATTGCTGAAATAGATTTACTATGGAAATTGCTGTGTTATAGGTAAGCAAGGAACTAGTACTTATTAATTCAAGAAACAATTTAAAAAAAATTAAAGGAGCTTTAGCTAAAGGAGAAATGCTTACATATATAATATATTTTCCAATATAAGGCAGTTAACCATACTAATTTAGAATATGAGCTTTATGTTGCATGCATGACTCACTCAGGCCTGTGATCCTAGCTACAGCGCTAGAGAATTGTGGTTGCAAGTTGGCCCAGGCAAATAAAAGTTCAGCAAGACTTCGTCTCAGCCAATGGCTGAACAGAGTGCTGCTTATCTGTTATTCCAGCTACAGTGGAAGCAAAATGGCTGGCGTATATTTCTCATTTCCCAGGAACACAGGAAAACACAAGTAGAATTGCGGCCCATGTCAGTTAGGGCACAAAATAAGACCCAACCTCAAAAAAATAACCAATACATAAAGGGGCTGGAGGCCTGGCTCAAATGGTACAGCACAGGGTCCTAATTTCAATCATTAGTAACAAACAATGACAGCAGCAGCAACAACACACTCTCTTCATGTGTTAGTAAGCATGAGTCCCTGGGCTTGACCCTGGTACCATAAAAGAAATAAAGAATATGAACTTTGGGATTGAGGAGTGCTAGCTTCCTTAAATTATTAACTTTTTAGCTGGTAAAGTTATTTACCCATTTCACCTAATTTATATTGAATTATTTAAATTACAGGTCACAGGAGGCTTTTGTTTCTTATATTGTTCCTAAGGATCCACATGGAACGATTTTAATTTAAAAAGATAGTATATATAAATTGCCACAGAATCTGTGATGAAAATGCAAATTTTTATAAGCAATTTTGACATTTTGTACGTTACAGAAAAGAAGTTAATACTAAAAATTACCACATTTTATTTATTTCTCTTTTGAGGGGTGTGTGTATAATTGTATGTGTTTTTATTTTTATTTTTGCATAATTTCACTTTGTAATTGGCACTGTTGAGCTAAATATTCTTACTGTTTATATATGAAACTGAACAAAATTTAATGTCATGCATAATGTGTTCTCTTTTCACTTTAAAAAATCTCCTATGACCTGCAGTATACACCAGTTGTTGACAGAGTCTTCTGCAGGAGTTTTGTCATCAGGGTTAAACATCCTCCTTTTAGCCATTAGCCTATGATTATTTAGACATTTGTTTTCCTTTTAGTATTATTACCTTAAGATCATTGCGAAATGAAGTTTCAATTTATCCCATCCACTTATGGGTGCAATGCTTCTTGTTAGGGTTACCCCTTGCATCCTTCTCCTTCCCCACCTATCCATCTCCACCTGATTCTTTTATACACTGAAGTTGCATACATATTTTTTCTGCTTTACAATCTTTAAAGGTCAGTTAACTGATATTGAGATAAAAATATATATCTCAGAAACATTGCTAGAATTTCCATACCATACATTTGGATCAATTGCTAATGTAAATCTAATAGTACATAATTTCGTAACTGAAATTTTATATTCACCTGCAAATATAACTCATTTTTGCAGTGTTCAAAGTGAACATTCTCCAGCATTATTTTTTTAAATTTTATTGTGAAAATACTGTACAGAGGGATTACAATTACATGGGTAAGATCATGAGTATGTTTCCTATCAAGCATTGTTGTCTCCTCCTTTGTTTCCCCTTCCCAACCCTTCCCAACTCCCCTTCCCCGCCCCCCCCCATTCCTCCCATCCCTGTGCCTCAGTAGATGAATGGATCAAGAAAATGTGGTATATATACACAGTGGAATTCTATGCCTCCATCAGAAAGAATGACATCTCTCCATTTGTTAGGAAATGGAAAGACTTGGAAAAAATTATATTCAATGAAATAAGCCAGGCCCAAAGAAACATAGGTCCCATGGTTTCCCTTATTTGCAATAACTAGTATATGTCTGAGACAAGCAGAAAAGGTCAGATAAGTTGATGTTAGGCGAAATGAACCCCAAGATAAGGACTCAAAAGTTTTTCTTTCTTGCTATTGTTTCTAACATATTTATAAAATATGTCTTTGTTGTTTTGTATGTCCCTCCCCCACTGTATAATCCCTGTTTACACTGTATTTTCTCCCGCATTAATTTTTAAATAACATTCTGCGCAACAGCAATATAATACACTTGCTTCAACTCTTTAAGGGAAATTATAGGACAGACTTTGGGAGCCATACAGGTTAAAATAAATTTCAAGAGGGGAGAGACATCAGGGATTCTATTATAAGGAGAAGTACTCTTTGTGAGAATTAGTCTAATTATCTGTTGAGAGATTTATAATAGAAAGAATATGTCAAAATGATTAACATATTTTTCATTTGTCTGTCTGAACATAAGATCTTCCACCTCGCCTACCAAAGGCAATGTCTGCTTTAGGATATCGATTTAGAAAGTACTGGCACAAATTCAAAGAGAAGAAATGAGATGATTTTCAGGCTCTGACATTCAGAAAACAATAATGGAATTGGCCAACAGTCTTCCCTGTCAAGTTATTGTAGAAAGAAGAGATTTGGAGATCTAACAACATAGATTTCTCTGCAGTATAGCAGTATTTTAAAATATTTCAAATGGAGGTAATTTTCTACAGTGTTGGTACAATAGTAAAATACAAAAAGAGGGAAGAAAAACAAAAGCAGGCTGTCTTCTGGTCCTAAAGACTAGAAATGGAAAGAGAAAATGAGCGTGGAGAAGAAAGAGAATTCTATGGCCAGATTTTCTGGTTCTAAGAATTTATTGGAGAGTATAGGAGATAAATCTGAAGAAACTGAAAAATAACAGAAAGAGTAGAGTAATTCTCCACTACACATTTGCCAAATTACACTGTGCAAAAGTTCCTTGACATATTTCCCTGAGACATGTAAGACAAAGTGTTATCAATGATCAGACAGAGAGGAGTATCTGTTTTAAGCTTCTGTCAAGTTAATTCCTGCTGCTAGAAGAAAATACCTTGGGCTGGATAAAGTATTTCTCAGAGGAAATCTCAACTTTTCATCTTGAGGACAGATTCAGGGTCTAGTGAGAACTGTGACATAAAGCTATCTTGTCATTATGTTTCTACTTGGCAGAAGTCTAGAAGGGCAAAAAATTGTCCAACAAACTCCCACAGGCCTTAAAAAAGGAAGTAATTGCACTCATGAGTAAGGTTAGAGAACTCATGGCCCTAGATCATTAGAGAGGAGTTTCAACTTGATCTGTGGAGCTACTCAAGCATTCAAGCCATAGTAGATCTCAAAGATGTTCTAAAACTCTATGTGCAGATACTCAACAAAGAGCTGGGGAGACAGGTATTCAGGATGGAGTCATCCAACTGACAAGATATATTTCTCCTACCTTGCATAGAGTTTATCCTGCCAAGTTCATGTATTGGGAGTTTGGTCTCAAGTGAGGTGGAATTGAGCTGTTGGAACCTTTAAGAGGTAGAGTTAAGAGGAAGGGAATTCAACTATGGAGCTCCACTATCATGAATGAATTAATGACATCACAGAAGAATGAGTTGGATGTTGTGTGGTATTGTATTAGTTCCTTGGAGGGAATTATAATGCAAGTTCAACTTCCTCAGCTTCCTCTGGCTGGTTTCATTTTTCATGCTTCTACCACGTGACCTCTCAGTGATTTGATCCACCAAGACCAGGGTACTAACATCCACTTCTGGTAGACTAAGTAAAACCTCTTTCCTCTACAAATGACCCAGCCTCTGCTATTTTTTGTTATAGTAACATAAAACTGACAGTCACAGATAAATTAATGACAACACACTCACTCATTGCTTACTAGTTGCTGTGCATGATTCTAAGCACTTTAGGCTTCTCTTACTTAATCATAACAATAGTAGAATGATTTGTAATCTCCCTTTTATAGACTAAGAATCTGATACATAGGGACATTATGAATTTTGTCCAATAATATAGACATAGACATCTTTTTAGGTGAACATAGATGTCTTATTAAGGTATACATGCTCCATTGAGTCAAGTAATGATATTATGCTATCCCTGCTAAATGCTTTCAAAGTTTAGATGATCGTGACCCACTGTGGACACCTCCAGTACCTCACAATATAAGAATCTCTAGTGATGCCCTTATCCACTTTCACATGCATTTTCTCAGTAACAATTTCCTTTATTGGTAATGTAAATACAGAAAATATTAGAATTTCAGCCTTTGTGTTTGGGGCTGTTTTCCAGGCTCACATTATGAATTCTAGAAGGGATAATTGGGGAGAGAATTTGTGCAACAATACTACCAGCTTTTTTTTTTCTTTTCTCAGCTACACCATTTTTCTCCCCAGGGCTAACCAATGCTTCTTTCCTTTTTTGAATTTTATTTCAAAATACATTACTTACCCACTATTTGCATGTAGATTTTTGTTTGCTTGTTTACTTTGGTAATGGGAAAGGGAATTTTTTCAAAAGAAAATCTTTATTGTCCTCATTAAATGAAAGTCAGGTTTATCTTTATGAACGGAAAGACTGCAACATGTTTTAAATTCTGAAGAATATGTTTTGTTTGATGGAAAGAGATGAAATTACAACTTAGGAGACACTTGACAATAGTAGTAAAGAATATCTCACATTCATATGATAAATGCAATATTTTAAATGAAATTTTGGGTGGCAGTTCTATCTATAACTTCTCTTACTTCCACAGAAATTAGAAGTAGGCCTGGGATGTGAAATGATCTATGCATAAATGGCCTAGAGTTTAGGGAAAGACTAAGATGTAAGACAAATAAACCAGATAGGAGAGTAACGCTTCATTCAAATTATGACAACTCCATCACCTATGAAAATTAGAAGGCACCATTTGGCTTGCTGAGCTTGTACCTCTAGGAGAAGATGGCTAATAATAATCTGCTTTATTGTTGCAGGTTGCAGTTACAAATAATGCTAAGAACAGATTATGACCAAACAAAAGGAGTCAGTCAAATGGGAAGTAGGATAAATGACATTAGGATAAAAGAAGAAGGATAAAAGACATATTTTATTCAGAAGCATAGGTCTTGAAGAATTAGTGAAAGCAACTCTAGAATAAATGATACTAGATGTGATTTGAATAGGTTGTCAATGATAAAGACCCTATGACTTCTGAAAGAAAGTGACTTAGTATGTGTCAAAAACTAAATAAAATTGTATCTTTCCATAAGACTCTATTAGCAATCAAATTATGGCAACAAATGGAAAGAAAGAGGGGCATATAGAAAAGACTAGAGCACTATATCAAAGAAAATATCACTTATGTTAGAGATATAGAGTATTGTCTGAAAGTCATTTGCATTAGGATAGAGATTAAAATCTGTTTAAAAGTTCCTGATATTGTTAGTCAGAATTTAAAGCAATCCTTTAAGCATACAAAGGATGCAAATAGTGTCCCCACAAATAGATGAAAGAATTTCCCCCCTGCACATAGCTAGAGAAAACTAGATGAAGAAAAACTACACACAAGTAGAATTGTGGCTTATTTACAGAACTTTCCCTCTCCCAGAGAAAAGAGAAAAGAATTTTACATTACCCAGAGGAATTTCAAAATCACCCTGAATCAGTGGCTGGAATAAGACACTTTAACTGTTTCTCTTTGTGAAGAGAATTGCTTTCATTTTTTTCCCCCTCAATGTACTTCAGAACAGAGTCCTATGCAGACTGGAGCTGGGATACTGGCCAGAGGGCCTTGTCTCAGTACTATAGGTTTTCCTAATCATTAACTCATTGGGGAAGAAGTTGATTCTTCATTTTGAAGAGTAAGAGGGAAAATATTCATTGTCAAGTGTATATTGTGTCAATGATTATATTCAGCAAAATGATTTCATTTTCTTCCTGTGTATACAAATAAACGACAATTTCTAACTCTCTTGTAGCTAGACTTGGGTTATTTGACTGTGGTTACTGGGAACAGAACAGAAGTTGGATTAGCTATAGGCCTTAATCCATGAAAATATCCCACCTGTAACTCTCTTTCCTGTCCTTTCCCTGGGGTGACCTCAATCATGTAGTCACCAATAAGTGTGACTTATTTATTTTATAATACATGGTCCCTGCATTACTAAATATGAAAATTCTTAAGAAATTACTTACTCCCTAACTTGGCTATCATTAAAAAAATGTGCCCTTAAAAACTTTTGAGATTAAGGGATGGGAAGGGGAAACAAAGGAGGAGGCAACAATGCTTGATAAGAAATGTACTCATTATCTTGCGCATGTAATTGTAACCCCTCTGTACAGTATTTTCACAATAAAAAAAAAACCCATCTGAGATTAAAGTACAAAAATGACAAAGACAAAGTTAATGTCCATATACAGGGTGGTGATTGCTTATTAGATAAAGACATGAAAATGTGCCCAAAATACAGTAGAATCTTCTAGAGAACAAATGCAGGATATTTTCATTTTCCCAGAAGTCATTATTGAAAAGCACTGGGTAGAAATGACAAGGAATTGGTCTTTGCTTTAATTGTAAAGAGTTTTGTTAAGAGTAGAAAATCAAAGCATCAATCAGCTAATTGTAACTGATTGTGTGTATTAGAGACATCTTACCAGCATTTCCAAACTGGTTTTTAAAATTCTAGGGTTTTAAATAATGTATGTAATATGCTAGAAAATTTCAATAAATACTGGATATTTTTATACATTTTCCTACAAAGTAAATACATTAAAGGACATTTTAAATTCACAGACTTTCGTGTGAAGAACATGCCTGAACAGCATTAATAGAAAAACTACCCACCTCATGAAATAGTATTTTAAATGTTTCAAAAGCTAGAATATGAGATATATTCTAACAAAATTATAAAGAATGAATTGTATGCTGTAAGGGGTATTTTCTTAGAAGGCACTTTATTGCACATTCTTTAAAATGTCAAAATATAAAATATGTTCTCTGAAACCAAAATTAAATCCAGCAAAATTTCACTCCTCATGAAATAAGAATGCTCTTTGTAAAATTCTCTTAGAATTAATAAAGGAAGCTGCATCATGTACAATTATTCCTGCTAGTTTAGTTTGTATTACAGCAATGCTCACATTTTTTTTGCTTTTGTTTTATTTTATGTTTGAAGAATGAATTATTTTATAATTCTGTTTTAAGTATATCTTCAAGAAACATATCCTCAATATAATTCATTAAGTAAGTCTTGATAAAGATGAATGCACTTCAAAAACATGTCTTGAGTATAAAAATCCTCAGTTTTCAAGTCAGAAGTGGAATTCACTGGACACTGGTGATAGTGAACTCTGCACCTGTTTGTATGGGAGGGACTGGGAAAGAATGAGGGGACAAAAGACACTGTATGAAAGCAAATGTACTCATTATCTGACTCATGTAATTGTACATCCCTCTATACATCACCTCTATAATAACAATAAAACAAATTAATTTAAAAAAGTATAATTCCATGTGAAAAAGGGAATAGTCTCTCTCTCACACACACATATGACTGCATTCTCCCCTTATCTTCATTCATCTACCCCTCTCCCCTTGACCACACACATGTATGTGTGTGTAAAAGTTATATATAATCCAAACACACAGATATATATGTGTATGCATGCATTAAGACAATATTTGAACATAACAAATTACATTAAAGGGATATTACATTCTGGGAATTAAAAAAAAATCTTCAGTTTTCAAGTTTCTGATTCTTGCCTGACAATATTCTTTAAATACACAATGTTCCAAGTGGCAAAAATAATGAAGACATATTTTGAAATACATACTTGTGCATTTACATTGAAATCTTGATTATCTAGTCTTTTAAGAAGTCCTTTATTGATAGTTGAATTTAAACCATTTTGAGTTTCTTTCAAAATTGCTGAAAATCATTGTGCTCCTTAATTCTCTAAGCTTAGATTTTGGATGCATGTTGTCCACTAAATTAAATCTACCCACACACAAACAAAGGAACTAGTAGAGTTTTTAAGCACATGAAAATCTACTTCTGGTGGTTTTACTGTATCCTGGTTCATAATCTGTTGGGTAAATGCCCAGGAGTGGAATAGCTGCATCATAGGATAGCTCTATGTTTAAGTTTTTGAGGAACCTTCACACTGCTTTCCAGAATGATTGAACAAGTTTACATTCCCACCAACAGTGTTTTAAGTTTCAGGTCTATTCACCACAACCAAGGTCTGGAGTCAGCCAGCTGCCCCTCAATGGACAAACAGATCAAGCAAAGGTGGTATATGCACACAATGGAATTTTATTTATCCATTAGAAAGAATGCTGTTGTACCATTTATAAAGCAGTGGAAAGACCTGGAAAAAATATGTTAAGTAAATAGGTCAAGCCCAGAGAGACAAAAAGATATACGTTTTCCATTATATGGAAGCAACATTAAGCTTACAAACTCATAAGTAAATACGGAAGTATGCAAGTGTATGCAAACATATTAACTAAAATACGGTAAATTCAAGGGAGATTTCAAATAGTGTATGTCCAGAAAGGCAAAAATCAAACGTCAGGAAGCAGGTACTTGAAAGGGGTGGGGTAGTGTCAAGGGGAGAGGGGTAGATGAATAAAGAGAGGAGGAGAATCTAGTCAAGAATCCAATGTATATCCTACAAAATTAAGAATAATCAGGGAAGAGGTGAGTAGGAGTGGGATGGATGGGAATGTTGAAAGAGGTGATATTGAACAAGATATAGTGTTTTCATGAACTACTTCGTTAGATGGCAATTCCTTTGTACAACTACTGAAAGATAATAATTTTAAAAAAATATCTATTTCTGGGTCTCAGAGATATATAGGTCACTGAAGTATAGCAAATTACATAGACATTCTCAAAATATTGGAAGTAACTTTTTTCTCAAGTGCAGCTTTCTCAATATAGATCTTAGAACTATGATAATGAAATCATTTTGATTATAACAAATATGCTAATGATAATCACAAAACTTTTTAAATGCAGAATGTATATTTACAAGTACTGATGCATAAAAACTAAATCTGCTATCTACTCCATTTTCAGCTTTGGAAAGTAATGTTTCTCTGAAGAGAAATATTATGATAGAACATGATGATAACTACATAAGTTATGAAACAACTGAACTCCTGTGACTATTAATTTTGCTAAAAATCAAGGTGCAACTGGAGGAAATGAATTAAAATGAAATAAACTAATGCAAGTGACAAAGGGACAATTTATCCTGCAGACTTTTCCAGGACATTTGAGAAAACTATCTGCATCATTAGCTTACATTATTATATTGTATTGAATATTGATTATTCCTGAGCCAAAATACTGGCTGAGAATTATGGATGTAATATTCTGAGATAAAAATAAGGCCATACATTACTAAGCAATCTGCTCATATTGCTGATTTAATGATCACTATCATTATTTATGCTCTTCTTCTAGAGGCAAGGTGTTCCCTTCTGAACCTTGAGCCTCCTTCACCACAAAGTTGGAAATTATCCTTACAGCAGTGAAAAATAATTCTCCATCCTACGTATACAAAAGAGACTTCAAGGAAACTAAATAGTCTGCAGCATTGGTGCATCTATTTCTCTTCTTCCATTACACCAATGCTAGGTGCTAGCCAACAAAATTAAATTAGATTTAGCACCCAGAGACAATATGGACAACTTGAGTGTGTCGCTCTCAGGTATGAATCGCCAAGAGGTGATATTATGTAGACAAATTCAAACCAATGAGTGCACATAAATTCTTACTGTAAAATTCTCCAGTTAATTAATTGACTTTTGGATTGACTGGTGAAATTTTACATTTTTTTCTGGAAATACTTGTTCTTACCAGGCAAGCATCTACCAATGGGCCAAACGCCAAATTTTTCATTTAAATTGTTTTGCAATTAGAAACCCAAACTTTTGGCTTAAGTTTTCATCATACCATGAACCTTTTTAACTATGTACCTCAAGTACCTGAGTTTGGGGTATGCTATCACACCCAAAAGATGGGAAATGTAAATCTAAGCAATTCAGTAAGTGATTGTCTAAGTGATTAATGAATAAAAATTAGACTTTCTCAACCAAGAATACTGTACCCAGCTAAACTTCTCTTTATAACTGAAGGTCAAAGAAAAATTGAAACAATATATGTCCACCAAACCCGCCCTACAAAAGATACTGATACTTAAATATGTCCTTCACATAGAATACCAACAAGAGTATGATAAAGGCCAAGAAACATCCCACAAACAGAGAATCCAAGAATCATAGGAAGAACCCAGTTGACACAATCCCCAACAAGGTGGATAACATGGGAGGAACTACCAAAAACCTCTCAGTCCTAGCTCTCAATATTAATGGACTTAATGCTCCAATTAAGAGACATAGATTGTCTAGTTGGATCAAAAAGCAAGATCCTTCTATCTGCTTCCTTAAAGAGATACACCTTGCCCAGAAAAACAAACATATTCAGAAAGTGAAAGGCTGGAATAAAATCAACCAAGCAAATGGTCCCCATAAACAGGTGGGGGTTGCAATCCTAATATCAGATAAAATAGACTTCAAATGAAAATTAGTGAGATGAGATAAAGAAAGTCATTACATTATAATTAAAGGATCTCTCTTTCAGGAGGATATTACTATTCTAAATATCTATTCACCAAATAAGGGAGCATGCAAATTTATCCAAGAAACACTACTTTCCCTCACATAGACCCAAAGACATTAATTGTTGGGGACTTTAACACACCACTATCCCCACTGGATAAAAACTCAGCAGAGAAAACTCAGATATAAGCAACTGCATAAATCAACTAGACTAAACAGACATCTACCTAATATTTCACCCAGCAGCATCAGAATACACATTCTTCTCAGCAACACACAGAACATTCTCCAAAATAGACCACATTTTAGGTCACAAAGAAAATTTGTCCAAATTCAGAAACACTGAAATTATGCCCTGCATTCCCTCAGACCACAAAGGGATAAAATTAAAATTTAACACCAAAATCCACCAAAGAAGATGCTGTAACACGTGGAGGCTGAATAACACACTGTTGAACCACCAGTGGGTTATGGAAGAGATTAGAAAAGAAATTCAAATGTTCATGATACTTAACAAAAATGAATACACAAATTATCAGCTCCTCTGGGACACAGCAAAGGCAGTACTCGGAGGCAAGTTTATAGCTCTGAGTTCCTATATCAACTTGGAAAAAATTATATTAAGTGAAGTAAACCAGGTGCAAAGAGAAACAGGTCCAATGGTTTCCCATATTTGCAATAGCTAGTATATATCTGAGACAAGCAGAAAAGGTCAGATAAGATGATGTTAAACGAAATGAACCCCAAGATAAGGACACAAGTGGGTTTTTCTCTCTTGCTATTATTTCTTACATATTTATAAGGTACCACGTGATTTCTTTGTTGCTTTGTATGTCCCTCCCCCACGGTATAACCCGTTTTCACTGTATTTGATGTTGGTAAAATTTGGGGAGCTGAAGGGAAAAAATGCTTAAATAAGGGTTCAGGTTGACTCATTGCAACAATGAGATGTACAAGACGCTATGTCGAAAAATGAACCTTACAAGTTAGGCGGGGGTGGGGGCGGAGAGGAGAATGTAGTTGTGGAGATGGGAAGGAAGAGATGGTAGGGGAAAAACAAAGGAGGAGAAACAATGCTTGATAAGAAATGTACTCAGTACCTTGCTCATGTGATTGTAACCTCTCTGTACAGTATTTTCACAATAAAAACTTATTTATTAAAAAAATGGAGAGATCAGAAACCAACAATTTAATGAGGCACCTGAAGTTCCTTGAAAAAGAGGAACAAGCTAAACCCCAATCAAATTAAAATTAAATCAGAATTAAATGAATTAGAGTCCAAAATAACATAGAAAGAATCAACAAAACAGAGTTGGTTCTTTGAAAAAATTAACAAAATTGACAGATCCTTAGCAAATCTTATTAGAAAAAGAAGAGAACTTACCAAAATAAACTCAGAGATGAGAATGGAAACATCACCACAGAAACAACCAATATTCAGCACATTATAAGGAAATACTTCTCAAAACTTTATGCAAATAAGTTTGAGAACCTTAAAGAAATGGATAATTTCCTGGCAAATATCGACATTCCAAAACTAAACCAAGATGAGTTAAGCCAACTTAATAGGCCCATATCAAGCATTGAAATAGAAACAGCAATGAGAGACCTCCCATATGAGAAAAGCCCAGACCAGATGGATTTACAGCAGAATTCTACAAGGCCTTCAAAGCAAAACTAACACCAATACTCCTCCAACTCTTCAATGAAATTGAAAGAGAACGTTCACTACCAAACTTTTTCTAAGAAGCCATCATAACCCTCATCTGTAAAACAGGCAGAGACTCATCAATGAAAGAGAACTATAGACCAATTTCTTTAATGAACATCAATGCAAAAGTTCTCAGCAAAATTTTGGCCAATCAATTTTAACAATTCATCAAAAAAATCATACATTACGGTCAAACAGAATTCATTTCAGGGATGCAAAACTGTTTCAATACATACAAATCAATATAATTCATTACATCAACAAAAGCAAGAATAAGAACCACATGGCTATGTCAATATACGCGGAAAAAGCATTTGACAAGATCCAAAACCCTCTTATGATGAAGGCTCTGGAAAAACTAGGAATCCATGGAACATTCCTCAATACAATAAAGGCTGTATATGACAAACCTATAGCCAGCATTATACTTAATGGTGAAAAACTAAAGCCATTTCCTCTAAACTCAGGAACAAGACAAGGATGTCCACTCTCTCCACTTCTCTTCAATTTAGTATTAGAATGCCTAACTATAGCAATAAGACAAGATGAAAAAATAAAGGGGATCCAAATAAGGAAAAATGAAGTAAAATTCTCCCTCTTTGCAGATGACATGATCTTGTATTTAAAGAATCCCACAGAATCCACTCCCAAATTACTCAAGCTGATTCAAAACTTTGGCAAATTAGCAGGGTATAAAATTAACCCTCAAAAATCAATGACTTTTCAGTATGCCAACAATGAAAAGAGCACTGCTGAAATCAGGAAAGCAACTCCTTTTGTATTAGCCCCACAAAAAATAAAATACCTAGGAATTAAATTAATTAAAGAAGTGAAGGACCTCTACAATGAAAACTTTAAAAACCTGAAAAAGGAAATCAAAGCAGAATTTAGGAAGTAGGAAAACCTTCCATGATCCCGAATTGAAAGGATCAACATCGTGAAAATAGCTATACTTCCCAAGGCTATCAATGCGAAACCTATCAATATTACAACCTCATTCTTCAATGAAATAGAAGAAGCAATCCAAAAATTCATATGAAACCCTAAAAGACCCCGAATAGCAAAAAAATGATCCTTAACATCAATACCAAATTTCAAACTCTACTACAAGCCATAGTAATCAAAAGAGTTTGGTACTGGCACAAGAACAGACCTAATGACAAATGGAATAGAATTGAAAACCCAGAAATGAACCCACAGACCTATAGCCATCTAATCTTCGATAAGGGAGCAAAAAAATAGAATGGAAGAAAGACACCCTCTTCAGTAAATCGTGCTGGGAAAACTGGTTTAACATATGTTGAAAACTAAAGCTAGGTCCTTATATATCACTCTGCAACAGAATCTACTCCAAATGGATCAAAACCTGAGTCAAAGCAGACACCTTGAAAACATTACAGGAAGGAATAGGAGAAACCCTAGGGCTTCTTGGCACAGACTGAAATTTTCTTAATAGAGACCCAGAAACACAAGTTAAAGAAAGGTTAGACAAATGGGATTTCATGAAACTTCATAGCTTCTGCATGGCAAAGGACTTAGCCAGCAAGAACAACAGAAAGCTCATGGATTGGGAGAAGATCTTCACTAGCCATACAACGGACAAGGGTCTCATATCTAAAATATACTTGGAACTCAAAAAATTAACCCCCCCCCAACAACAAATCCTCAAAGAAATAACTGCCCAATAAATAAGTGGGCTAAAGACATGCAGAGAAACTTCTCCAAAGTGGAAAGAAAGATGGCCAATAGACACATGAAGAAAAGCTCAACCTCTCTAGCCATAAAAGAAATGCAAATCAAAACAACACTGAGATTCTACCTCATCCCAGTTAGAATGGCTATAATCAAGAACTCTAATAACAACAGATGCTGGAAGGGATGTGGACAGAATGGATCCCAACTGCATTGGTGGGAGTGAAAACTTGTTCAACCACTTTGGAAAGTACTATGGAGGTTTCTCAAAAGACTCCACATAGAGTTCCCCTATGACCCAGCAATCCCACTTTTGGACATTTACCCAAATGATCACAAACAAGGCCATACAAAAGCTACCAGCACAACTATGTTTATTGCAGCAGTATTCACCATAGCTAAGATAGAGAACCAACTCAGATGCCCCTCAGTAGATGAATGGATCAAGAAAGTGTTACACACACACACACACACACACACACACACACACACACACACATACACACATAAATGCTGTGCCTCCATCAGAAAGAATGAGATCGCCTCATTTGTTAGGAAATGGAAAGACTTGGAAAAAATTATGTTAAGTGAAGCAAGCTAGGCCCAAAATAACATAGGTCCCATGGTTTCCCTTATTTGCAATAACTAGTATATGTCTGGGACAAGCAGAAAAAATCAAAAGCTATGTACATATGACCAGATAAGATGATGTTAAGCGAAATGAAGCCTAAGATAAGGACAGAAGTGGTTTTTATCTTTCTTGCTATTGTTTCTAACATAATTATAATGTACCATGTAATTTTTTTGTTTCTTTGTATGTTTCTCCCCCAAGGTATAACCCCTGTTTTCACTGTATTTGATGTCGGTGCCCTGCATCTTGTATATACACTTCTCTATTTTGGGGAGGGGAAGGGAAAAAACAAAATGCTTAAATAAGGATACAGATTGACCCATTGTAATGGAGTGGGGGAGGGGGAAGTGTAGTTGTGAACGTCGGAGAGAAAGGATGGTAAGGGTAAAAGAAAGGAAGAGGTAACAATGCTGATACTCATTACCTTGCTCATGTAACTATAACCCCTCTGTACAGTATTTTTGCAATAAAAATGTATAAAAAAGAAACACATGAAAGATAAATGCTAAATACAAAAAACTATATAAAAATTTGAAATCATGAGTAAATTTTGCCTTAATAATAGTGACAGCTAAGATCAATTTAAGTGAAACACAAACCCATAAAATAATAAAAGATAAATTTGACTACTGACTGAGAATTTTTCCAAGAGGGAAAAATAATTGGCAAGATATATAGAGGAAAAAGAAGAAATTGAAAAAGTATTTTACCAAGTAGCAGCCAATATTTTGGAAACCCATTTTATATTTAATGAGAATGAAATCTAATGGACAATACAAAATACATAAAAAGACATAAAGAAGTAGTTCTTAGCCTTTTAGTATATTTATTTATTTTTTGTAATGGTATTCACAAATATCAATGTTTAAATGTTAGCAGATGATAAACTTTATCATGAAATCCCTATCTCTGTACTCATATCTTCTATGTTCTCATGGAAAAAATACCTTGGCTTTTAAAAGTGTCTTTCAGTGCTTCACTATGTAGATATAAAAATGAATAGATTTTTATGCCCCTTTACACATAATATAGCATATAGTATTATCTGTCTTATCCCATACCTTTTCTGATATACAATGTGGAGGATTGCCTTTTTGGTGGTAGAGATTTTATTATTGACTCATCATGACAGAGGCCTCTTAATGAATATAACTATAGTTTATTTTAAGAACTCTCATAAGGATGAACTGTAGTTATATTCTGTGTTGTGTTGTTGTGAGAACATTCCCATGGAGAATGATGTATTGTTTAGGTTTAGTGGTGTGTTTGGAAGATTTTCAAGGTGGGATTGTTGAGTCAATGACTAAAGGTCACTGCAGTTTTGAAAGATGCTGTGACATTTCCTTCATTAGGGGTTGAATTGTTTCACAGTTCATCTAGAAATGTGTGTGTCCCTCTTTTCAAATCATTAGAAAGAGACCATTGCTGAGCACCTGGCTTTTTGAAGATCTGAATAGGAAAATGCACAAGGTGTCTTATTTCAATGCCTCTTTATAGGAATGAGATTAAACCTCTCTTCTTATGTATGTGATGGCTTTGTTTTGTCTTCTGTTTGTGTGTTCATACGGATGTGATTTTGTGTTGATTCTGATTTTGAATTCTGGAATATACAATTTAAATTTCTATGTGATTAAAAATTCAAACTGTTTTTTGATCCCTGGATACTGTTTTTTTTTAGCAGCTCCTTAGAACATTGTTAAAATATAATTTCCCAATGCAAGGCCATAATATAATCCCCTTTGCTTCCACTTCTTGAACTTGTCATTTTTTCAAATAATTCAACTATTGAAAATTTTATAGTATGTATCATGATATGCTCTTGAGATATGGATCTAATATTATCCTCTTTAATATGGTTACCAATTTCAGGAAAAAGAATATTTGTGTGTTTATTTTAAAATTTTTTGGTGCCATTGGAGTTCGAACTCAGAGTCTTGTGCTTTTTAGGAAGGGGTTCATTAGCAGTGATGCCATGTCCCAGACATACATTTGTTTAGTTGTTTATTTGTTTGTTTAGTTAACTAGCTTTAGCTATTTTTTGCTTAAGGTCTAGTGTATTTTATCCAGGGTTGGCCTCAACCCAGCATCTTCTGATTTAGGGCCTCCCACAGAGCAAGGATGACAGACAAATCCTGCCGCTCCCAATTTATTGACTGAATAGGCACTCACTAACTTTAGCGGGAGCAATAGTCCCCTTGAACTGTGTACACTCCGATCTCTGCCTCGGAGTACCTGGAATTAAAGATATAAGCCACTATGCATAGCCAAAACTTTTAAATATCAAACTGATATACAACATTGACCATACATTAAAAATATAGTAAGTCAGGTACCTGTAATCCTAGGTGCTCAGAAGGCTGAGCTCTAAGGCTGAGGTTCAAAGTGAGTCCCTGCTGAAAAGTCTGCGAATCCTTTTTTTTTGGGGGGGTGGGGGGGTCCGGTCGTGGAGCCTGAACTCTGGGCCTGGGCGCTGTCCCTCAGCTCTTCAGCTCAAGGCTAGCACTCTACCACTTGAGCCACAGCGCCACTTTCGGCTTTTTTCTTTTTTCTTATGTGGTGTGGTGCTGAGGAATCGAACCCAGGGCCTCGAGCATGCAAGGCAAGCGCTCTACCACTGAGCCACCTTGCTAGCCCATGCAAGACTCTTATCTCCAGTAAACTACCAAAAAAAAAGCCAGAAATGGTGGTGTGGCTCAAATAGTAGAGCGACAGCATTGAGCATAAAAGCTCAGGGACAGCACTCAGGCCTTGAGTTCCATCCTCAGAACTGACACACATATGTAACAACAATGGAACATGACTTTGTATCAAATTTGTACTACATAACATTGCCGATTGTGAAAGACAATAGCTACTGGATACAAATGTATCTATATAGTAGGTACTGGAAGATACAAATATTCAGCTTTAATGTAGTGCAGGTTGGCAATATCTAGCAAGTTATTTGGTATATGTGGATATACTTAATACAGCAAGTTAGCTACCAGGATAAACATTGTCACATGTATATGCAAAACCAAAATGTATTACCATTAGCTGTTGTTTAAAACATTTAGGATTCACAGAGTGGTATGTCGCTTGCTGTTTGAAATATGAGTAAATTGAATCTGTATGTGCCAACATAAAATTGTCTCTAAGAAGTAATAATAGCTAAACATTCAAAATAATATGTTCATAACATGCCTTAATTTATGTAAGTGAAAACTAATTTTACAAATATATAGAAATACTTATAAATGTATATGTAAAGTTGTCATGTCGAAAACGAACTTTACAACTTTGGTGCGGGGGGGGGGGGGGGGGTGGAGGGGGGGGAATTGGGTGGGAGGTGGGAGGAGGCTGGGAAGGGATGTGAAGGGTAAACAAAGGAGGAGGCTGCAATGCTTGATAAGAAATGTACTCATTATCTTGCCCATATAATTGTAACCCCTCTGTACAGTATGTTCACAAAAAAAATAAAAAATAAAAAAATAAAGAATAAATGTATATGTATTTACCCAATATACTAGTATATTTACTAAATAAATATACTCAATTTATATAATTGTATAATTATATAACAAATATAATCATATGTCAAACTACTCATTCATCAATCTGTGCATGCATATCCATCTACATATATATATTAGATAGTATTATAAATATGAAAGGTAGGAAAAAAACTAAATTTGATGATTACCCTAGGCACTTATCCACATGAAGTCTAGAGTTAGTTTGTCAAAAAAATATTTGACAAAATAATTATTTTGCCAAATGGAGAATTTGTTGCTTAAAATAATTTTCTGGGATTTTAAGAAAAATTTTGGTGGTTCCAGCTTTTGAGCTCAAGGCTCACACTTACTAAGAAATTGTTCTACCATTTCCTGCCTTTTAGTTGTATTGTAGATAAAGTCTCAAGTTTTGGCTCAGGCTAGCCTTAGACCTCAATTTACGAACAAATCCCTCATATCAGACATTACAGGAATATTCTACCACAGCTGGATTGTTTCTCGAGACAAGAGTCTCACTTATGTTTTGTCCCAGCTCATCTCAAACCACAATCCCATCTCTTTTCGGACATCTAGTGAGATTACAGGCATAAGCCACTACTACTGGTCCAAATTATAGATGGTTTTGTAATTTTAATTTGAATTGTATTTTTAATGTATTTGATGTATTTTAATGTACTTGAATGTATTATTTTTAACTAAGAAAAATATTCTAATCCAGGCAACAGTGGCTCACACCAATAATCATTGCTACTGGGATCATCCGTTGTTTATAGCCAACCTAGGCAAAAGAATACCATTGTGTGTGTATGTGTGTGTGTGTGCGTGTATGTATGTATAGAGATAGAGAGACAGACCTACAAAGGCAGAGAGAAATAATGATCATATGGAGACAGAAATGAGGAGAAATCAGTTTTAAAGACAAATGGAAAAATTCACCATTGCAGACATTAAAGGAATTGTCACTAAGTAAATATTTTCTTTACATTACTTTCTTTGACCTTGAAATGGCTGTATGTATGGGTGTACATGGGTATAGGAATGTGAAAGGAGAGAGCAGAAGGAAGAAGGGAGAGAGAGAGAAAGAGGGAGAGTACAGAGACAGAGAGAGACAGAGAGAGAGGGAGAGAGAGGAATAACATCATTCAGTTCAATCCTACCACCACTACTGTAATCTGCACTGCTATTTCTGGGAGGCATTTGCGTTATCAGTTGACTAACATTCTTTATTGTAGCTTTGTGATCTCTCCACTCCCTAAAATCAATCCAATAGTTACCCTTAACATTTTCTCTGGTCTTACATCACAAATTTTTTCTCATAAAAATATTTCTCATAGAAATTGCTATATATTAATGATTTAGTAGTTTACTTGTTTGTTTTATGCATTATCTTTCTGTTCTTTCTTATTATTGTTTGAAGTTGCTTCTTGTTTTAGTATAGGTTCTTAGTTGCAAGCAGCAGCAATCAACTGGTTAAATGAGGTAGAAAATAATAGGTGGAAATGATACTTCAAGGCTCAAAAACATGCCAGAATAGCTAGAGAATAGTGGGTACATGATGGGTAGAAACCAAACAACCTGATCAACAGAGAATTCATCAGATGGTGCACCCAGGAATACTTTGCTCAGCACAGCACCAGTAGAAATACTTCAGACACTGCCCCCCTTGGACCAATGCCACTGCTGTGGCCTCCATAGATAATGTATGAAATGGCTCTGTGTCTTTGAGTCATTCCTGTTCACTCCCAGTTCGCTGTAGCAGACAAAAGCTTGAATTATGTGCCTAAGTCCTATCTCCTAGGAGTGATCTGAGGGAAAATATTCAGTGTTGGACTTGTAATGATGAGAAGCTCTGCCTATGATCACAGCCCACACACTGGGGATGCTCTTAAAGTCAGAATGATGTTATCATGTAAGGCTGAAAAAGTTAATTAGCCCACAGATCACCAACAGAGTCACTTTCAATCATTGCACTGGGTTTTCTATGGAGTGCTGTATGCGTTTGTATACATTAGAATCTTTCTCCAATGTCCAAGCAAAGAACTTCTGGATTTGCTACCTAGGTAAGAACCCACCTCCATCTTTGAAGTTAATATTAATCTTCTAGCTTCTTTTGAGAATAAGACCTTTCTTTCTCCGTATCATCTGTGGTATATCATAGGACAAAGAATCATATTTGACTCACTTGGTGTTAAGCATAGAATATGAGTGTAATGAAGCAAGTGCATGTGTCAAAAATTCACATTGAGAAGTCTGTCCATCTACTATAATAGAAAGAAAAAGTATGGGCTCTTTCATTTCCAGAGAGATTTTTTTTTCTAAAAAGAAACCATGTGCAAAAGGAGGTCAGGAGTTTTTGATATAACACTGTATTCAGGAAACAATCTTGGAACAGCTAGTTTACCATTATATGAGAATTTTTCACTTTTTAAACATAACATGAATCTTTTAAGAGAGAAAGTTTTAGCTTGTCAAGTATCACCTGTAATCATCTGTAATCCTGTAATCTTATTTAGGAGGCTGAGATCTGAGGATCTCAGTTCAAAGCCAGCTCATACAGGAAAGTGCAGGAGACTCCTATCTCCAAGTAACTACTGAAAAAAATAAAAGCTGGAAACGGAGCTGTGGCTTACATGCTAGTCTTGAACAAAAAATGTTCAGGGACAGTGTGCAGGCCCCAAGTTAAGATCCACGACCTTTACACACAAAAAGTAATGTATAAATCTCTTCAGAGGTTATCTTAGCCTAAATTAATATGGTGAATAAACATTTCACTTTCCCTCCTTATAATGAATATATTATTTGATGCTCTCCTGGGAGGATTTACATTCATAAATCATCCTTTTTTTTATATGTTAAGCATTCAGATCAATCAATTTAAGTAAAAGAGCCAGAATTGAATGTTAAAGTTTATGATTTGGTATCCAAGGATATTTATTGTATACCAATTCATGGTATAAAATAAACCATGAATGACTAAATCCTACCCCTAAATGGAAACATTATACGATTATTTATTGTTCAGTTGCCATTAGAAAAAATGTCACAAAGCAATCCAATATGAATCAGGAAAAATCATTTCACCTGGAATTTAATCCTTAAGATTAAAAGATCTAGTTTAACAAGCTGTAATAAAGAAACATTCTTCCTTTCTATTTGTTTTTCTCAGTAGGCATGCACATGGTGGGCAAGGGGCTCTTCCTATGCCTATTTTGTCTTGTTCTTGTCCACCATTACTTGTTCTCCAGGTCTTTCTTAGTAATCAAATCGCTCCATTGTTAGCCCTCGCAGAAGCCACAGGTTCTGCTCATTGCTTCTCAGTTCTTGTCCCCTTCATCTGTTTTCTAGTCCTCACGTACGGTTCTACTGAGAAATCCCAGCAGGTTGCTCTAAAGCAGCTCTGCTGGACACACAGCCCCCGACAGTGAGCAAAATCAGAGCATCTGGAGCCTGCTTCATTCTCCTGTATACCCCCAATGTTACACAGTTAGGACATAGCAAGTCCTCAAAGGAGTTTGTATACACGGTTGTTCCAACTGCATACATGTACAGGATAGGAAAAGGAAGTATAAGCATGCACTCCATTAAAATTCTCTCGTTTTTCTCCCTCCGTCACCCCATTGTAATACAAAGGATTCATAGGAAGTTACATCTCTCCAGAAACATTTGTGGATCTCCTAATGAGATCTTTCATTGTGGATCTCTAGCATGTCTTTGAGGGATATGCACAAGGAAGAAGCAGTGTAAAATAAAACCCATCATACTGTGGCATGCACAAAGTATGAGGAATTCATTTAGCAATTGTCCCATGCTAAAAAAACAACAAACTATTGGCTAATGGGAATTAGTTATTCCACATGTAAAAATTAAGACATCTAATAAAAATAAGTGTGGATGTAAAAAGTGTAAGAGCATTGAATAATAGTTGCACACTGAACTTAAACATTTTCTTGGGTTATTATGAACTTTTATTAAATATTATGTGGATGATCTTGTAACTTTTTAAAGTATCTTCTTTCTTCTTCTCCTCCCTCCTTCTTCTCTTCCTCCCCTTTCTTGTTCTCTCTTTGGCCTTGAAATTATTTTCTCTTCTAGATGAGCACTTGCTATTTTTCTCTAAAAGTTGTTGATTTAACTTTTATTCTAGTAACATAAATAATTCCTGTTTGTGACTTGTCATTACCTATATTGTACCTATATTGCATTTTTGATAAAAATGAGGCTTTTAATTTTAATATATTCACATGTCCTTAATGGTTTGAACTTTTTTAGACTCCTTAAGAAATCTTCCCATACACTAAGATATTCTCATGCATTATCATTAACCATTTTAATTTTTGACATTTATGAATTTGTGTGGAATGAAGTTCTGTGTCTAGTTCAAGGCAGGTATCATGCTCATAGTTTTCATATACAGTTGTATTGCTTCATCAATAAACAGTCTATTAATTTCTAACAACACTGGTTGAGTAACAAATTTGTCTTATTTATCTGTATTAAACAAGCACTAGATAGTGTTGCAGAACTATCTACATTCTCTATTGTTTTCTTTGCTTGAATTATCTTATCCTTGTACTCAGAATGCAATGTGTTACTCAATAGAGCTTTCTAATATATATTAAAAATCAATATTAATACTATTAATATTAATGAATACTTATATCATCAGGGCCTAGGCATTGTCTCTGAGCATTTGCATTCAAGGCTAGTGCTTTACCACTTTGAGCCACAATGCCACTTCCAGTTTTTTAGTTGTTAATTGGAGGGAAGAGTCTCACAGACTTTCCTGCCAGGGCTAGCTTCAAACCTCAGTCCTCTAATCTTAGCCTCCTAAGTAGCTAGGATTACAGGCCTGAGCACTGGCACCCAACTGAGCTTTCTAATTTTTTAAACATATAAAGCATGTTGTACTACTATGTTCTTTTTAAAGATAGGCTTATTTGTGGTTTAATGATACTTTTCTATGCTAAAATTAGATCTATATAGAGCCAGATAGTAAGTACTTTACTCTTTGTGACCTTTATGATTTCTATTATAACCAACTCAGTTACTATGGCAAGAAAATAGCCATATATGATACAAAAAATAAATTGATATATCTGTGTTAAAAAAAAAAAAAAGACACCTAAGCCAGGTGCTGGTGTCTTGTAATCCTAGCTATTCAGGAGGCTGAGATCTGAGGATCATGATTCAAAGCCAGCCTGGGCAGGAAAGTCCCTGAGACTCTAATCTCCAATAAACCACCAGAAAACTGGAGGTGGCGCTGTGGCTTAAGTGATAGAGCACTAGCCTTGAGCTGAAGAGCCCAGGGACAGTGCGCTCAGGCCCAGAGTTCAAGCCCCATGACAAAAAAGACAACTTTATTGATCAAAATAATTTTGGATACTAGGTGAAAATTTTGCTTTGTAGATCTTATTTTATGTGTGGAATTGTCTCATATGTTTGAATCTCTAAATGATACATTGCTTAGAGAATGTATATTACTCACGTAATATATCTTTACATAATGTTGTGGAGGCGTTTTCCACTCTATGTAACTATGCCCTTCCACCAGTATTCCAAAAGTATGCAACACATCTTGGATGATTTTTTTCAACCATAGGAAAGTATTTTTGACATGGAGCAAAGGTGCTAGGATCTGAAGCAAATTTAGAAGTGAAGGTAAAGTTTAAATTTCTCTGTTTTTGGTCCTCAGTACAGTAGATAAATCTGTAAAAACGTTGGAAGAAACTAAAGCATATCTTCTCTGGTTGGAAATATTCAGGGATTTCCCTCACAGTGTGATTCTCACTATAATAAATATTATTTTAATAAATAATAAATATCTAATAAATATGCAACATTCATACTTGTGGAGGAAAAAAATGAAAACTCACAATCAAAAATGCTGACTCACAAACCAATACAACAGTGATATTCACAAGACACAATGTTGGAAATGAACTTTACAACTCATAGGGGAGGGAAATTGGGGGAGAGGGAAAGTGGGAGAAAACAAGGGAAGGGTAACGATATTCAGCAAAAAATTGTACTCATTTCCTTACTTATGTTACTGCTACTGTACATCACCTTTACAATAAAATGCAATACAAATAAGTAAATAAATACTGACTTGACTCCAAAATTTTAGAAGTTTCTGGTATACTGACTGGAATGTCTTTGGATCAAGAAGATAGAGGGATAAACTTTTGGCGATGAACTGTTTTATTTGTGAGAAGTGGTTCCTTAGAAATTCAGGCCACAGAAAGTGGTTCCTTCATGTTGAGTAAATAGTGCTACTTCAAGACCACATTCAGACAAAAGCCATATGTACTGAGTTTTTGAAAACAGAACACCAAATAATATTTATTATCCTCTTGATTTATACAATTCCCCAAAAGAATGGGCATTGGGAATAATATGTGAAAGAGAGCTAGTACAGTAATGGCAGTCATTAACAGCATGTCTTGTTCTGGCACTAAAAAAAAAATGACCTAAAGAATTGTGTACCACTTCCTCTTGCAATGGATTATTTGCTGAGGACCATTCTCCTGTATGTATGTTTTATGTTCTATACATGTCCAGATCTCCATAGGGCAAAGATCCCTGTGTATAGTTGTTACTCTTCATGCTGTGTATGCATTGCAGTGAGAAGTTAGTAAAGTTAAAACTGGAGTTGTGGGTGGCTGACACCATTCAGTTTATTCTGAAGTGTAAACAATGTCTTAATTTTAGCTACTTTGCTTTCTTCTCTATACAACTTAGTGTTGGACATGAGTACCAATCATACTAACAATTTTTTGTACAAAATGGTTTATATATCACATATTTCTGTCATTGACTCAAATTTCCATGAATATATTTGATTACTATAATATACTTTCATTTACAGAAGAAACTAAATTAAAAATAAATATAGGGCACTTTAAAACATTTTTTGAACTTCTCCAGACACTGCTTTCTCAGTATATCCTAACACGCATCTTCAATTATTATTCCTGAGAATCCATTTTAACGTATAAATTCTTGATTGGGAATTTCTTATTATTAACGCTTCCATTGTATATTTTCACTTTTAAATAAAACTTTTTTCTTTTTTCTCTAACACATCATTTCCAGTTTAAGAGCATCAACAAAGAAAATACTTAAATTCTCATCTCCATGAAGTAGGTAGACATTTTCAATTGCCAAGAAAAAGCAGAAGTCTTATCTACACTAAATGGAATCATGCAGGTTTTTTTTTTTTTTTCGCCATCACTTTGGTCTTTGTCGTTATATATGAGATCAAGTCTTTTCAATTTACTCAGTGTCTGGCTGGGCTAACACAGTGAGTGTCTTAAGCATCACTATGGGATTTTTCTCCAGCCAAGGCAAGATTCTTCTGCCAAAAAAGTGACTAAGTGAATTCAATCAGAAATGACCTGCTGACACATTTGACACAATTCTCTTTTGAATAACAATAAAATACACTTGGGATATGTTCTGTTTTAAAAAGACTAACTATGATAGACTCCTTAAACATAAAACTATTTGAAAAAGAAAATGTTCATTTTCTTAAATGAAGGAAGTAAACTTTGAATTTTCAAGCTTTTTGGGATTGATTATCCCTTAATCTTTTTATTACAGACATTTAAAGTTTTGAAATCAATGTTTCTCATGGTATAAAGATGATATATGTAAATGTGAGTAAAGTCAGTAAGACAAACTAATTGTGTTCTTCAAAGTTAAATTTTGAAATATCAAGTTACAGAAAACATAGAGGAAAAACCATCATTTCACATGTAAACAATGAACAGTGTTAATGTCTGAAAACAACAGAGATGGAATTGAAAGTAGCTTTGCCAGTCATCTGTGCCAGTCCAATCCATTTTTCACTCTTCTCTAGACCATGCTCACCAGAAGGCTGACATCTAGGGGTTGCCTTGTCTGCTTTCTTTTGATTTCTACTTTTCAGCTGATAGGAAATCCCAATGAAAAGGGAGATACTGATTTTTCTGCTTTCTCCCTAAAGTTGCCTGTGTTTTCTTGTGCTGGCCTACATCTGTCTATAACGAATGCTAGAGGAATGAGGAAGCAAAATGACATGCTGAATTAAGACAGGATAAAGTCAGGATGGAGAGAGGAAGAAGACCTCTAAGTATTGACACACCACAGACAGGCATTAGGGTAAATTAATCATCCAATCTAATCTAATTTGGATTTTATTTTAGCGTATACGATACTCTTGAATAAATTATGAATGAAACACATCCCTTTCATAAAAGGAGGGCTGACAAAAAGGCAGCTCCAAGAGAGAGGATCTGTTCCTAGTCAGGACAGATGCAGCATCTCATCAGGGCTGATAGAGTGTGGAACATGACCTAGATTTGCTTGCTATTTATCACTTCAGTGAGGAGCCCCTGTAGAGGGTACAGTCTATACCAGGGTGCCATGTTGATCCATTCATGGTGACATTTTACCAAATTGACTTCAGTATGGCATGCAATCTGCACCTTCAGTGCCATTTTCATTATGAAGTATTCTGTAATACTACACACACACACACACACACACACACACACACACACACACACACACACACATATATATATATATATATATTAAACCATGCACCTATGAGTCCACTTTTATCTGTTAGAAAGGAGTTCAAAGATAATGAGGCAAGAGCTGAGATCTGGAGGTACTTGGGATATCGTTATACCAATAATTATATTAATAGGTAGGCAATCAAGATAAGAAATAGAATTCTCTTTTTGAAAAAGAGGAAGCCAAGTATCAAAGCTGAGGATGGTGTGCAACATTTTAAGCAGAATATCTTGACAATTTTATTGAAGATTGTAGTGCAGGCTATGCTGATCTTACAGGCTGTGACCCAACAGGTTGTGACACCTGGTATAATTAGGGTGCCCAACTGGACTCACCTGTGAAGTGAGAGCTTCAGGCACAATGAGACACATGCTTTAGGAGGGACAGTGAACAGTAAGGCGATCACAAACATCTGTACTTCATGGTCAAAGTAAAATCCCTCATGATTCCCACCTCCATATCCTCCCCTTTCTGTTGTTTATTCCCTGGCTTGCTTTTATTTATTCTGTAATTTATATTTGCAAGGACTCCAGTGTCAATACTTTCTAAACAGGTCTTAGCCCATTCTCATTCAGACTTAGTTTCTACAAAATGTCTGAGTTCTTTTACAATGGATATTTGCTTTCCTTCTTTTTCTACTGGAAATATCCAAGAAAAAATCATTCTCTCCTCACATCGAATATTGTCATATTCTTGCCGAACCAAGCTTTCCATTATATTTACCTCCCAATCTGAGCCCAAATACAGCTGTTTGTATAAATGACACAGGTCCTAAGGATCATGCCAGACTTACCTAATTTAAGGAGCAAGTAGGTTTCAGACTCACTCTGTAGGTGACTGATAGAACGTGTACAAACTGGTGATTATACAGTGTGGTTGCACCCTATCCCACACATCATTCTCAGGCAAATAATCCCCATTCTAAGTATGATTTAGTGCCCTTCTCCTTGTGAGCTAATGAAGTTCAGGTTTTAAGACATTCTATCATTTAGTTTTTGCCCACAGATATGGAATTATCATCTTGTACTACCTCTGTGCCTCTGGCAAACAGAAAGAATTGCTCTTACCCCAAGCCATCTTCAGGAAGTTCCAATCTATTTCCTTTCATACTTTCTTCTCTTCTCATCCAATATACAATATCATTCATTCAAAGTATAGTGTTAAAGGACCATTTCCACACTAATTATATCCAGCATGCCTCAAGCATGTCCCATTAGGACAGTCTTTCTCTGAAATAGCTTGACACTAACCTTGTAGAATATGGTAGAGAGGACACTTAATATGAAGCTACATGTTGGGAGATCTGCAATTTACTTCTGGCTTCTTAATGCTACACATAGCACTTGTCACTTGATTTCTCTCAGATTTTTCCCACGGCCCACAAAATCATTCTGATTCTAGCTCTTACTAACTCCTCCCACTCTTGGGAGAATACTGAACCCTTTTAAGACTCAGTTTCTTTACCAGTGAGCTGTGTGCCATAATAAATCCCCTGTTAAAGTTTAGATGTAATAATATATTAACAACTAGGAATAACTAGTAATAAATTACTATCGAGAAATACTAGCCTATAAAGCATACTATTATAGTGATAAAAAGGAGAAGGAATTACCTTGAGTTTAAATATGTGGACACACAATTTTTCTTTGTAGATTTATTCACCGCTTGAAATTTAGTTGTTTTCTTTTTAAATTTCATTTACCTTCTTTACCACTTGTCATAGTAATACAGGCTGAGTAAATATTTTCTCAAGAAAAAATATTGAACCATATGATTGGATAATCTATTATGCCACAGTGTATGACTGATTAAAATAAGATGGGCTAAATTTGAGCCAAAGGTGATTATGGACAAAGGTGACTGGACAGAGAAAGCTAAGATATGAACACTTACGTAAGCAATGGAGACTAAACTTGAAGAGCTAAATATTTAGAAGTTACCATGGCTCATTAAGCAGAGAACCAAGGTGGAAAAATAAATGCTTTTTAAAAATAATATAAGAAAGAAATACATATAGAAAAGGAGATACTTTGCTTAATCTTGCCAACCTGAATAAATATTAACAAAATGGAATTTAAAAAATCAATGAAGTCTCTTATAGATTTCACTAAACAATTGCATGTAATTATAGTTAAAATAAGTTTCTATATTGTCTTGGGTATATAAGCAATTTCATACACAACCTTTGAGAAAGAGATTTTTTTTAATCGGTCGTGGAGGCTGAACTCTGGTCCTAGGCACTGGACCTCAGCTCTTCAGTTCAAGGCTAGTGCCCTACCACTTGAGCCACAGCACCATGTCTGGCTTTTTTTCTGCTTATGTGGTGCTGAGGAATAGAACCCAGGGCTTCATGCATATGAGGCAAGCACTCTACCCCTGAACCACCTTCCCAGCTCTGAGAAAGAAATTCTAAGCTAAGTATTTACATATTTTTTGTACTTTGATATTGTTGTATCTTAATGGTGTCCTGTATGATAGACTGAAAAATCTCTAGTGTAATAGCCTGATAATTGGAAAATATTCATCAATAAATTGTTAATGTAATATGATGAAAAGTTTTGCATTGTGATCAAAATGTTATAAGGTTTTGTCATAAGAAAACATGAGAGGAATAAAGATTAAGTAGTAATTACAAATATGTTAGGGTTCATTATACATTGGCGAAATATACAGAAATTGTTCATCCCAAAGCTAAAATATATAATTAACAAATAGCTGATATTGTGTTTTTGATTGAGCTTCTTGAGTTTATAAATGACATTTATCCTCATAATAATTACCTAATAAACTAAGTGGCATTTTGATTTCTAAATTATTAATGAGATATAAAAAATAAAAGTATGACTTTAGAAAACACATATTTATGAGATAATTGTGGGCCTTCATTAGGACCAAACTGATCAGTCATTTTGTGCAAATCACATCTCATGTATTCTGACACATGTACTGTATTCTGACACGTCTCATGTATTCTGACACAAGGCACTGAATATTGACCAGCCAAACATTTTTAGCATGTAAGTAAATATTTAATTGATTCTGATGAGTCAAATTCGCTTATCCAGAAACAACTGGTAATTTCATCAAAAACATTACTAATTAGTCCCCAAATTTAAAGTCTCTAATTATATTCTTTTGTTGTTGCTTTTCTCTATATTTGAGACAGTCTTTCTACGTAGTTCATGCTGCACTTGAACTTTCAACCATCTGGCCTCTGCCCTCTGAGTGCTAAGAGTACAGGCATGAACTACCACACTGGCTCCTCCAATTAACTACAGTGATGAGACATTGATATATTCTTTTTTTTTAATTTTAATTTTAATTTTTTGTGAACATACTGTACAGAGGGGTTACAATTACATGGGCAAGATAATGAATACATTTCTTATCAAGCATTGCAGCCTCCTCCTTTGTTTACCCTTCACATCCCTTCCCAGCCTCCCCCTACCTCCCCACCCAATCCCCGCCCCCCACTCCCGCACCAAAGTTGTAGAGTTCGTTTTTGACATGACAACTTGTACTTCTCATTGTTGCAACAGGTCCACCTGTATCCTTAAACGACTTGTTTTTCCCCATCTCCTCCACAAATTATACCGACATCAAATATAGTGAAAGCAGGGGTTATACTGTGGGGAAGGGACATACAAAGCTACAAATAAATAATCTTATAAATAAGTTAGAAACAAATGCATGAAAGAAAAAAAAACATTGAAATACATATCTAAAGGTTCATTTTCCTAACATCACATTATCTGACCTTTCCTGCTTGACTCATGCATATACTAGATATTGCAAATAAGGGAAACCATGGGACCTATGTTTCTTTGGGCCTGGCTTACTTCACTTAATATAATTTTTTTCCAAGCCTTTCCATTTCCTAACAAATGGGAAAATGTCATTCTTTCTGATGGAGGCATAGAATTCCATTGTGTATATATACCACATTTTCTTGATCCATTCATCTACTGAGGGGCATCTGGGTTGGTTCTATATCTTAGCTATGGTAAATAATGCTGCAATAAACATAGTTGTGCTGGTAGCTTTAGTGTGGTCTTGTTTGTAAACATTTGGGTAAATTCCCAAAAGTGGGATTGGGGTCATGGGAGAGCTCTATGTGAAGTCTTTTCAGGAACCTCCATACTGCTTTCCAAAGTGGTTGAACAAGTTTACACTCCCACCAACAATGAAGTAAGGTTCCCTTCTGTCCACATCCCCTCCAGCATCTGTTGTTATTATAGTAGCCATTCTAACTGGGGTGAGGTGGTATCTCAATGTTGTTTTGATTTGCATTTCTTTTATGGCTAGGGAGGTTGAGCATTTCTTCATGTGTCTATTGGCCATCCTTCTTTCTTCTTCAGAGAAGTTTCTCTTCAAGTCTTTAGCCCACTTATTTATTGGGCAGTTGTTTCTTTGAGGATTTGTTGTTGGGGGATTTAAATTTTTGAGTTCCAAGTATATTTTAGATATGAGACCCTTATACGTTGTATGGCTAGTGAAGCCCAATTTGTGGGCTTTCTATTGATCTTGCTAGCTAGAGACATTGATATATTTTAACCCAGCAGTTTCTCTTACTGGAGGGTGAACAAGCTCATGGATTGAACTTGATCTCCTTCATTTATCTAAAATTGTTTTTGTCTTTGTATTAGCATTTATTCGAACAAGCTTTATTTGTTCATGAAATAGTAAGTGATTCAAAAAAGGAGAAGAACCGTATTTTCACTGTAATGAGTAAACTACTTCATCTGGACAAAAAATAACCCTCTACAGAACCAATTTCCTTAATAAAATTCTGCTTTTCTTCAGAATGAATGCATAATTTGCCTTCCATATCATACTATCTCCATGTTGACTTTAACATAATAAATGTTTTAATTACTACTAGAGTGTTCATAGGAACTGCTGTTATTTATCTGAGTTAAGCCAAACAATTTCTGTTCTCTTCTGAGTCCTTTTAAAGAATGGCCCTATATCTGCCCTTTTGCAGGCCTCTGACACTTGCTGACCCTTGGGAGAGTATAGATTCTTCATTGTACTCTAGGGCTCATGGATGAATGAGATGAGCTTTGTACTATTGTCAGTTCAAAGCTTCTGGCCTCCTTTGTGTCCATTGCTTTTGAGAGTATTACTTTGTAGTACTTTTTTCATTCTCCAATTAATGTGACAATGAACATCTCCATTATGTACTTAAAGGTACATAGTTGTGATACTTTTTTCAGCCTTTGCTTTCACATTAAACATTTCCCCCAGTCCTAACTTAGCTAGCCATGATCAGGAAGGATTTCCTTCCTTCCACTGAGTAGATCAGTTTAATTGCAAAGTTGAAAATAGTAAGCACTCCTTCCCAGTGTTTGCTACCTCTGAGGATTCAAATTTAAATATGTCATTTTTCATTAATCTCTATGTTCTATGTAAACGCTATGAGAATAGACCCTGTGACTCTGTGCTCCTCGTGGAAACACTAGGACTTAGTACAGTATCTAAGCACTTCATGGGCACTCAAGAAGTAGTCACTTGATGACATGATAAACGAATGCATTTTGGCATTGTGCTAAGGGGAATAGCAATTCTGAAACTGAGAAGTCTTCTTCATTAGAATTATTAACATGAGAGAAATTGAAGTTAAAATTAAGAACAATGACCATTCTAAAAGTCTGACAGCATATTACAAATTAATATTGCTGACTTCCTCTGAAACAAGTAACATGTAGGTATAACACACTAGAGAAATGGTACTTGATGAAGACAAAGTGGAAGAATCTTCAGAAAGATGATGAGAATAATTACTGAGTTCCAGGGCTTGATGCGTGTAGGGGGGAATAATAATGATCAGCCAAGGAGCTCCTCTGTGATGGCCTGCACTGAATAAAGACTAGGCAAGAACTTGGTTTCCTCAAGTTGGCTCCACTTTTGCCATTTTCATGGTGGCATATTTCATCAAATTAGATTATTCTTTTGCAAAATAAAGTAATTATATGATCAAAACATAATTCAAAATTGGACTAAAGGATATATGATCATCATGTATAATTACTGAAGGAATGCAAATACCAATCAAGGGAAAAGAGTGTTTGATGGAAGGATTAATTCTAGAATTAAGGGAATGAAATCAGATGAGGAAAACACTTTCAATCAAGCATAAAATTATTTTCAAAATTATTAATTTTCTCAGATAAATAATTACTGTTAAAGTCTGTCATGAATTATTTGAAGAAATAGCCAGACTAAAAATAATGTTAAAGACATACTCTAAAAATTCAGAAAATAACCAGTCAAAATAAAGAAAATTTTGGAGATAGTACTGTTTACAACCTTTTACTTCTAAGCATGAGTTTGCTTTTATTGTTACTATTGTGGTAACTATACATACTAACAGCATTTTTAGTTAATAAGTTGAATTCCATCTTTCAATCTTCTTTACTTTTGAAGTTAGAGACATCCAATGACAAAAATTTACTTTGTTTTAAAGGAAAAACAAATCAAGGAAGATTGCATTCAGTAGGAAACATTTGTAACCTTGGATGATGAAACAAATGTACCACTATTACTCTGACTTTAAATATGAAATACATATTATTAGTATCTGAATACTTTTCATTGTAAGCATTTTTTCTTTCTTTGCCAGATTCAGTTTTAAGTGTCATCCCTTTTCATGCCTAATGACAAAATGAAATCACTCTATAATGCATAGATGAATGTTATTCTTTCAGAAAGAAAATTGTTCTCCTTAGAAGTATGAGTATACTATACTATTTTTTCTAGGCTTATCGCCAAATATGATCATCTGAGGAACTCATGCCAATGGAAAGAGAAAAAAAGGCATATATGCAACTTCCATCTTTCATTTGAAGAGAAAAATTAGGTTTCGTTTCCTTTTTGCACAAGATAGAATGACAGCAAATCAAATGGCCTTAGATATCCTCTGTGATTGTGGCAGACATACCTTCTTAGACTCTAAATGTCTGCTGTTATATAGGCTGTCCATTGAGTTCATCTTATACTCTAAATGTCTGCTGTTATATAGGCTGTCCATTCAGTTTGTGTGTGTGTGTGTGTGTGTGTGTGTGTGTGTGTGTGTGTGTGTGTGTGTGTGTGTGTAGTGTGTAGTGTATGCTAGAAATCAAAGCAAGGACCTCACACAAGCTAGTTCAGTGACTTTGATCACTTACCTTTCTGATTTTCCCTGAATGAGCAATGAACTGAGTATTTTGGTTCTGTAATTAGCCTTTTACACACACACACACACACACACACACACACACACACACACACACACACACAGAGTTTGAAATCCTACTTACTGTGTGTCATAGTATCAAAAATAAAACTAAAATATACCAAATTGTTGTCGTGTTTTGGGATTGCATTTGGTACCAAGACATTCTGGAAAACTTGAGACTGTTGAATATTCTGTAGTTTTATTGGTATTTCCAAACTTAATGCAGGGGTAGTCTTCGGCTTATCTTGCCTTTTGGAATTAAATACTCAAAGATGAAATAAAGTTGTCACTTGAAATGTGAATTTTCATTTCCTGCTGATTCTTGGGACAAGTATCCACAGATTACTTAAGGATGAGAGATTTTATGGTAAGTACTTTCTAATCTTGTGTCAATGTAAGTTAATTCTCCAAGAGCTGCACTGGGTTTCCAATAAATGATAGAAGGCTGTTTTGTGTAAGAGAACACACAAACACAGTGAGTTACAAGCCCCTACCCTGTGTATAGTTATTAAATCTGCTGTCCTGAGTTACTTAATCAGGGTTTACGGTTTCTATTTAACTCTCATTTTATCTTGAAGGAGAGAGGTGTTAAATGTTCTTTTGTCTGTGTGGTGTGCTTCCTTGGTGTCATTTTGTGGTATTTGCTGGCCTCTCTGACATTATCAAATGGATTGACATTTTAAATATTTGCAGTGCACAGTGGGTACTAATTCAGCAAAGGTGAACCACCAGCTTCCTTCTCTGTGGCACAGCTAGTGATGTGTGTCTGTTTAATCACAGCTGCTGAAATGAGATCAAAAGTCATTATGATGTTAAACTTCTACAACGACTGCGATCTCAGCCACACCTGGAAGGGTCCTAGAAGGAAGAAGTTAAGCAGCAAACAACCTCCTTAGAGCTTAGGCTTATCAGACCCTATTAACTCAGCTCAGCTCTAAGTATATAATGTCTCCATAGTTCTCGTAAATTCTTTAAAGGTTGCATTCCATCATTTACAGGCCTCCCAGAAAATGTTCAATTTTCTTTATACTTTATAATTGCAGTTTTACCTTCCATGTTTTGTCAGACTTTGAAATCCAAATATCTGAAGAAGATGAAAAATATAAATCACTTTATTACATTTACTGTCACAAATTTTGGAGTATTTGTTCCAAAAGGAATTTTAGTGTTTCACTAATTTTGTGGCTGTTCAGATTTCCCGATTCATGCATTATTTACAAAGTCTGCAATGACAACTATTCACATATCAGTAAGTGGTAAGGATTTTTCAAATTTTATCCTAAAAATCATATCCCAGCATTTTAAAATAGTTTATGAAATAACCATTGTACTCTAGATTAACTTAGGTATCTTTGGCTGTCCGCTTCCTATTGAAATAGGATACTGGATCTAAGAAGGACTTTCTTTTATTTTTTTTTAAGGACTTTTTTTTCTTTTCTTTTTTTGGTCCAGTGGTGGACCTGAACTCTGGGCCTGGACACTGTCCCTCAGCTCTTCACCTCAAGGCTAGCATTCTACCACTTGAGACACAGCCCCACTTCCAGCTTTTTTTTTTTTTTTCTGCTTATGTGGTGCTGAGGAGTCAAACCCAGGGCCTCATGCATACAAGGCAAGCACTTTACCACTGAGCCACTTCCCAGCCCTAAGCAGGACCTCTTGGCCACATGGTGGATCATAGGAATTGGGTGTGCCTGAACTCCTAGAACAGAAGAGAAGACTTGGACAAGAGGTTACTGGACCTGTCAGTCCTGTGCTGGTGAGACTCTCCAGTTTCCTGTGACCCTCCCTCCCCACCTTGATGCTATATAGTCCCTGTGCCTGTGTCTTCTGTCTCCATCTCTCTCCTGTTTCTCCTCTGGTACCATGACATCCACTTCAGCTCTCCATTGGAGTTGGTCTAGTATGTTGGTATTGATATTCTGCTCTTTCTTTGCTTACTACTGTCATGGCTCATTATAAGTAAGAAATGATTGGTCTTTTCTTCTTCTTCTTCTTCTTCTTCTTCTTCTTCTTCTTCTTCTTCTTCTTCTTCTTCTTCTTCTTCTTCTTCTTCTTCTTCTTCTTCTTCTTCTCTTCTTCTCCTTCTTCTCCTTCTTCTCCTTCTTCTCCTTCTTCTCTTCTTCTTCTCCTCCTCCTCCTCCTCCTCCTCCTCCTCCTCCTCCTCCTCCTTCTCCTCCTTCTCCTTCTCCTTCTCCTTCTCCTTCTCCTCCTTCTCCTTCTCCTTCTCCTTCTCCTTCTTCTCCTCCTCCTCCTCCTCCTTCTCCTTCTCCTCCTTCTCCTTCTCCTTCTCCTTCTCCTTCTCCTCCTTCTCCTTCTCCTTCTCCTTCTCCTTCTTCTCCTCCTCCTCCTCCTCTCCTTCTCTCCTCTCCTTCTCCTTCTCTCTTCTCCTTCTCCTCCTTCTCCTCCTCCTCCTCCTCCTCCTCCTCCTCTCTCCTCCTCCTCCTCCTCCTCCTCTCCTCCTCCTCCTCCTCCTCCTCCTCCTCCTCCTCCTCCTCCTCCTCCTCCTCCTTCTCTTCTTCTTCTTCTTCTTCTTCTTCTTCTTCTTCTTCTCCTTCTTCTCCTTCTTCTCCTTCTTCTCCTTCTCCTCCTTCTCCTCCTTCTTTTCTCTTCTTCTTCTTCTTCTTCTTCTTCTTCTTCTTCTTCTTCTTCTTCTTCTTCTCTTCTTCTTCTTCTTCTTCTTCTTCTTCTTCCTTCTCTTCTTCTTCTTCTCCTTCTTCTCCTTCTTCTCCTTCTTCTCCTTCTCCTCCTTCTCCTCCTTCTTT